>NC_080417.1:18539067-19141567 GCF_029873635.1 Malania oleifera | reverse complement strand
AATTATTGTTAATTGAACATAAATTTTTTTTGATTATTTAATTGAAGGGGGGTTCTTTAAAATTCATCCAATGAGCATTTTTAATGTGTGGTTATACTTTTTGGATGATCTGTATGAGTTGAATGCTAATATCCATCTTTGCTGAATGACTATGTTGTGGATAGATAATTTATAACATAAATTACTATTTGAGCTGCTACTGTATTCCTATCTGAACTGAATGCTTACAATCCATTCTTCGCTTAAATGTTTGATCATACTAAATGGATGGATTATATTTTTGAAATGAAATGTTTGAGCTGAATGCCACTATCCATTACTTGTAAGATAAATTTATTATTTAATGTATAGTCTATACTGATTATATTACTAGATTGCATGCTTGATCTGAATACCTCTTGTATGGCTGATGCAGTGATGTGAATTGCATGCTAGTAGTGGAAATAGGTTCTCGCATGCTTAAATTGGATTATTATGAATTGTATGCGTGAATCTATCAAGTTTTTGTGCATAAAATTTTTGGGAAATGTCCTATTTATAGATGAAATGCTACTGAAATTTTGGTAGAAGTTTTCCTAAAAATGAAACCATGTACTAGAATAAATGATGATAAAATGCATGCTAGGTGAACTTTTTATTAATTTTTATAATGCATGCAAAATTATTAATTAGTTAACTGGTGCATGTTGAATTATAAATGGTATGTGCTTAACAGAAAAACATGCACAATCTTCATGTCATTTCCTAGGTTGCTAGATAATTAAATAGATTAGTACATGTTAAATCCTATTGTTCTGCGCTGAATTGAAAACATGTACACATTTTGTAATGAGCTACCTAATTTACCATATATTATTTTTTTCCACATAAATATAATATTAAAAATTCTAACACCTAACTAAACTATCATAATCATGATCAACTTGGACCTATGGATACTAGGGATATATCTGTCATACAATTTTGATACCTAAGCAGCCTAAAACATAAAATCATATACATGGCATAAACACTAGAAACCATACCAGAGTTCTACTAATTATGTCATATATATATACAGTCATCCACAAAAGATCAAAAAATATTCCTAGGATCTTAATCCAAAAATCCATCTAACCCTAGCTCTCCCACTTACCCTACAGACAGGGTAGTTCAGTCCACTTATACTTCTGCGGGGCTCTATCCGCCCTCCTACCTAGATTTCTTGAATTGTTGTAATGCTGGAGTGAGACACCTCTCAGTAAGGGAGACAAATTAATATCAGTGTGTGGAAATATGACTATTTTTCGTGATATACATATGAACAGTACATATTTCACATCAGGGATAAATAGTTATATTATAATTGAATAAAACATGATTTAACATAACATAGTTTAATATACTAAATTCCTGTACTGGAAAATCATCATATATAAACATATCATACTTAAATTATTGCCTAAGATAGATAGAAAGTTAGCTATCGTCATGTCTTACCCTCCACATGACAGGGTTGTGCGGCCCAAAGGTTGGACCTAGCAATGGCTGGCCAACCATGTTAAGTCAATATCAATTATAGTGTAAGTACAATGGGTTTGTTCCACCTGTGCCGGACAACTAGGGTAACTACGACACTCCTATAAAGCCATATTGACTGTCATCTCCCACACTCTACATAAGATGTGTGGTAGCACTAACATAAACGTAAACGTAAACATATAGCTACGGTACCGTGTTTCATAAAACTAAACTAAGCTATCCGAGTTGTGATAACATATAATACATTGCATGATATTGAACATAACAGTTTCATATTTCAGGATAAAATATGACATAAACATATTTTCTTGAATCTTAACATAACATGCATAATTAAGGCATTTTATGTCGTCATATTATAACGTAAAAATAATGACACCGGCGTTGGTATAACATGACATACTTGTACATGAAATTCTTGCACTTGTTAACATAATATTCTTAAAATCATAGATCTTGTACTGTTTTTATGATTTTCCCGAAAACTACTATAACATGCTTCTCTTGGAAAAAATCATAATACTTCAATATAACATAATTTTCATGGAAATGTTATACTCATGCCACACAAATGTACATAGCCTTATAAACTCATAATTTATTCTAAAATCATATTTCCATATAAAATGTGTTAAAATCATTTCCCTATGCAACAACAGTATTCCTAAACATAATGCTATATCATACATATCTTCCTGAAAAGAAATACTGTTTAATAATAAATAATTTCATGAAAAAGACTAACTTAATTTATCTCCTTACTTGACTTATCGAGAAGCTCACAAAATATTCCAAACTTACACCTGTGTGTTCCCCATCTCAATACCCTGAAATTGCATTTTCTTCAACAAAACTTCAGTATTATATTATCTAAAACATTTTTCTTAGTCCAAAAATACCAAATACTCTATAAAACTCAAAATAATAAACTTACCCAAAATTTGGGATGGCGCCCAAGTTTGCCTAACCAACGAACTACTCTAACAAATTTGAAGAGAATCTTTCCAGGAGTAGCGTGGTGGCTTCCGATCGTCGAACTGGTGAAGGATGAAGCTGGAAATGAAGAGAGACGGAGGGGGAGATGTTTTAGAGAGAGAGAGAGAGAGAGAGAGAGAAACTTGCATGTAATTCCTTCGCTGAAACCCAAACTTAATATATTTATAAAACAAAAATTCGTCGATGAGACACATCACCTCATCGACGATTCCATGAAGGGAGTTCGTCGATGAACACTTATTCCTCGTTGACGAGTTTTAGACCCTAAAATCAGCTGATTACACGCTTAAGGTTCGTAATTAGGTGTTTTAATTCATGCATTGAGGCGTACATTTTTAATTAAATACCTAATTACTCTCATTATTTTAACATTGTGTCCTATTTATAACATTTGGGTTTTATTGAGTAATTTATGAATGTTTGGGTATTTCTTATCACAGGGCAATTATTGAAAGTTAAAACCGACGCTACTCTGTAATTTATGCGTGATATTTTCGTTTGAACTCCGATTGAGATGATTCAAAATTCTAGAGAACGCTAAGGAGGTTATCTACGACTTTTGTGTTTCAAGTTTTAAAAGATACAAGTTCTACAATGGTCAAAATTTGGCATATAATCTAGGAAAGAAAAAAAAAGAAAAAAATGGAAGAAACAAGCAAAGAAAAGAAATAATAATAATAATAATAATAAAAAAGTTGATTTGACTCGGCCATGCAGCCGGGTCCTCCCTGTGCGTAGGTAGGGCTGCCCCCCCTTCTCCCTTATATATTCCTTTTTTTTTTTTTTTCTTTTTGGAGCAAGCCCCAGCGCCCCTCCCTAACATCCGCTCCTCTCTCACCCTCCCAAGCTCTTCTCTCTTCACTCTCCTTGCTCCCTCCTCTCCTCCCTTCTCTCCCCTTCCTTCTTTCGACCACACACTCTCTCCAACTCTCCCTCTCTTCCCTACTTTCTCTCCTCTCTTCCTTTCTCTTCTCCCTTTTCTCTTCCTCTTGTTTCCCTGCTCCTTTGCTGCCATTGTTGCTGCTGTAGCTGTTGCCCGTGAACTCCCCTACTGCCATTGCTGCTGCTGTAGTTGTTGTCCTCCAAGTCGAAGCACCATTGCTGTTGTTGTGTGATACCAACACAAGGAACCGAGGAGCGCTTCTTTGCTGCCCCCATTGCCGTGTGTTGCTACTGAAGAAGCCTCCTTTTTGCTATGCTGCAACCCGTGCTGCTCACTTGTGGCTGCTGGTTTCCCTTATGTGCTGCTGTTTCTCCTTACTCCATACAGGCCAGCTTATCTCTCTCTCTCTCTCTCTCTCTCTCTCTCTCTCTCTCTTATTACTTCTTTAAAATAGTAATTGAATAATGTTAATTTAGTTATTCTTTGGAATTTCAATTAAAGTTCAACTTTTAATTCTCTGTGGAGATATTATCATTTAAGTCAATTTATTTTCTTTCTTTTCTTATTTAATATTATCATTAGATTTAATTTTTTCTCGAGTTAATTTTTTTAATTGATTAACATTCGGTTTGATCTCTTAAAGGAAAAAAGAATAAAATACAAAAAGAAAAAAAATACTTTCTTTGGGATTTAAATTTGTTTTTTTTTTTGTTTTAGAATTAAATTGTGTTGTGTTTTCTTTAAGTTAAGTGTAGTTTAATTAAAATTCGAATTTCTATTGTGTTTTCGGTTATCATTAATTATTAAAGAGTTAAATTTTCGTTCTTGGTTGCGTTAAAGTTTATTTCTTTTTTTTTTGTTGATTGAGATTGTTAGAATTGCATGTTTTAATTACGAGTTTGTGTTTGATTGAGTTTTTTAATTGCACGCTTAAATTAAGTAGGAAAGTTATCGTCTTTAGGTTTTCCTTGTCCGAAATTCAACGTAGGATTTAATTCTTTCCTAGTTAATTAAATATAGGGTTGTTTCTCATTTTCATTTAATTTAGTGCGTGTTAGGACTTAGAATTTAAATTGCGCGCTCTTTTAATTCATTAAAAGGGAATCTCAAATAAACCAAAAAACTGAATCTGAACTTTGTTTAATGACCTTTTTTGTTTCTTATTTTCTGATTGGAATTACGCAAAATTTAGAACTAAACCGCATTTCCTGAGGAGACGATATGACCTTTGTATTAAGTATTACACGACTGAACTCCTATACTTGGAATAGCTTCCAAACTGCTCATTTTTTAACTGAGTCATTAGCCCTCTCGGTAATGTCTCGTCGATGAGACACGCGTCCCCATCGACGAGCCCAAGAGGCCTGATCGTCGATGAGCACTCTGCACTCGTCGACGAGACCCTGCTAAAACCCCTTTTTGAAAAATCCTTTTCTCTCATTTCTTTTATTATTTAATTACTATAATTCTTTGGGTCTCTACATTATCTCCTTTTTATAAAATTTCGTCCTCGAAATTTACTATCTTTATTGAACATCATCCTTTGAGGAAAATGGACTACTTATTTTATTACTTACCCTCACTTGTGGCGGAAGAATAGCATGGTTACATTCAGGGTTCTGAGAGATTACAAATGTATAAGAGAAAAATTTTCCCAAAACCAAAACACTACCAATCCTATAACCTACAATATCACTTATACATACATTATCCTACTTAGCATAAAATAAATCAAACCTTATCTACTTAGCATAAAAATTCTCCCTCTGTCTACTGATGGTCCCCACTGAACAAATGTGGGTACTTTTGATGTATTTCTTCCTCAAGCTCCCATGAAACTTCTTCCACCGCATGATTCCTCCACAGGACTTTTATTAATGAAATTCTCTTATTACGCAATTCCTATTCCTTCTTATCTAAGATCTACACTGGTATCTCCTCATAAAGCAATGTTTCTCTAAGTTCTATTCCTGTGTAACTGACCACATGGGAGGGATCTGGGACGTATTTCTTAAAGATAGAAACATGAAATATGTCATGTATTATGGATAAAATTGGTGGTAAGGCTAGCCGGTAGGCAACTAATACCACTCTCTCAAGTATCTCGAAAGGGCTAATAAACCTAGGGCTCAGCTTACTTTTCCTTCCAAACCTCAAAGTACCTTTTAGTGGCACTATTTCCAACAATACATGGTCCCCAACTTCAAATTCCAACTTCTAGTGGCGATTATCTGCATAGCTTTTCTGCCGACTCTGAGCTGTACTGATTCTTTCTTTAATAAGCAGGACTTTATCATATGCCTACTGCACTATTTCTGGTCCCACAACTTGCCTCTCACCTACCTTATCCCAGTATAGAGGAGAATGACATCTCCTATCATATAACGCCTCATAAGGTGCCATGTCAATGCTGGTTTGATATCTGTTATTGTATGCAAAATCTACCAGCGGCAGATACTGGGTCCAACTACCCCCAAAATCCAGCCCACATGCCCGTAGCATGTTTTCTAATATCTAAATCATACTCTCTGATTACCCATTCATTTGAGGATGAAATGTTATGTTGAATGAAAACCGAGACCCCAGAACATCCTACAAGCTCCTCCAAAATCGTGGCGTGAAACGTGGGTCTCGGTTTGATACTATAGACATTGGCACACCATGTAACCGTACTATCTCTTGAATATATATATTTCTTTCATTCTGTCCATGGAGTAGTTGACTTTAATAGGAATAAAGTGAGCAGTGTTCGTTAGTTGATCTACGACCACCCAAATAGCATTCTGCCCCTATTGTACTGGCGGTAAATCCATTATAAAGTCCATAGAAATGTGATCCCATTTTCACTCTGGGTTGTAAAGTTGTTGTAGCTGGCCTGCCGGCCTCTTGTGCTCAGAATTTACCTCCTGGCACATCAAACATTGTTGTATAAACTCAGCAATCTCTCTCTTCATACCGCTCCACCATAAATACTTTCACAGATCCCTATATATTTAGTGCTTCCCGGATGAACCGTGTATAAGGATCTGTTCTCAAGGATTGTCCTTCTGATATCCTCATCTGTAGGCATGCACAATCTGGTATGGAACCTCAGAGCTTCGTCATCAGAAATACTAAATTCCTACCCCTGTCCATCCTATACCTTCTCTATCAACTTCGTCAACTCTACATCATTCTTCTGGGCTACTTTAATCCTTTTATATAGCGTAGGCGACACCACCAAGTTGGCAATAAATGTCTGGTGATCACTCTCTACTAATTCCACTCCAAGCTTCTTTAAGTCCATCTGGATAGGACGCTGAATTACTGCTGCTAACTGTACTGTGTCCTTTGATTTTCAACTCAAAGCATCAACCACCACATTAGCTTTACCTGGATGGTAGCTGATAGAACGGTCATAATCCTTGATGAGCTCTAACCATCTTTTTTGCCACATGTTCAATTCCTTCTGCGTGAAGAAATACTGTAAACTTTTATGATCTGAAAATATTTCACATCTCTCTCTGTACAGATAATGCCTCCAAGTCTTTAGTGGATAAACTACTGCAGTCAAATCTAGATCATGAGTGGGATAATTATTTTCATATTCTTTCAATTGTTTGGAAGCATATGCTATTACTATGCCCTGCTGCATCAATACACATTCGAGCCTTCTTAAAGACACATCACAGTGGATCACGTAACCATCACCTCCTGATGGAATAATCAATACTGGTGCTGTAACGACCCTCTGCTTCAATTCCCGGAAGCTTTACTTACAACTGTTGTCCTATTCAAACCTGACATTCTTCCTGGTTCGTCATGTCAAAGGCCCTAACAATGCTGAGAATCCCTCTACAAAGTTACGGTAATAACTTGCTAGTCCTAAGAGACTCCTGACTTCTTGTACGTTTCTCGGCCTAGCCCAATTCACTATTGCCTCTATCTTGCTGGGATCTATAGAAATTCCATCCCTTGATATAACATGCCCCAAACATGTAACTTTCTCTAACTAGAATTCACATTTACTAAACTTAGCATACAATTTCTTTTCCCTGAGCATCTGAAGTACTAGCCTTAGGTGCGTCTCATGCTCCTCAAAACTCCTCGAGTAGATCAGTAATCATCAATGAAAACCACAATGAACTAGTCTAAATACTGGTGAAAGCTTCTATTCATCAAATCCATGAATACAACAAGAGCATTCGTTAAACCAAATGGCATAACTAGAAATTCATAATGCCCATACCTGGTCTTGAAAGCTATCTTTGAAATATCTTCAGTTTTAACTTTTACCTGGTAATAACCTGACCTGAGGTCGATCTTGGAATAGACTCATGTACCTTGAAGTTGATCAAATAAGTAGTCAATATGGGGTAGAGGATACTTGTTCTTAATTGTTACTTTATTTATTTCCCTGTAATCTATGCACATCCTCATATACTTGTCCTTTTTCTTCACAAATAAAACTAGAGCTCTCCAGGGTGATACACTAGGTATGATAAATCCTTTATTCAATAAATCCTGCAACTGATCCTTTAATTTTTCCAATTCTATTGGAGCCATTCGGTAAGGAGCTTTAGAAATCGGCGCCATCCCTAGAAATAAGTTGATAGTAAAATCTATCTCACGGTCGGGAGGTAATCCAGGGAGTTCTTCTAGAAAAACGTCCAGAAACTCCTTAAACACTGGTGTACTGACAAGTTTCAATTCATTTTCCGTCACCTCCTTTACATAGCCAATAAATCCCTGACATCAGTTCAAAAGTAGTCTTTTCACTTGCATAGCTGACACTAACTGATGTGGGGATTGCACCTGCAATCTTACAAATTTGAATTCCTATTCACTCGGGGGTCTAAAGATTACTTCTTTTTAATAGCAACAATGCTGACATAATTAGTTGCCAGCCAATCCATGCCCAATATCACGTTAGATTTCCCCATAAGCCTAACACCACAACGTCGGCTAATGATACTTTCTCCTAAATGATGATGATGATGATGATGATGATGATGATCATAATAATAATAATAATGATGATGATGATGATGATGATGATGATGATGATGATCATAATAATAATAATAATAATAATAATAATAATAATAATAATAATAATACAACACATTGCTAATCTAGTCGACGTAATAATAATAATAATAATAATAATGATAATAATAATACAACCCATTGCTAATCCAGTCGACGTAATTAGTAACAACTCTAATGATACTTTCTCCTAAATGATGATGATGATGATGATGATGATGATACAACCCATTGCTAATCCAGTCGACGTAATTAGTAACAACTCTAATGATACTTTCTCCTAAATGATGATGATGATGATAATAATAATAATAATAATAATAATAATAATAATAATAATAATAATACAACCCATTGCTAATCCAGTCGACATAATAATAATGATAATAATAATGATAATAATAATACAACCCATTGCTAATCCAGTCGACGTAATTACTAACAACTCTAATGATACTTTCTCCTAAATGATGATGATGATGATGATGATGATGATGATGATGATGATGATGATAATAATAATAATAATAATAATAATAATAATAATAATAATAATAATAATAATAATAATAATAATAATAATACAACCCATTGCTAATCCAGTCGACGTAATTACTAACAACTCTACATCTAACAACCGTGTCTTAATCCCAAATAATTAAACATTTTCCAATAATACAAACGAATGAGTGGTACCTGAGTCAAATTAAAAACAATGGCTTATATAGTAAAACAATAAGAGTACCTGCCACAATGTCTCTGACAGCCTCAGTATCTCTCGGTGTCGACGGGTAAACCCACACCTGCTCAATATTTTGCTGCTGACCTCTATGGGGCGCCTGGGTATTACCCTGAAGTTGTCTGGGAGTGGATGCTCTAATATGTTGTGCACAACATACTCGTGCTACATGACTCGGTTTACCACATCGATAGCAGACCTTCTTCCTTGCTCGACATTCTCCTATATGTCTTTTTCAACATGTCAAGCAAACATGATAGGTCTACCCGCCCTAAACCTCACAGCTCCCCGTCTCCTGCCTCTAACCACCGCTATGTCCTCTCCTCCTTGGACCTCGACTGGGTCCCGCCTGAAACCCAGGATGCGTAGGCCTTTTCCTCTAATTCAATTCCATAAACTCCTCCGCCCAAGCATCCCAAATAGAAGGGAAAATGTATTGCTTACAGAAAATTTTTTTAAAACGATTCCATGTCAAGATCACTGATATCAGATTTTTCTCCTCAAGTACCTTCGCCGACATTCACCAATGCTTGGTCTCCCCGGTCATCTTAAAAACAGCATACAACACCTTCTGTTTGTCTGTACAGCAAAGACTTGCCAATATACTCTCCATCTCTTGAATCCATTCCTTCGTAGTAATTGCATCAGCTCTTCCCGTAAAAGTTGGGGATTCATACTAGTAAACTACTCAATAGAGTAGTCTGAATCAATTGGTGACCAATACTGTCCCCCAGGATTCCGTACAATTCCAGTCATAACCTATTGACTTGTACTATGTAGCATCTATTCAGAGTAGCTGCCACCAATGCTGAAAGCCCCTACGTTGCCACTACCTCCAACATTCATGTTGCGGCTACCAGGGTCCATCCTGAAAAGGAAATAAACATAGTCTAAGAACCCTATCTACATAACATAACAAACATATTTATCTAATCAAAATTTCATACTATGAATTAATCTATCGTCCTTATTCTCAATTTAAGATTTAGTCCAGTAATTGAGAAACACAACCCAACAATAATTTACTATGACTTAGGGACTCTATCCTTATAATTTACATATCTATCCAAATTCTTAGTATCTCTTTTATCTTGACTTCCTTATCTTAATTCAAAATTAAGTCTCACACTTCAAAAACACAACCCGACAATAGTTTACTATGACTTTCCTAAAATAGTCACCCCAGGAAAGGCACTTAAACCACCATAGAAGTCCTATACCCTGGTATTGTTTCCGCTGCACTCTAGAGTCTACAGAACCTAGCAACCTAAGATCTGATATAAACTGTAACGACCTACCTAATTTACCATATATTATTTTTTTTTTCCACATAAAGATAATATTAATAATTTTAACACCCAACTAAACTGTCATAATCATGATCAACCTGGACCCATGGGTATCAGAAATATATCTGTCATACAACTTTGATACCTAAGCAGCGGAAAACATAAAGTCATAGACATGCCATAAACACTAGAAACCATACCAGAGTTCTACTAATTCTGTCATATATATACAGTCATCCACAAAAGACCAAAAAGTATTCCTAGGGTCTTAATCCAAAAGTCCATCTGACCCTAGCTCTCCCACTTACCATACAGATAGAGTAGTTCAATCCACTTCAACTGTTGCGGGGCTCTATCTGCCCTCTTACCTAGATTTCCTAAAATATAGTAATGCTGGGGTGAGACACCTCTCAGTAAAGGAGACAAATTAATATCAGTGTGTGGCAATATGACTATTTCTTGTGATATACATATGAACAATACATATTTCATATCAAGGATAAACAGTTATATCATAATTGAATAAAACATGCTTTAACACAACATAGTTTAATATACTAAATTCCTGTACTGGAAAATCATCATATATAAACATATCATACTTAAATTATTACCCAGGATAGATAGATAGTTAGCTATCGTCATGTCTTACCCCCCACATGACAGGGTTGTGCGACCTGAAAGCTGGACCTAGCAATGGTTGGCCAACCATGCTAAGTCAATATCGGTTATAGTGTAAGTACGATGGGTCTGTTCCACCTGTGCTGGACTACCAAGGGAACTATGACACTCCCATAAAGCCACATTGACTGCCATCTCCCACACTCTACATAAGATGTGTGGTAGCACTAACATAAATGTAAACGTAAATGTAAATGTAAACATACAACTAAGGTACCGTACTTCATAAAACTAAACTAAGCTATCCAAGTTGTGATAACATATAATACATTTCATGATATTGAACATAGCAGCGTCATATTTCAGGATAAAACATGACATAAATATATTTTCTTTAATCTTAACATAATATGCATATTACGACATTTTATGTCATCATATCATAACGTAAAAATCATGACACCGGCTGATGAGAATCGACAAGCACCATTAAAGGATCCATTGCAAGTTCCATATGGGCCAATCACAAGGTTAAGAGCTAAGAAGATCAAGGAAGCAATGTAAGGATTGGTGCAATCCATTACAACGGGGGACGACATAGCCTAGTATTTAGTGTGGACTTTTTATTTCAATAAGTATAGGCATGTGGGCCTATTTTATGTTTATTAGTTATAGGTGTTTAGGGTTATGTTATTTGAATTTGAATTAAATTTAAATTTAAATTTAAATTTGAATTTGAATTTGAATTTGAATTTGAATTTAAATTTGAATTTGATTTTTGATTTTGAATTTGAATTTAAATTTAATTGGAGGGGTTTATAAATAGACTTGTAGCCACATTCTACAAGAAAAGAGGACATTGAATAAAAATGTGAGATTTTGTTTCTTTTATTGGTTTTTTAGAAAACTTGTGAACTTATCAAGGATTTCTTTCTTGTGGCGTTCAAATTTTATACCTTTGGTTCGTGATTTAATTATAATCATTGGGTCAAGGTTTGTTACTTTATACCTACGGTTCACGTTTCATTTATAAACGTTGGGTCGGGGTTTTCTATCAAAAACCTGATTTTTAGCTTTCTTGGGCAAGCATTCCAACATTGTTTGCTGGGTCTCAATGCGTGTTGATTGAGGTTCGCATCATTTGGTATCAGAGCTTAGGTTCTAAAATCAGGTTTACTATCATTTTATCTTTTGTTATAAAAAAAAGAAAAAAAAAAAGGGAAAATAGAAAGAAGAAAAAAAATAGAGAGAAAGAAAGAAAAAGAAGAAGAAGAAGGTGATACTGAAGCAACAGATACATTCACCGTACTTATCAAAGTTAGTTTTTTTTTTTGTCATCTTCCTTTAATTCATTGTTTCTATAATATTTTCTTGCCATCGTTATTGGTTTCATGCTACATGGATTCGAGGACGAATCCTTTTGAAGAGAGGGGGAGTGATGAGAATCGACAAGTACCATTAAAGGATCCATTGCAAGTTCGATATGGGCCAATCACAAGGTTAAGAGCTAAGAAGATCAAGGAAGTAATGTAGGGGTGAGCAAACGGTCAGTTCGGCCAGATTCGGTTAATTAACCGAATTAACCGAAAATTTCGGTTAATAAATTCTGTTAACCGAACCGACCGAACAATGAAAGTTACCCGAACCGAACCCGACCGAATTCCTTTTCGGGTAATTCGGTTAACCGAATCTAACCGAAATAATTAAAATTAATTATTATATAATGGAATATGTACAGGTCACTTAATCGATCCATCCATACTAGAAGAGGGATTTAGGATCAGGATCGGGACGAGAACAGAGAACTGGGAAGTGGGAAGTGGGAAGAGGGGCTTAGTCGCCGGCGCTTAGGGCTTGAGCCTCAAGCAAAGCAACGAAGATTGAACTTGAAGAGATGATTTGCGAAGAGGGAGAAGGAGAAGTGGAGAAGGACTGTCTGCTAAGTCTGGCGGAGGGAAACAGAAGGAGGACTGAAATCTGAAGGAGAAGGAGAACTGAGGTCCGAGACCGAGAGGGGAGACTGGAGAGGCTGCGGCGCGGTCCGAGACCGAGAGGGGAGACTGGAGAGGTTGCGGCGCAGAGGAGACTTTGAAGGACAACTGGAGAAAGAAAACGAAGGGTCCGAGTCCGAGACGCCGAGACGGAATCATCGAGAAGGCAGAAGCTGCGAGCCTGCGACGCAGATCAGACTTGAGAGTTGAGAGGACACGAGCAGTTGGCCAGTCGGGGACTCGGGGCCGTTTGGCACAGAGGAGACTGGAGAGGACTTAGCATATATATATATATATATATATATATATATATATATATTTATTTATTTATTTTATATTTAAATTTTAATTAATTCTTAATTCGGATAATTCGGTTAACCGAATTAAATTTTTTCATAACCGACCCGATAACCGATTACCCGAAATTTAGCGAACCCATAACCGAACCGACCGACCCCTATTTGTTAACCGAACCGAACCGACCGAAATTGATCGGTTAATTTGGTTAATTCGGGTTTCCCCGAATTATGCTCACCCCTAAAGCAATGTAAGGATTGGTGCAATCCATTACAACGGGGGACGACATAGCCTAGTATTTAGTGTGGACTTTTTATTTCAATAAGTATAGGCATGTGGGCCTATTTTATGTTTATTAGTTATAGGTGTTTAGGGTTATGTTATTTGAATTTGAATTAAATTTAAATTTGAATTTAAATTTGAATTTGAATTTGAATTTGAATTTGAATTTGAATTTAAATTTGAATTTGATTTTTGATTTTGAATTTGAATTTAAATTTAATTGGAGGGGTTTATAAATAGACTTGTAGCCACATTCTACAAGAAAAGAGGACATTGAATAAAAATGTGAGATTTTGTTTCTTTTATTGGTTTTTTAGAAAACTTGTGAACTTATCAAGGATTTCTTTCTTGTGGCGTTCAAATTTTATACCTTTGGTTCGTGATTTAATTATAATCATTGGGTCAAGGTTTGTTACTTTATACCTACGGTTCGCGTTTCATTTATAAACGTTGGGTCGGGGTTTTCTATCAAAAACCTGATTTTTAGCTTTCTTGGGCAAGCATTCCAACATTGTTTGCTGGGTCTCAATGCGTGTTGATTGAGGTTCGCATCATTTGGTATCAGAGCTTAGGTTCTAAAATCAGGTTTACTATCATTTTATCTTTTGTTATAAAAAAAAGAAAAAAAAAAGGGAAAATAGAAAGAAGAAAAAAAATAGAGAGAAAGAAAGAAAAAGAAGAAGAAGAAGGTGATACTGAAGCAACAGATACATTCACCGTACTTATCAAAGTTAGTTTTTTTTTTTGTCATCTTCCTTTAATTCATTGTTTCTATAATATTTTCTTGCCATCGTTATTGGTTTCATGCTACATGGATTCGAGGACGAATCCTTTTGAAGAGAGGGGGAATGATGAGAATCGACAAGCACCATTAAAGGATCCATTGCAAGTTCCATATGGGCCAATCACAAGGTTAAGAGCTAAGAAGATCAAGAAAGCAATGTAAGGATTGGTGCAATCCATTACAACGGGGGACGACATAGCCTAGTATTTAGTGTGGACTTTTTATTTCAATAACCTTGTGATTGGCCCATATGGAACTTGCAATGGATCCTTTAATGGTGCTTGTCGATTCTCATCATTTGGTATCACTTCAAAAGGATTCGTCCTCGAATCCATGTAGCATGAAACCAATAACGATGGATCCCTGATTTGAATTTGATTTTTGATTTTGAATTTGAATTTAAATTTAATTGGAGGGGTTTATAAATAGACTTGTAGCCACATTCTACAAGAAAAGAGGACATTGAATAAAAATGTGAGATTTTGTTTCTTTTATTGGTTTTTTAGAGAACTTGTGAACTTATCAAGGATTTCTTTCTTGTGGCGTTCAAATTTTATACCTTTAGTTCGTGATTTAATTATAATCTTTGGGTCAAGGTTTGTTACTTTATACCTACGGTTCGCGTTTCATTCATAAACGTTGGGTCGGGGTTTTCTATCAAAAACCTGATTTTAGGCTTTCTTGGGCAAGCATTCCAACATTGTTTGTTGGGTCTCAATGCGTGTCGATTGAGGTTCGCATCACTGGCGCTAGCATAACATGACATACTTGTACATGAAATTCTTACACTTGTTAACATAATATTCTTAAGATCATAGATCTTGTATAGTTTTTATGTTTTTCCTGAAAACTACTATAACATGTTTATCTTGAAAAAAAATCATAATACTTCAATATAACATAATTTCATGGAAATGTTATACTCATGCCACATAAATATACATAACCTTATAGACTCATAATTTATTCTAAAATCATATTTCCATATAAAATGTGTTAAAATCATTTCCCTATTCAACAACAGTATTCCCAAACAAAATGCTATATCATACATATTTTCCTGAAAATAAATACTTTTTAATAATAAATAATTTCATAAAAAATGCTGACTTAATTTATCTTCTTACCTAACTTACTAAGAAGCCTATAAAATATTCCAAACTTCCACTCGTGTGTTCCCCAGCTTAATATCCTGAAATTGCATTATCCCTAACAAAACATCAGTATTATACTATCTAAAGTATTTTCCTTAGTCCAGAAACACCAAATACTCTATAAAACTCAAAATAACCAACTTACCCAAATTTTGGGATGGTGCCCAAGTTGGCCTAACCAACGAACTACTCCAGCAGATTTGAAGAGAATCTTCATCGACGGGTCTATGAAGGGAGTTCGTTGACGAACACTTATTCTTCGTTGACGAGTTTTAGGCCCTGAAATCAGCCCTCTTGGTAATGTCTCGTCGATGAGCCCAAGAGGCCTGATCGTTGACGAGCACTCTACACTCGTTGATGAGACCCTGCTGAAACCCTTTTTTGAAAATTTTTTTTCTCTCATTTCTTTTATTATTTAATTACTATAATTCTTTGGGTCTCTACACATTTTATAGACCTAGGAGAAACTTAGTTCATTGACACCATTTGATCCTAACCTTGGGATATGAACTTCATGAAAGACCCAAATGGTCAATCATCATGCTATAATATTCAAAGTCCACGTAACTATGAGCAGTTGCATGACTTAGGGGGTAGGTTTCGTATCGTACACACTCATTGTGTATGTTGAGTTATGTCATCCTCATATTGCTCCCCTATTGCAATTACCTTTGAGTATAGCCCTAAATTGGCTATCATGCTTTTAAAATGAAATGCAATATGTCATGCATATGTGCTAAATGATTAATACTTGCTGCATGCTAAAATCCTTTTGAAAGGATGAACATATAAGGAATGTTTTTAAATGACTATCATCTTTGAATTAAAATGCAAGTATGCGTGCATGCAAATATACAGGGGGAACTTAAGCTCCCGCTTTTAGGAAAAACGAATAAGGGCTTAACGTTTATAATCTCTTGCATGCTAAGTTTTATTATGAAGGATGAACATATGTTGAGTGTGCTTAAATGAAATCCATCCTTGACCGTAAATGCACTTATGCATGCTTGAGACTATACCTGGGAACATAAGCCCCATCCTTAGAGAATAAGGATTTAAAACTACCCGCCCTATTGACTCACACTTTTATTGTTTCCACTTTTTGAGTATGAAGCATTTCTAGGCACCTTGAACATCATATCCTACATTTATTGAATAAATATTTGATATGGTCTGTTCTTGGGGCATATGAACACTATGCATGTCTTTGTGTTTAATTTTTAGCGTATGTGTGTTTAGGGACATTTTACTGGTGGAAAACAAACGATTTAACCTATACCCAGTAAAGTTTGTTTAAGAATGAAAATAGGACTTATACTGGTTAAACTCTAAATGAAATTTCATAATTAATATTAGTACAAGTAATTAATTTAATCTAAGCACGTATTCAAAATTGATAGGGGGAGCATCTAAACTCAAATTTCCATATCTTGTTGTACTCACCCATATTTTAGCTTGTATTAGAAGTTTTGTGTGGTATGTGCTTAAATGAGATAATTTTATTAAAAATATTAATTTAAAATATTTTGCTTGGCCACAAAAGTTTTCAAAATTTGCCATATGAATTTTCATTTAAACTGCCTAACTTCAAGATCCATATGGTTGTTTTTCTGGGTATTTGTTAAAATGCTCTGCACTTGAATGCTAAACCAGAAAAACTTTGCTTGCTTGAACGTATTATCTTTTTTAGCAAGCATTTGTATCATCCCTAGCATTTATCGAAAATTATAAAGGAATATATATATATATATATATATATATATATATATATATATATATATTTTATTTATTTATATTTTTAAAAAAGCAAGGAATGAACATTTATAAAATATATTTTATATTGTGCTTGTTTGTTGTAATATTTTTCATGACTGTGCTTGTATTGTATATAAATCTTCCTGTTGTTTGGTCTAGGTGGAGGAGGAGAGATGCAGTACTTTCTGACAAACCCAGGTTGGGGCACTACAAGGATTATCCACAAACCATGACAATTTAAACATATTATAAGACTCGTGAAAGATTTGAGTTCAACACACACGACATATGATAACAAATGTAGGTTTGAGCATAAAAACGATCTAACTAGTTCATATGCATTTCATATATGATCCATGAACTTGTTATACAACACTCTTAAAAAATTTATAAACAATATAATTTCATGACATAAGATTTATATACAATACAAGCACAGTCATGAGAAACATTACAACAAACAAGCACGAATTAAAATATATTTTATAAATGTTCATTCCTTGCTTTTTTAAAAATATAAATAAATATAATGTTTCTCATGACTATGCTTGTATTGTATATAAATCTTATGTCATGAAATTATATTGTTTATAAATTTTTTAAGAGTGTTGTATAACTGGTTCTTAGATCATATATGAAATGCATATGAACTAGTTAGATTGTTTTTGTGCTCAAACCTACATTTGCTATTATATGTTGTGTGTGTTGAACTCAAATCTTTCACGGGTCTTATGATATGTTGAAAATTTCATGGTTTGTGGATAATCCTTGTAACGCCCCAACCTGGGTTTTTCAAGGAGTATTGCATCTCTCCTCCTCCACCTGGACCAAACAACAGGAAGGCGGGCCTTATTGAACTAATGATTGGCCCCATAGACCAACAAGTGTCCCTTTCAGTGTGTTTTGTCCTCACTCAAACACTTCCTCAGAAAACTTCCCAAAAGGTCACCCATCCCAAGATTACTCCAAGCCAAGCATGCTTAACTATGGAGTTTCTTATGGGAAGACTCCCGAAAAGAAAGGTGCACCTTGTTAATATGGGTAGTAACATTTAAACCTTTTTGAGTCTTTCTTCCACGGGGTATCACATTCTCTCCCACTTACAGAACGCAATGTCATCGTTGCGAACCCACATTTCTAAACCCAGGCGATGTGAATCTCTTCACACTTTCGGCTGGGTAATTGCTCTAATACAATTTTGTAACGCCCCAACCTGGGTCTGCTAGGGAGCATTGTGTCTCTCCTCTTCCACTTGTACTGGACAACAGGGAGGCGAGCTTTATCGGACTAATGACTGGCCCCACAGACCAATACATGTCATTTTCACTGTATTTTGTCCTTTCTCACACACTTCCTAAGAAAACTTCCCAGAAGGTCACCCATCCTAAGATAACTCCAAGCCAAGCACGCTTAACCGTGGAGTTCTTATGGGAAGACTTCCGAAAAAAAATGTGCACCTTGTTGATATGAGTAGTAACATCTAATCCTTTTTAAGACTTTCTTCCACGGGGTATCACAATCCTGCTCTGATTTTATTTGTCATGTGTCTTTTAATCTTTTAATGACCAGTTATAAAAATTGTTGTGTGTTTAATTGTTATATTTTTCAATGAGTTATAATTTCTTTTTTATGCCCAATTGTTATATCAAAAAGGGGAGAGTTTTTCAAAAAAAATTTAAAATTATCTTAGAAGGGAGAGTTCTCCTAACTAAGTCTGTTTTAAATGATAAAATTATTTTATACTTACCTTAACCCTTTTTGCTAATGCCAAAAGGGGGAGAATGTTTTTTAGCAAAATGATAATGACCAAAAAAGAAAATTTTAGGGGCAAATCATAGGAGCAAATATCTGAGCATGCGTTTTAATGCAAAACTTAAATGCGTATGTTTTGAAATGTCTTCTTTTGCGAATATGTTTACACTATATTGTTTGTATTTTTAAATTATGCATATTCTTAGGGGAAACCTTTTCAGACTGTACCTATTTTGCTCTTATGTGTTTGTCAAAAAAAAAAAAAAATGGAGAGATTGTTGGCTTTTTGAGTCCGATCTCTATTTTGATGTTGACAAACACAAGTGTCTCATGTGTGTGCCTAGTGTTTTGAATATATTTTCAATTCAGAATGCACACACAGAAGAGGAAGTTGGAAGCCAAAAGGAACTCAAAGAACACATACATCTGGCGTAGTCCATGAAGTGAAGAGCACTAAAGAAGACATCTAATTTAATTTGTATATGCATTTTAGTTTTTTATATATCTCTAATCTATAATAATGCATGCATATGCATGATATGGATAAAATGCTCAGAATGACCATAGACATACCCTAAGGACCAGCACACTTCACAAAAAAACCATTTTCCTAAAAGAATAAAATCATACAAAAGGTTTAAAAATAAATTAAGGTCAAATTTAGGGCAAAAATAGACTTCAGTCGACAGAAGGTCGATCGACGTTGGATTTTTTGAGCAAAATATTGATTTTCTAATGCCCTCGGTCGACCGAAAATTTCGTGCTTTAATTAATTCAGTCGATCGAAGCACTGTGCCCAAAGTCAAACTTTCGATCGGCTTGGTCGACCGATCCAGTTTGAACTGAGTTTCCTCAGTCGACTGTCACATGAAGTTTTGACTTTCCAATACTCTCGGTTGATCAACCACTGTTGTGGTATAACCCAATGGTCGGCTGAACCACTATTCGTCCCGAAGTCAAAATGTCGACCATGTCTTGGTTGACCGAACTGTTTTTGAACTAACCTTCCTCAGTCGACCGACCTATACAAATACACTTTTTCCAACTACTTGGTCAACTGAACATATAGTTCAAAAAGAGTTTGGTTGACCGAACCTAAGCCATGGTCGACAGAACCTACGAAGGGATCAAAATCGCCCTAAGACGGTCGACCAAATCAATAGTTCAAATTTTCCTTGGTTGACTGAACTTATAAAAGTTGTCGACCGAACTTTTCCCTTAGTCGACCAAACCTCTTAGGTTCCAAATTTTTTAAGGCCTTAAACATAATTAACTTTTAATTAAAAATTTTAAAAAATACCCAGTGTGTCCCTAACGACCTTGTTTTTCAGAAAAACTATAAATACCCATTGATTTGTTTTGATTAGTAACTTTGATTAACTCTAAATTTCTCTCTAATCCATTGTTAATCAAAGTTTCCTCAAATCAAGTTTTATTACTAAAATCATTCTTTTGAGGAAAAATCTTTAAAGCAAATCTCTCTCAACTCTCTTTTACTTGTTTATTACAAAATCATTTTTGTAGAGAGAATTTTTTTTTGGGCGTTGTATTTGCATATACTCTCACTTGTTATTTATTTCCCGAAAATCATTTTTGAGAGTATTCTTAGGTTTTCTCCTGGTTATTTCTTTGATAAATATTTTTGAGAGAAAATTATTTAGAGCACAAATATTTTCTTGAGCTTAAATTCCTAGACTCTCCAAATATTCTTTATTTGCAAAAATATTTATAGGAGAAGATAATACTCATTTTTTATATGTATTTTATTTGTGCAAAAACTACTTGAAAAGCAACCCTAGGTTCTCCTATATTGAAATATATTTTTGGGAGAAAATTTCATTAGGGTTATATCTTTGAGTATTTTATCAGACACATCATTTTTCAAAGATTGAAAATATTGTTTTGAGAAAACACCCTTTCTTTACTAAGCATAACTCATATCATTAGAGAGTGCATGTATTGAGCTTTAATGTGTACATTTTTGTTTGTATTTAAAAGCATGTTCATATGTACAAAATTTCTTTTCTTAATGTATCGGTTGGGTTCAAACTAGAATTGAATTGGGGAGTCTTAGCCCCATAAGTGAGATCGGTTGGGTTCAATCCGGTAAATTGAACTGGGGAGTCTCTGCTTCGTAAGGGAGACAACTTGGGCTAAGCCTTATAATTGAGCTAGGGTTTACCTTGCCCCGTAAAGAGAGGTTGTAGCGGCTTCTGCTCCGCCCATTTAAGTGAGCAGAGTTAGTATAATCCTTAGGGGGTATGCCCAAGGCGGGAACGTAGGCTGGTTTGGCTGAACCTCGATAACAAATATCGTGTGTCACTCTTTCTCTATCTCATTTATATTTTCGCACTTAAATTTTTGTATGTATATGTTTGTTTATTCACAGTTACAATTATTTGCATGCACACATTTAAATTAAATGAGATTTACTGCACACGTGTATGCCTAAACTCATAGTTTAATTATTTTACATACACGTGTGTGCATTGAATGAGATATGATTTGCGGTGAATCGGAAAAATGTTTAAATTAGCCAAAAAGTTTTTAAAACCCAATTCACCCCCCTCTTGGGATCACACCAATTCCAACAGTGAGGTGCTTGCATTTTTCAGAGTAAAATCCATGGCGTAAACGATAAATGGAGTATTCAGTGAGCACCTTTTCACATGGACGATTTGTATATTAGCCACCATTTTTCAACGGCTCCAACTACCCGCCTTGGAAAAATCTTATGGCCATATTCATTCAAGCATGCAATTTGAATATGTGATGGGTTGTTTCAAAGGGAGACTATATCTTCAAAAATGAAAAAGGGGAACCAAAAGAAGTAGAGGAGCTATCATTAAGTGAAAAGAGGTTAGTAGAGTATAATTTTAAAGAAAAACACTTTATTTTTGTGCTTTAAACAACAATGAATATAGTCGTGTTTCTAGAAGTGAAACCGCAAAAGAAATATGGGATTTGCTTCAAAGCACCCATGAAGAGCCTAAGAAAGAAATATACCTCTCCTTAGATTCATCTAGTACTACTCACCATGACAAATTAGGAGAAGCACATTCTCGCTTCGTAGCCAATGAACTAGAAGAAAGTGGTTTGGAAGATGATGATGATTATGCACCTTCTTATGATGAAGTTGTAGAAAATTGTCCTAAATTATTTGAAGAATTAGTTTTAGTAAAGAAGAAGAACAAAAATTTTGAAAAAGAGCTTACTTTGCTTAAACTAAAGGAATCCTCATTGAATGAAGAAAATGAATCTTTAATTGTAAAAATCAAAGGCTTAGAAGAAAAATTATCAAAATCCAAAGGTAAATAACCTTGCCTTTGTTCAACTTTAAAAGAAGAAAATAGTTCCTTGAAAAAGGAAAATGAGGAGCTTATTTCAAAAGCTCAAAAAGATCATGATATTTTTCAAAGAGAAGTAGGAAAAATTTAAATTGAAAATGTTTTAAAAGAAAATCCTCTCTTGAAAAAGTAAAGTGAAGATCATGGAAAAATGATTGGAGGTAAAGAAAACTCGTATAAATCTTTGGGAGTTAAAAGAAATATTGTTTCCAAAAAGCTTTTTAAATCCTCAACTAGAAAAAATGGTGCAAATACACAAACAAAATTTGTTTATATTGTGAAAGAAATGGTCATATTTGATATTTTTGTCTTTATAGAGGAGATAGAGGCAAAGAAAGGAAGATGAAATGGGTAGGGAAGAAAAACCCATTGGCACCCAAGGAAGAATGGGTACCCAAAGGAAACACGTGATTTTTGAATTTTTGTTTCCTTAGAACCTAGGTAAAAATGAAAGGAATTTGAATGAGCCCAAAGTGAAAAAAAATACCTATTTTTGAATTGTATAAATTACTTTGTTAGGAACTTTTGAGAATCATGCCAATATTAATAAGTTTAAATTATAAAACCAATATGATGTTCTTAATTGTATATATCCTATATTTTTTAAATATAGGATGGAAAAGCATGCACTCATAGCTTGCTCCTTAGGAATTTTTTTTGAGTGACATCATTTGTTTTGATTATATATGCTTGTTTGGATAGATAGAATATCTATTACATAGCATACATGAACTTGAGCTTTAGTAAAAGCTAATCATAACAAAAAATGAAAATTTGCATTGAATGCTTGATCAAACGACAAATGGTATAATTCCTTAGAAATCATCATTCATGTGTATGTAAGGAGGCCATTCTAGGCTTTTTAGATGTTGTGGTTTAGCACCAACTTTTGCAATATGTGCTTAGCACATACTTACCTCACCACCATGGAAACTAATTTTAAGAGGGAGAAATTTTTTAAACTATATATAGCACCTCTCTTTTTGATGATGATCAAAGGGGGAGAAGTTTTATGGTGTTATGTGTGGGAGAGAAGTGAATTGCATGAGAAGTGTAAGAAAGTTCAATTTGCTTATTGTTTTATCTTGAATGAACTTTCCATTTTATAATGTGCATGTTTAAATTTCTAATGGATATAAAAAAATATAGTTAAATATTTTATGAGTTATATGTAAAGCAAATTGTAGATATGCATATAGTAAGGGGGAGCATATTTAAGAATATGCATAAATTAAGGAGGAGCTTTAAACTATACCCTATAGAGAACACCAATGGTTTGCCATCATCAAAAAGGAGGAGAGTGTTAGCCTTGGTGACTACATGAGCTTAATTGTCATGTTTTGATGATAACAACCCATTAGTAGTTCTAAGTAAGCTTATCTTTACATGTTTAGTTATGGTAATTATAAATACAAATGCAAAGATTAAGTAAATTCTTAATAGGTTAGACATCATCAAAAAGGGAGAGATTGTTAGCCTTGGTGGCTACATAATCATGTTTTAAGTGTTTTCATGATATTAACCTATTTTTGGATCCTAGTGTTTTTCCTATCTTTACAGATCATGTTTAGTATAGATACACGTACACGAAGTACTGGATCAAAGGCAAAGATCAGGCTGAGTTGACGTTGAGTAGGAAGATCAAATGGACATGTACTTGGAAAAACCCAAGCACGACCAAAGGAAGCCTAAATGTAGTCTTATATATATTTGGAGAGTGTTTGAGGTAGTCTATTTTGTAACTCTTACTAGTTTTGTTTCATACATGATTTATGAGCAAGAGTTGAACAATTGCACATGCATACTAGGCCACATGAGTTTATAAGATTTCACCTAAAGTCAACAAAACTCAACATTCATGGTTTTCAAAGTTAACTCAAAGAGTTTGTCAAAAGAATCCTAAACTCAAAGTTATTTTTCAAAGGGACAAGTTTTAAACATCTTGGTTTTACAATCTTTTGCATACTTAGTCGAATTCGTCAGAACGAGCTTTATGTCCTAAAGCTTCAAGAAAAGTCAAGTTTATTTTCAATAAAGGACATACAAGTATATAAGATATCAAAAATGGTTTTTAAAAAATGTTTTATTAATCAAGATATCTTATATTCAAATGGATACTCACTTGGACAAGTATTAATCTTTATTAGACTAAATATATTTCATATACTTTTTTCTAAGAATATTTTAAATCATTAAAAGGCTTTTTGACAAAGAAAAGCAGAGCAATCGTTGACTAACGTAGTACGCCTCAAGTCCTGAAGACCTTTTGGTATTTAGGGCATAACTTTTTGCTAGAAAAATCCAAAAAGAACAATCTTAGTGTCTATGGAAAGTTAAGGAAAAACCTCACAACTTTTATGTTGATAACTTTTTCTAATTCAGAGCACTAGTCAATCAGACCAAGGAGATTGGTTGACAAGACCATTCTAGTGGCTAAAATACATCTTTTTGCAAGTGACTAGTCAACCAGAGGCCTCGAGCCGAGTGCTCCAATAGCTAGAACTCGAGCCAACCAAGTAGGATTTTCTCCCAACGGCTAGTTAATGTTCATATTGGCTCTTTAACTATAAATATAAGCTATTAGGCTTGTTTCGACATGGTTTTGGATGGTTATGAAGGTTTTTTATCATTCTTAGTGAAAAACATCATTTTATACAAAACCTAGCACTTGCATTGTAGTTATTTATTCACAAGTGCTCATTCTTTCTTGCTTACTAATTGTGTTTGATTCATTACTTGAGAGATAGTGTGAGGTTTGCTTTGTAATTTATATTTGCTTGTTTGAGAAGCATTGTGTTGTTTGCTCATCTTGTTGTAATAGGTTTGTCGTGAACCATTTGGTGAAGGTTTTTTGTGAATCGAAGAGGCTCTTTATGAACGGGTAGGGATTTGTTCCCGAGTGAAGGTTCTTTGTGAGCGTGGTAGGGATTTGTTTTCGAGTTGTAAGGCTTGCTCCACCGGTGAAGGAGTACTCATAGTGGATTGTGGAGTCCTTGACTTGGTGCTAAGGCGTGGACGTAGGCTTGGTGTCAAACCACATTAAATCTCCGGTGTTAAGCTTTCTCTCCCTGTACTCTTTATATTTGTCTTGTGCATGATTTACATTTGCTTATGTTGTAATATAATTGCTTGAATCTTACCAAGAGTTTTATTTTGTAAAGAAATACTTATTCCGCGAAAAGAGTCCATTCACCCCCCGCTATAGACTATATACTCCTTGACTGAGACGTTTGACATTAATAATGACATTTCTATGAATAGAGAACCATTAAATGAATGTTTTCAATTTTAAAGTTATAAAAGTATCAATGTTAATGACAAATGACGAATGCTGGCAAATCTCCTGACAAAGATACCGACAAATGAATTATTTTAAGTGTTAAATTAAGTGATTACGTTAATGACAAATAATGATAATTCTACTAGTAGGGATATAAATAAACAAATTATTTTTAATTTTAAAATTAAGGAAGTGCCTATGTTAATGACAAATGACAAATAACGCCAAGTCTATTAATAGAGAGACCAAGTAACAAATATTTTTAATTTTAAAATTAATAATATAACTATATTTTCAACAAAAGACTAATGACGACAATTGTACTAACAAAGATACTGGCAATGAATACTTTTCGATTCCATAACAACAAACAAGTAAAATGAGTTTGTGCCCACAACAAATAATTACTTATAATTTTTTTTTATACCCAAAGGAAAAACTAACAAAAAAAACTATTGACTGGTACCAGCAATGAATGCTTTTGTTTTTTAATCAAGAAAGCATTTATGCTAATTGTTAACATCGAAAGAGTCCATGGGTCGACTTGATACACATGGGTGAACACCAACTTAACCTAATAGCTTAAGTCTATTAGGTCTTGGGCCCAACCATGTGTATAAGCACCCATCATCCACTCAATTTTTTCAATGTGGGACAAACTCACAAGTGAAATTCTCAACAATCTTCCCCTCACTTGTGAGTTTCAACTGCTCACTCTTGAATGGAAGCCGTCTCCCTTATGGGAGTAAGTCCAATTCCCTAACAATTGCTTATGTTGGCCTTTACCATTGGCGCCTTACATGCCTCAAATTGCATTCCATGTGCCTCTGAATCAATTCTACCTCCCACGTCTGGACCCTATTCGAATCTACCTTAGGCCTAGATGATTCTTATTGTCCTCAGTCATACACTTGACCCTCAAATTGTTAGCACGTTAGGAGAATTAGTTTTATATCTCAACTTTTATAATGTCGTTTACCCAAAGTTACAAACCATCGGCTCTGATACCACTTGTTAGGACTAGAGGAGCCAATGAGTGGACTTAATACACATGGGTGAATACCAACTTGACCCAATATCTTAAACCTATTGGGTCTTGGGCCCAATTATGTGTATAAGCACCCATCATCTACTTAATTTTTTTTTAATGTGCAACAAACTCAAAAGTGGAATTCTCAACACTAATAACAATGACAAATAACTGCAATTCTATAACAATAGATAAGTTTACATAATTTATGTTTTCAACAAATAACTAATAATTTTTAAGCATAAAACTCCAACCAGATAATTAGAGGAACTTTTGCATTTTTATGGCAATAGAAGTATATCATCACAACTACTTCTAATTAATTGAATTCTAAGTATTATAAATTGTATTTTAATAATTTTCATATAATTCATTATTCTAGTCAAATTAATAATGCATTATTATAACTAGATGTAAAAAATTAAAATATGTTTAAACTTATTGAAATTAGGTTAATTTATTTACAGAATGAAACATGAGTAAATTTATGTAACTATTCACTGTTCAAAGTCTTATAAATGTGTTTCACTACTACTTGCTATCGGAGGTTATTTTCTAGTATTGCCAAATAGTGCATGTCACTTTTAAAACTTATTGATCAACTTAGCCTTTATTCTTGACATATCTTATATTCCTTTTTTTATTTTGTAGTTAACACTTATTAATAAATGGTTCCAAATAACTTCTAATAAAATATTTATTAGTTTTCAATAATCTAAAAACGTCATAAAATATTATAATCGGTACTTATGTACGACAACTATAGACAAACAATATAGAATGTAATGAATGATAGTTCATAAAAAACAAAAGAATGAAAAAAAGTGTGCTTTTGATGTTTTCAATTCAGAAAATACGTATAATAACGACAATGATCGACAACTAAGACGATTGACTATAACAATTAAAAAGTTAATGAAAGTGACGTAGCAATAATTGACTATAACGACAAATGAATTAAATCAATACGTTGGCGATTTCAATAAATAACTAATTTTAATTTTTGAGGGCGAAAGTCTAACAACGTATCAAAAGACATTTTTCCATACATTTAGGGACAAATCACATTTATGCTTGCAAACTAGAGTTAGATTGGCTTTTCATCACAAATAATTAAGGGTCCGTTTTGTTGTAAAAAATATATTTTTTATTTTTTATTTTTCAATGAGTTAAAAAAATTTTAGATTATTTTTTAGTTTTTCAAAAGATTCATAATAAAAAATAGAAAACAAAGACATTGTTTAGTTGTCCAAAATAATTTTTATTTTTTACTTTTAAATTTTAAAATAGCTACAAAAAAAAACTTGTTTTTAATTTTTAAAAAAGTATATAAAATAGGAACTAAGATTATAAATTTAGGGTTTGTATTTAGATTTGGATTTGTATGAATTTAGAAGAAAATCAATACATTTTATACTATACTTGTGAAAGTATCAATTTTATACTGTACGTGTAAGATTTTATTTTTTAGATTAATCTTAGATTTACATAAATACTAAACCAAATTATTGATTGGCCCAGATAATTTATGATGAGAAATTTAAAGGGTCATGTACTAATAAAAACCAATTACCTCAATATAGATTAAATAAATAAAACCCTTAGAATGAATAAAAATATATTATAAATAGGAGAATGAATTTTTTTTTTTTAAAAAAGGAATTTAGATTGAATGTACAATTATATCATTATTCTACTAATTAATGAAATTAGAACAAATTAAAAATGTACAATAGCTTCGGTTGAAGATCTTAATTCGTCATATATTCACTTGTATTGCTTTGTCAAATGAACTACATCCCAATCAGTGCAATATTGAGGGCGAGGGCAATTTGAGAACAAAGATGATGGAAAAATCTAGCACATATAATGTCTTATATAACACAAAAGTATCAATTATAGTGATTTGTAGCATGAATAGAAATTTACCTAAACCAAGGTTAAAAAGAAATAATTTGGTCTCCTCTAAAGCCCCTAGAGGTAGGGATGTAAACGGAACGAATTTGGAATGGAAGGGGTACAACCCGAATATGTCCATTGATAATTATTCGTCTAGCCTAGCTCCTTACCATCTTGATTTCCTTTATAGAATCCAACTTAGAACATTATTTATATCTCTATTCATGCCTCATTAGGATCCTGCCTCCCACAAGTGATCTGTATCCACATCGCCAACTATAAAGAAAAATGTAAAATTTTGAAAACAAAAAAAAATCCTATCTTTAAATTATGAAATTAACACACACACACGCACACACAACAAGAATGACATAAGTTCATTTCAATAGGCATTTATCATTAATCTATAAGTACTTTGTTAAACACGACATTTTAGGTTCATTGGGTATTTTAAAATGACAATGGACAACCTACTCTTTTCCAACAAAGAATCCTCTTTCTACTTAATGATCATTAATGCTTATTTCATGTGAGAGAAAATAAAATAATTTGCATTATACATTAGTTATAAAAAATTATTACTATACACAATAGTTCCTAAAGAATAGTACTTATATTTCAATATAATTTCAATACCAAGTCACTTAAAAAACAAAAATTAATGGAGAAAAAAAAAAGGATACTTAACTCACTTTTTATACCTTCTAAGATCAAAGATCAAAACTAAAGTTGGAATTAATAAATGGAGCTAACGAAAATGAATTACCTTCCATGCAAAAGCCATGAAGTGAAAAACAAACATTCAAGAGAAGGATTATAAAAATAGTATCTACTTATCTAACGTTAATGTAAAAAGAGACTTTAACTCGCTATGTTTTGACAAAACAATTGCCCTTTTTTACAATTAGTGATAATTTTGTAAATACAAAACAAATAATGAACTAACTTGAGTAAAGAATAAGATGAAACATAGTTAGAAATTTTTTCCAAAATTTTCAATGAAATTATAGTTGACTATTAGCATAAATATATGTCAGCCTAAATGGACAAAGGTAGATGTAACTGTGATTTATGGTGTAATCCTAAGAGTGGGGGTAAATTGGATAGTTTAAAATTTCTAAGTCAAATTAAAATCGCAATCAGTATTGCACAATCTAGGGTCTGTCTAATCAAACACAAATCAAGCAGATATACGAACTTTCAAATAATTTAAATGAGTATGATAGTTCTAGTATTTACCAATTAATCACAAATTAGTATTTAAATGCGATTGCAGTAATCTCAACAGATAAAGATAAACAATCAAATACAGAAATGTAAAGAGTTTAGGAAAAAAGTGACACTTGATTTTTATGAGGTTTGAAAAATCGTGCCTATATCCTCGCCTCAAGCCAACCCACTTGAGAATTCACTATATGCTTACTTAACCGGGTAGAGTGACGACGTTTACAAGTTCTCCTTACAGGGTGGAGTCTCCCTAGTTGGTAGGCTTGCCAAGGCTTGGGTCCTTAATAACCAAAAATAATATTTATACTACCTAACAATCCCAGGTTTAGTAGAAAGTGGGAAGTCAGGTGTCGATCCACAGGGGCTAAACTGTGCAGTTATAAACCTTCTCTCAATTAGTCAATTGTTGCCTCGTGTAAAAGAAAGTGAAAAATGTGGTATTTTGCAATGAGTCTTCTAACAACTACTCGAAAGAATGTGAAATCTAAGTTACCCTACTCTTATGAAACAATGCTTAGATATGAATCAACCGCTGGATGCTCTGACTATGCTTAACTAGCTATACGTAAGAGTACTAACTCGAGAATCTCAGGCCAAGCAAGAGAGGGTCATCCAAGGGCATAGGGTAGAAAAGGTGCACCAACCGTCCAGAGCACGGTCGGAAACCGAAGTATAACTTCTCTCAATGATCACGTGAGCACCTTCGCAGTTCCGTAGCCAACTACTTCTAGCTGGTTGTGGCTGTAGTAGTGTTTATCCTTTCATGCAAGACTTCATCAACATCAAAGTAGTAAATCAAAGCATGTAAATTGAAAGCATGTAAATAAAAGTGGGAAAAATGGTTTCTTATTGCAAACGGATTCGTTTGTCACTACCGATCATAAATAAAAAATAGAACCACAACAAAAAAGTAAAGGAAAGCAAGTAAATCTACTCTACGATGGTTCTCAATGGTGTTCTAGGTCTGTCACTAACCCAGAATTGGCCAAAGAGGAACCCAAAGCTCATGTTTCGTAGTGAATATTTATAGGCTCTAAGGTTTACAAAGTTTGATTTTCTGTTTAGGAAAGTTTACAGAAAATCTCATGTAGAAGGTTTGATTTTCGTATTATACATATAACAATACATAAACATACTTGATAAAACTATTTGAATCATATCTGGGAAAACATATATAATCATAACATGGTAGAACATACTAAATTTCCAAAAACATAATTCATCTCATATAATAATAAGTAGAAAACATCCTGGATGGTTAGTTAGTTGGTGTCATCTCTTACCCCGACATTACTGGGTTATGCGGCCCAAAGGTAGGACCTAACAATGGCTGGCGGACCACTGCTGAGTCAAATGTAAAATTCTATAAGTACGATGGGTCTGCCTCTCCTGGTCCGTACACTAGGGGCGCCAATACTACAATAAACCACATCAACTACCAATCCCCCACTGCCCATACGGCAAATGGTAATACTAACATATCATGATCGTGATCATATAGCTATGGTACCGTACTTCGTCAAAGCCTAAACCAAGCCAATCAGGTTCTGATAACATATAACATATTCCAAATAATGATATATGGCTATACATAATCATATTTTTCATGTTAATATTTTCATATAATTTTGCATTACATATCATAAAAATCTTCGGCCCTTATGCTGGCATTTTGTATTTTATAAATCACGGCTCGTACGCCGGTAATTCATATCATAAAATCCTCTGCCCGTATGCTGACATATCATGTAAAATCCTCGTCCCATACGCTGACATATCATATAAAATCCTCGACCCGTATGCCGACATATCATATAAAACCCTCAGCCCGTACGCCGACATATCATATAAAAACCTTCAGCCCGTACACCAATATATCAACTGGAAACCTAGTATCATTTTAACATTTTCCTGGAAGCAGTAAAACATACTTATTTTGTAAACATAATATTCCATGGTAAATTTTACTCATGCTACACAAAATAGGTATTATTCATATTTAAATCATATCCTTGTTCACAGCAGTATTTCCCAAACATAATGCTACAATATACTTATTTTTTTGAAATTATATGCTGTAAAATAATAAATAAATTTCTATAAAAAAGTGACTTAGTTTATTCCCTTACCTGATTTCTAGAAAAGCCCATATAAAGTTTAGTCTTAGACCCGCAGGGTTCCTCGTTCAACACCCTAAAAACAATATCCCCCTGAACAAAACTTCAGTATTTCCTCGAGTACTACATTCCTTACAACTATAGAAAAGTCAGATATTGAATAAAACGTATTACCTTGAATTTGGGATGAAGTCCAAGTTAACCCCACCAACGATCCACTCCAGCAGACTTGAAGAGAACTTTCTCAGGAGTGTCGTGGTGGCCTCGGATCGTCAAACCGGCAAGAATCTGGCCTAAAATCTTAAAGAGAAGGGGGAATGGATGAAAAAAAAAAGAGAGGGAGTGATTTTTTGTGAAATTCTCTGCAGAAAAATCAAGTTTAGGCTATTTATACACTGTCTTTCGTCGACGAGACATGTCACTTCATCGACGAGGCTACGAAGGAAGTTCGTCGACGAACACCTATTCCTCGTCGATGAAATTCAGAACTAAATATAGCCTCTCGGTATCTTCTCATAGACGAGACACGTGTCCCCGTCGACGATCCCCTCAAGCGTGTTCGTCGACGAATATGCTGCATTCATCGACGAGGCCCCTGTTACATTCTAAATTCAATTTCTTTTTCCTCATTATTTTATTATTTAAATACCATAATTCTTTGGATCACTACATTCTCTCCTCCTTATAAAATTTTGTCCTCGAAATTTTCTATCCATACGATTCATCATCTCTCAAAGAAAACAATCTACTTATTTTATTACTTACCCTCACTTATGATGAAGGGATACCGTGGTTACATTCAGTGTTCTGGGAGATTACATATACAAAATAAATATTCTCCCAAAACCAAAATATTACTAACTAACTAAGTTACTACGTATACTGACTAACCTGCAAAAGAAACATTACACAATTACTTACACTTTACCTGATTATATCTGAATCCCGTGGAACAATTTCAGTTATTTCTGTCTTATATGTTCCTCAAGTTCTCAAGAAGCTTCTTCTATTGCATGATATCTCCACAGTACTTTCACCAGAGGAATCTTCTTATTACGTAATTCTTGTTCTTTCCTGTCCAGAATCTGTACTGGTACCTCCTCATAAACTAGTGAATCACTGAGCTCTAATTCACCATAACTGATTACATTAGAAGGGTCTGGGATGTTATTTACTCAACATGAAAACATGGAATACGTCGTGTATCCTAGACAACACAGGTGGTAAAGTTAGCCTATAGGCAACCGGCCCCACTTTCTCTAGAATCTCAAACGGGCCAATGAACCTAAAGTCAAGTTTACCCTTCCTTCCAAATCTCATAACCCCTTTTAACAGATCTATTTTCAAAAACACATGAGTCCCAATATCAAACTCCAATCTCCTATGGTGGTTATTGACATAACTCTTTTGTCGGCTCTGAGCCACACTGATTCTATCTTCAATGAGTCAAACTTTATCATATGCTTGTCGTACCAACTTTGGCCCCACAACTCGCCACTAGCCCATCTCATCCCAATATAAAAGAGAACGACATCTCCTACCATAGAGCACCTTAAATGGTGTCATGCCAATGCTGGCCTGATAGCTGCTATTGTACGTGAACTCTACCACCCAAAGTCTAGCACGCATGCTCAAAGCATATCATCTAATGTCTGAATCATCCTCTCAGTCTACTCGTATGACTGAGGATGGAATGTCGTGCTAAAAAATAACTGAGACTCCAGAGCTTCCTGCAAGTTTTTCCAAAAATCATGACATGAAATGCGGGTCCCGATCTGACACTATAGACACTGGCACACCATGAGAACGAACTATCTCCTGAATATAAATCTCTACCAGCTTGTTAATGGAGTAGCTAGTCTTGATGGGAAGAAAATGGGCGATCTTAGTCAAATGATCTACTATCACCCAAATTGCATTCTGGTCATGCAATACTGATGGCAACCCTAAAACAAAATCCATAGATATGTGATCCCATTTCCACTCGGGGATAAAAAGTGGCTGCAACTGTCCTTCCGGCCTTTGGTGCTTAGCTTTTACCTGATGACACGTCAAACACTGTGCTACATACTTAGCAATCTCTTTCTTCATACCACTCCACCAATAAGACTCTTATAGATCCTTATACATTTTCATACTACCGGGATGAACTGTATATAAATATCTGTGAGCCTCTTCTAAGATGGTCTTCCTGATATCAACATCAGTAAGAACACATAATCTAGAACGGAACTATAAAGCCCCGTCACTTATGACTCCCCTCCTTGACCACTTTGTACTCTGACCAATACCTCTGCTAATTTTGGATCATCTTTCTGTGTAGCTTCAATTCTTTCTTATAAAGTAGGCTACACCACTAGACTGACAATACACACCTGAGGACTATTCTCGACCAATTCTATCTTGAGTCTCTAAAGAACCATTATGACCAGATATTGAATCTCCATTGCTACCAGTGCTGGTCCCACAGACTTCCTACTCAACGTATCAGTTACTACGTTTGCTTTTCCTGAGTGATAACTGATAATACAATCAAAATCTTTAATGAGCTCCAACCACCTTCTCTGCCTCATGTTCAGTTCCTTTTGAGTGAAAAAAATACTTTAGACTCTTATGGTTGGAGAGGATTTCATGTAACGTCTTGCTATTTAACTTGGGTTTTTTTTTTAATTTTTTATATATATTGTAAAATTTACAATGCTCTAATACCAAAATGAATTAAACCCAACCATCAACCTAAGTAGTGAGAAGTGGAAATCAAATAAACATAATCATATATAATTATATACAATACCAGAATGCTAAAATGTTTCCCAAAATATACATGTACGACTATTCCCCAAAATACCCTCAACTGGGCTGGGGCTATACAAAAATACTCTAAAAACATACTCACTATCTACTGACAGGTTAGTACTGAAGCCCCTCTATCTGCGAGTCTGGTCTGCTCGCCTACCTGGGTCACCTAAAAAATGTTAAATTTAATGGGATGAGCCAACACTCAGTAAGACGAAATATGCTATTGCTAGTGTGTGGCAAATGAGTTACAATGCTTTGAAAATCTGTTGCTATATAATCATGTATAACTGAATTTTGTAATTACAGTACAAGTAAGATAAACCACCATCCCTTCCCTGTTGCTTAACACATCTATACTCTAGGTTTCTACTCAAAATACTTCTAATATATATATATATATATATATATATATATATATATATATATCCTGTCTCTGTAAATCTGTATAAACATAGTAGTAACTGAAAGCTTCTTTGTGGATAACTGTGTGTCGTGATTCAACCCCTCATGACTGGGTTGTGCGGCCTGTAGGCAGGATATGTCCTGGCTGGCCGACCAGGATAAATCACTATACTCCCTCAGTTAGATCAGCCACTCCTCAACCCATATCTGATGGGGAGCCTGTCCACGTCTGGGTACGATCGATCTACTACCACATATTATCTGAATAGGTGGTTGCACTTTGAAACTGAATATCTGTAGCCACGGTACCGTACTCTGTAAACTATATGGTCCAACAGGGTCTGATACTATATAATATATTTCTATATACAACTATCTAATTTACCATGATTATGAAAGAACTGTATTAACCATGACACTGAAATAAACTGTAACTGTATCAACTGTATTTCTGAACTGAACTATAATTTGTAAGTCATGGTACTGAAAACTGTATAATCATGGTATTTTGTAATTACTATAAAACATATTCGTTGGCTGTATATTTTGTAAAACATACCTTGAAAATACTGTAAAACATGTTTCTGTACTATATTTATATTCTTAAGCCACATAGTAATTTAATATATAATATTCATAATTAATAAACTGTATAAAATCTTGATGTGAATAATAATCTGGTGAAAATATACCTTTCATACTGAAAATCATTTTAGATCTACCTAACATAGCATATTTCCCTTACCTAATTTCTGCTAAAATCCCCCCTACTAAGATGGGTCCTACACCTACAGGGTTCTCCACTCAATACCCTGAAAACCATAAATCCCAAAACAGAATATCAATATTTCTTTGCCTACATCATTTCCTACAACTGCTACTAAACCAAATTTTGCTTAAAATATCTTACCTTGAATTTGGGATGAATTCCAACTCCGTCCCACCAACGATCCGCTCTGGCAAACTTGCAAAGAACTCCGTCAGGAGTGTTGTGGTGGCCTCAGATCATCGATTTGATGATTGGTGGGGCTAAAATCAAAGAAAATTGGAAAGGAAACCGTAGGGGAGGAAGAGAGGGTTTCTCGGCTTAAATTTTTTGCGCAAAATTCGAATTTAGCACTATTTATACTGCGAGCTTTGTCGACGAGCCACGTCATCTCGTCGACGAGTCCTTCAGTAATTTTGTTGATGGACCCTACCTCCTCGTCGACGAAGTCGACTGCTTCTTTCTGTTACTGTTTCTATTTTTCTCCCTCTTTATTATTTAAATACCATTATTCTTTGGGTCGTTACATTTCACAGCATTCGCCATATAGGTAATGCCTCCAAATCTTCAAAGCATGTACTACTGTAGCTAACTCAAGATCATGGGTGGGGTAGTTCTTTTCATACTATTTCAACTGGCTGGAAGCATTCACTACCACCCTACCATGCTACATCAATACACAACCTAGTACTTTCAAGGATGCATCACTGTAGATAACATAACCCTCACTCCCTGACGGGATGATTAATACTGGTGCCGTGACAAGCCTTTGCTTCAATTCCTGAAAGCTCTGCTTATAACTGTCATCCCATTCAAACCTGATGTTCTTTCTAGTTAGTCGTGTTAGAGGCCCTAATAATGCCGAGAATCCCTTAACTAAACGACGATAATATCTAGCCAGCCCCAAGAAACTCTTGATCTCTTAGACGTTCCTCAGTCTAGCCCAATTCACTACCGCATCAATTTTACTAGGATCCACAACAATTCCATCCCCTAAGATGACATGCCCTAAAAACACAACCTTCTCGAGCCAGAATTCACATTTACTGAACTTGGCGCAAAACTTATTTTTCCTAAGTGTCTGTAAAACCTTCCTCAAATGCGTCTCATGTTCCTTATTACTCCTCGAGTAGACTAGTACAACATCAATAAAAATAACAACAAACTGGTATAAATATTGGTGGAAGATCCTATTCATCAAATTCATGAATATCGCAGGAGCATTCGTTAGACCAAATGACATAAAGATGAATTCATAATGCCCATATCTAATCTTGAAAGCTGTTTTCGAGACGTCTTTTGCTTTCACTTTCACCTGATGATAGCCTGATCTGAGGTTAATCTTAGAATACACCTGTGTACCTGGAGCTGGTCAAATAAATCATCTACACGGGGCAGAGAATACTTGTTTTTAATTGCCACCTTATTAATTTCCCTATATTCTATACACATCCTCATGGATCCATCTTTTTTCTTCATAAATAACACTGGAGCTCCCCACGGAGATACACTAGACCGTATAAAACCCTTATCAAGAAAATCTTGCAACTGATTCTTTAATTCTGCCAACTCTGCTGGCACCATTCGGTAAAGTGCGTTAGAGATCAGCGCTATACCTGGAAGCATATCAATGGGAAAATCTACCTCCTGATTAGGTAGCAAGCTTGGTAACTCATCTGTAAAAATATATGTAAAATCCTTTACTACTGGCGTACGAGTGAGTTTCAATTCATTTCCTGTCATATCTTTCACAAATGCCACGAATCCCTAACAACCACTTAGGAGTAGTCTCCTTGCCTAAATAGCTGAAACTAACTGAGGCGGGGATTGCACTCGTGATCCTATAAACCTGAATTCTGGTCTTCATGGAGGTTTGAATATCACTTCTCTCGAACAACAATCTATATTGGCAAAATTAGTTGCTAGCCAATCCATACCGAATATGACATCAAACCTGTGCATGTCCAGCACTATCAAATCAGCAGACAAAATTCTACCCTAAAAACAACTGGACAGCGTCGGAGCACCCTACTACACCTCACTGCTGACCTAGTCGGTGTAGTTACTCCTAACTCAGTGTCTAATAACTGTGTTTCTACCCTACACAATCTAATACATCCCATAGAAACGAACGATTATGTGACCCTTGAATCAAATAATACAATAACTTTAAATGAAAACATAATAACCATACCTACCATCACGACGTCGGTTGTCTCAGCATCACTCGGCGTCAAAGAGAAAACTTTAGTTGGAGCCATATTCTTCTGTTGGCCTCCACATAGCGCCTGATAGCCTTCCTGGTATGGTCTAGGAGCAGGAGCAATGTCTGGTGGTGTAGGGCAATCTCACACCAGATGTCCCTGTCACCATAGCGATAGCAGACCACTCTCCCTACTCGACACCCTCCCCAGTGTCTCCTTCCATAAGTCTGACAGACAGGAGAATTCTACACTGCCTGAACCTCACAACCTCCAGTATCCTGCCTATGTCCTCTGTTATAGTTTCCTCTCCTCCACTGACCCTACCTAGGACCCTGCTGATAGCCTGAAGGAGCAAATCTCTTCTTCTATTCCTGCTTCTCTGCGTCCATACACTCACTAACCTCAGCCAAAGCTACTCTATCAACTAATTCATTAAAGTCTTGTATCTTTAGCACTACCACCTCCTTGTATATGCTTCATCTTAAATCTCTTTCAAACTGTCTCACCATCTTTACCTCATCAGGAACAATATATGGAGCAAAACGAGAAAGCTCTATAAATCACGCCGCATACTGCTGGACCGACAGCTGTCACTGCTTTAGATTCAAAAACTCTTCCACTTTAACTTCCCTGAGAGTGGTTGAGAAATATCTTTCAAATAATAATTCTATAAATCAGTCCCATGTCAGCTTCGTCCTCTACTACTTTAGAAGTCTCATAGTAGTCCACCATCTCTCAGCCTCCCCTATCAATTTATAGGTGGCAAAGAGGACCCTCTGTTCCTCCATACATTGTAATACGACCAAGACTTTCTCGATCTCCTGCATCCAATTCTCAACAGCTGCAGGATCAACTCCTCCTGAAAAATGCCAAAGGATTCATCTTGGTAAACTTCTTTATTGGGCACCCATGGCTTGCAGACAAGCCTCCCTACTCTCTAGAGCTCCTAGCGATCTTAGCCATAACTTGTTGAGCCACGCTACGTAGTACCGCATCAGAATCAGTCCCGCCTACACTCGAGGGCCCTGCTCCATCACTACCACTCACATGGGCATTATCTTCTCCTAGGTCCATCCTGAAAAACAATAAACGTGATTTAGTGACCCTATCCTTATAATTTACGCACCTAAAATAGTCCCCTATTTTAACATCCCTATCTTATTTTTAACTCCACTCCTACAATCTAGGAACACAACCCGACAATTTTACTATGATTTTCCTGAAATCGTCACCTGAGGAAAAACACAGAAACCACCACAGAATTCCTGCCTCTAGACTGTAGAACAAACCCTTAAATCCTTTTCCTATACTCTAGTATCGTTTTCGCCACACTCTAAAGACTACAGAACCTAGCAACCTAAGCTCTGATACCAAACTCTAACAACCTACTTATTTACCATATATATATATATATATATATATATATTTTCCATAATAATATCCAATATAATAATCCTGTCAAATCATAGTCCACCTGGACCCAAGGGTACCAGGGGAAAACCTGAAACATATCCTAGATTCCTAGCAGCAGGAAACGTAAAATCATATACATATCTAAATTTTCAACCAACACAATACCAGAGCTTACTACAACCGTCATAAGAATATACATATCCCAAAAATATCCAAAATGAGTCCTAGGGTTGCTACCCAGTAAAATCCGTCTGACCCTAGCAAAATGACTTACCCTTCAAAACAGGGTAGCACAATTGAATACTATCTCTACGGAGCTTTATCCGCTCTCCTATTTGGGGCTTCTGAAATATTTATATGATTTGCGGTGAGACAGCTCTTAGTAAGGGAAATTAAATAATACCAGTGTGTGGCAACATGAGTATTTTCATATTATACATATAACAATACATAAACATACTTGATAAAATTGTCTGTATCATATTTGGGAAAACATATATAATCATAACATGGTAGAACATACAATATTTCCATAAACATATTTCATCTTGTATAATAATATGTAGAAAACATCCTGGATGGTTAGCCAGCTGGTGTCATGTCTTACCCCCACATGACTGGGTTGTGTGGCCCGAAGGCGGGACCCAACAATGGTTGGCTGACCACTGCTGAGTTAAAGGCAAAAGTCCGTAAGTACGATGGGTTTGCTTCTCTTGGTCTGTACACCAGGGGCACCAACACTACAATAAACTACATAGACTGCTAATCTCCCACTGCCCCGTACGACAAGCGGTAGCACTAACATATCATGATCGTGATCATATAGTTATGGTTCTGTGCTTCATGAAAGCCTAAACCAAGCCAACCAGGTTCTAATAACTTAAAATATATTCCAAATAATGATACATGCCTATACATAATCATATCTATCATGTTAATATTTTCATAAAACTTTGCATAGCATATCATAAAAATCTTCATTCCTTATGTCGGCATTGTTTATTTTATAAATCACGGCCCGTACACCAGTAATGCATATCATAAAAATCCTTGGCCCGTATGCCAACATATCATATAAAATCATCGGCCCGTCTACCGACATATCATATAAAATCTTTGGACCATACGTTGACATATCATATAAAACCCTCAGCTCATATGCCGACATATCATATAAAAACCTTTGGCTCGTACACTAATATATCATATAAAAACCTCACATCATTTTAACATTTTCTTGGAAGCAGTAAAACATACTTATTTTGTAAACATAATATTTCATGGTAAATTTTACTCATGCCACACAAAACAGGTATTATTCATATTTAAATCATATCCTTGTTCACAGTAGTATTTCCCAAACATAATGCTACAATATACTTATTTCCTTGAAATTATATGTTGTAAAATAATAAATACATTTTCATAAAAATACTAACCTAGTTTATCCCCTTACCTGATTTTTGAAAAAGCCCCTATAAACTTTAGTTTTACACCCGCAGGGTTCGTCGTTCAACACCCTAAAAACAATATTCCCCTGAACAAAACTTTAGTATTTCCTCAAGTACTGCATTCTTTACAACTATAGGAAAGCCAAATATTGAATAAAAAGCCTTACCTTGAATTTGGGATGAATAACCCCACCAATGATCCACTCTAGCAAACTTGAAGAAAACTTTTCCAAAAGTGTCGTGGTGGCCTTGGATCGTCAAACCGGCAAGAATCCGACCCGAAATCTTAGAGAGAAGGGGGAAGGGACGAACAGGAGAGAGAGGGAGTGATTTTTCATGAAATTCTCTGCATAGAAATCAAGATTAGGCTATTTATATACTAGCCTTCATTGACGAGACATGTCACTTTGTCAACAAGGCTACGAAGTAAGTTTGTCAACGAACACCTATTCCTTGTCAATGAAATTTAGAACTAAACATAGCCTCTTTGTATCTTCTCATCAACAAGACACGTGTCCTCGCTGATGATCCCCTTAAGCGTGTTCATCGACGAACATGCTACATTTGTCGACGAGACCTCTATTACATTCTAAATTGAATTTCCTTTTCCTCCTTCTTTTATTATTTAAATACCATGATTCTTGGGGTTACTATAATCTCAAACTTCAAGAAACCTCAAGAACTCGACATAGTCGCCGCTCATGGTCTCTCTGGTCGAACACTTCGTCGATACTCTCGGTTGTTTTGGCTTCAACATGCTTCAGTATCTCGACTTGGCCACCCCTTGAGAGTCACTTGGTCGATCCTTGCAGCAATTCTTCTTCAATCTAAAACCTTGGAGTCTATAGATGATGACTTAGTCGCCCCTTGTGTTGTGACTCACACCACTTAGTAAAACATAGTATTCTTGTCTCTTGGTGATCCGAGGCTTTAGGAACTTGGAAGAACATCTGAACTGAGCTTTGTGGACTTTGAATTCTCCTTTAGCTTCTAATATGCCTAACTCCTTGGTTTTAACCTATTTTCCCTGAAAAGACCAGCAAACCTTGCATAGCTCTGAACAATGATAACAATGGGTAATTACATAATAAAGTAAGGATAAACAAAGGTAGATTAGGATCTAAAATTATGCATTTTAAGGACTCATCACAACCCCAAACTTACACTTTTCTAGTCCTAGAGCAAAGCAAAATCTAAGAAAATTCTAAAATCCTGTCTACCTCCTTTTTCGTGTGATATACGGTTGCATTTACCTTATGCAACAAGACTTTAAACCCCTAGGTTGATCCTAGTGGACAAGTTCTAGTCCCATGAGGGTTTCCAGGGTGATAATTGCAAACACTAATTCCAATGAACATTAAATGAAAATGCATGCAACATAGATTTTGTTAGCTTTGGTGTATTCCCAAGAGGGGGAGGGGTGAATTGGAATTTTAGAACTTATTCCTAGGTTAAACTAGATGTTAGCAGAATATCACAACCTAGGATCAGTCTATGCAATCCCAAATGCATAGATTAATATAAAATGCAGAAATTTAAACCATACGCATCATTCATAATAAAACATACACGTACAGTAAATAAATTGCAGAAATGTAAAGAACATGCACGATATGTTATCGTGGTTCGGCCAACTGTGCCTACGTCCTCGCCTCTAGCTCACAAGCCCGAGAATTCCACTAATTGCTCACTTAACAGGTGGAGCGGCACCTAATACAACCAGGTCAATTCAAAGGACTGACCTCAATCAACACGCCTTAACAGGATGACACACCTAACTTTCCTAATTGGGTCTAAGCCAATCCAGGACTATTTCAAAGGGCTAGTCTCCCTCTTCAGGTTCGTGCTTGTAAATACAACAGTATTTGAAATACAACGAAATGGTACAGTGATTATGCTTTCATGTAAAGCAAATGTGTACCCATATACACGCAGTATACTTAATCAATCAAATGCACATCAACAATGTAGGTAAATGTAAGCTCAGTGATGTGTAATTTTGTGCAAGTTACACTCAACAAGATATGATTGTTAATATGCTCAAGAGTGTTCTAATCAAGCTATTTCTTTGAAACAGTATATGTCAAATCTAAAAAATAATCAGGGTTTCAAAGATGCTGCAAATATTCAAAATAACTCAAAATATTTTCTTCAATGTAATATGCTCGAGAGTAGTTTTGAAAAATATTATAGCTTGTATAAAATGTTTTTGCTCAACAAAATAAAGCTATAGGAATCTTTGCAATAACGATGCAAAGATCCTTAATCTAATGAGTTTTTCCCAACACAAGATTTATCAAATAAAAATTTGTGGGAAAACTCTTACTTGACTCCCTAAAAATAATATCAGCCAATCAAGCAAAGCAATGGGAGTATGAGCAATACAACTATACACTAGCACAATCAATATACTCTCATAATACCAAAATGTATCAAGGGAATAGAAATTTGAGAGTATTTGGGCAAAATGGGATTTTTGAGATAGAGAGGATTTTTGCTAATTGTTTTTGCTAAAATCTATTAATCTTCACAAATGAACCCATATTTATAGACAAGGTAAAAAATATAACCGTTTGGGACCTATTGGACATTCTTATAAAAGTTCTAAAATGCTTAAGTAATATTAACCCAAATTAACCCTTGTTTACCTTGGGTAAATTAATTTTAACCCGACAAGGTTCGGGTGGCTGAACCAAGGTTCGGTTGCCCGTATAGACACAGTAATAAAAATAATTTAAATGAATTCGGTCGCCCATGTCATGGTTTGGTAGCCCCAAACAAAAGTCAGAAACATTTTTTTGTAACTTCGGGTGCCCGATCATAGGTTTGGTTAACCAAACTAACAAGTTCGGTCGCCCGAGGACTTTTTGAACATGAAGGTTTGGGTGCCGGGGTTGGTGAAAAGCACTCTGACATGGGTTCGGTCGCCCGAGGGATATGTGCTCATTTTTGGTTTGGTCGCTTGAAACATGGTCAAACTTTTGACTTCTCAACAATTTGGGCACCCGAGGAGTTTTGTGCTCCAAGGGTTCAGTCGCCCGACCTCTCATATATTTTTGCAATTTTGTCTAATTTTACTTCAAATAATTCCCCAAATAAAATATGTGATTATGGGGACAATATGCACTAAGTGTAGGGACCGAGGGTCTTTTCAAGTACGCCCAAAAACCTGGCGTCGATCGACCAAAGAGTGCCCTAAGATATGTTCGGTCTCTATGGTCAGTCTATGACATTTTTTAGCTTACAAATCCTACATGCATGACATGCAGAGATTATTATAGACCACATCCCTAGTTACTATTATAGACCCATAATATAACATGAATTACAATACAAAATAGATCTTCTAGGTCTTCGGTCTTCAAGCTTTCACGTGCCATCAAATAATCAAGCTAATATGAACCTACACACAAACTTGATAGACATCAAATACCAAGAATATTTGTCATTATCAAAACTGGGTGTGACCTATAAGGTCAACAGATATACCATTTCACGTACAAGAATACCACCTAATTAAATATTAGCTCTTTCATACATAACTTTTCTATACACGTAACTCTGAAGCAAATCACTCATGCAAGTCTTAACATTATACAACCATCAAGAATAGCATATTCATAGAGAGTCAACTAGCAATTATACTTCAGAGTTAATGTAGTCATATAAATTCGAGTATAGATAGGTGAAATCATAAGGCATGTGTAAAGTGCATGACTCGTTATGCTCGGGATATCCATGAATATCTATAGAATGGTTATCTTGACTCAGCCTCACTAGTACTCAAGAAGATGGGTTCACTCGTCATATGTGAGAGGGAGTGTCATGATCAAATATCCTACATATTTTAAGAAACAAACGCAAAAGATATGGAGTGGACTAGTCTGAAAAGGGTCTAGCCTATTTGTGAGGTGTCGGGTCCTTCACCCTAGCATCTTCTCACCTACTCACCATATCCAATCAAAGCCACCTTAGATCAACTTATTCATAGACCAAGCATAAATATATCTTAGGCATTGAGCAGCTGAAGAATCTTCATACATGTAGAACATGTGTCGTGTCCCTAGCTTGACCTTTGTTGTATTCATGGGGCATGTGTACTCATTCTTTTGCTCATTTTCTTTATTTTACATATTTCATTTTCATGGTCAGTTAGGACAATCATTACAACTCTTTGTATCTTCATACCACCACTATAATTAAACTTGAACAGGAGTCCTTGAAATAAATCTATCTCTAGGGGTGATTCAGTTTTCACATCTTGAGTAAACAACATGACCTATGTTTCTATCTCCCCACTCGATGTCACCTCTAAGCTAACAAGTTAAGAATAACGACTAGTATAAAAAGAATAACCAGAAAAAGGAAAATTGCATTTCAAAAACTCATAGTTTGATGTCAGTAACTCAAGAAATGAACAAACAACTCAATTGTATCTCACAAGGTGTCATAGTCACCACGGGTGTTCTCTTAGCGCTCTCAATGAACCCTAAGTTCTACGAATCACGTGTAGGTGTGTTTTCAGCCTAAGATATCATGTAAATACTAGAGTTTATATAGCCAGATTAACACAAAGGAACCACTAGTCATTTGACGTAGAGTTACAGATCATAGATTGGCCACATAATGAGAAACTAATACACAAGTAATCCACTACATTGTCAGTAAGCATAACAAGGTCATGTTAGTTGTTGACTTTTTGAGTCTAATCCCTGTTTTGATGTTGACAAAGTACAAGGTTCTTATATGTGTTTTTTAAGTGCTTGAACAAGTTTACTATTCAACACACACATAAGGCAAAAGGGAAATGGAATCAAAAAGCTTAAAGCACATACAACGAGCATATTCCATGAAGTTTTGAAGAGCAAAAGAAGAAGACTTATGATTTGTATTTGTAATGCATTTAAGTTTAGTTTTGGTCTGTTAATAATGCATTGCATGCATGATGTGAATGGAAGCTCAATGATGACCATAGAATGACCTTAGGGCACCCAACACAGGAAAAGAAAATCCTTTTTCATAAGAAGTAAATATCATACAAAAAAGTTTTAATTAGTTAGGGTAAAAAATTAAGGCTGAAATGAATTTGACAAAGACTTTGGTCGTCCGAAGGTCAACCGATGTTCGATCTTTTGGCTTAATTAAAAACCCTAGATCGACTGACCAATTTCAGTATTAATCAGCTCAGTCGACCAAACACACTGTTGGCCGAAGGTCAAAAGTTTGACTAAGGCTCGGTCGACCAACCACGTTTTGAACTAAACTTCCACAATTGACCGAACTATGAATATGGCTTTTTCTACTGTCCTCAGCAAACTCACCAAATAGTTTAAATAAGCCTCGAGTGACCAAACTTGTTCATTCAGCATACCGTCCTAAGCCCCAGTCAACCAAACCTATGAAGGTTCGGAAATCACCCAAACTTAGCCGACCATTCCTTGTCCTCAATCGGCCGAACCTCTTGGGTTCAGGTTTTTTTAAGCACTTAAAACGTGTTTAATTTTTATTAAATAATTTTAAAGATTCCTAATATGTCCCTAACAGTTAGATTTTCCCCAGACTTTATATATACCTCTTCATAACTCAAATTTAAGGGGAGAGGTTAGAGAGAAAATTCTCCCAAAATAATTTTTGTTCTTTATTCATTTTACACTCTCCACTTATTCTTTGAAAAATTTCTTTTGGAGAGCATTCATTTTGGGCATTTACATTTTCATTGAAAGATCACATTCTCTCTTATATATCTTATTTCAAAAATATTTTGAGAGTTGATCTTAAGTTTTTCTCCACATTTTTCTTAATAATTTTTTTCTTGGAGAAAACTTATCTTAACCTGAGAATCTTGGATATCTATTGCAAGATCCCTAAAGCTCACTTGTTTTTATTGTATAAATATTTTGAGCATAAACCCTAAATCTCTAGCACTTTACTTTTCATTGAAATAAATTTTGGAGATATCATTTGAGGGTTTTAAGATCTTTGAGAAGCACATATTTCATATTTCATTTTTGTCAGAGATCATATTTATTTATTTTGGGAAAAATAATTTGAAAGCAAAACCCTAGGTTCTACTATAATTTTTATTGATAAATATTTTTGGAGAAAAATCATATTAGGGTTAAATCTTTGAAGTACTTGTCATATAAATCTTTTTCAAAACTACAAATTTAGTTTGAGAAAACCCATACTCACATTGAGCTTTTATCTTTGTCGCGACGTCCCGGGAGCGCGTGTGCCCCGGGCGGCGAAATTAAAATGAATTTTAAATTTTCAAGGATAAATATTGGAATGTCTGAGTCGCCACTAACCTTTAGTGTGGTTAGAACACATGGTTACTATCCCGTTAGGGGTAGAATGAGTTTATGTTACCAGAGTTAGGCTCGGGAGTTCGGTTACACGAGGGGAAGGTACAAGCACCCCCTACGCGCCCGTTCTTATGAACGGTACTTAATTAATTTGAAATTATCTCTAAGTTAATCTAATAAGTCTTTAAATTTCTCCTTTTTATGAATTTATAAATACACATAAATAAATAAATGTAATACAATATATATACATATATTCCCTCAGAGCTTAAAGTACGTGACGCCCGAAGGCTCATACCCCCGCAATAAAATCATAGGGAATAAAAATCAATAAAATATCTAAGAAAATACGCTCCCAAATTTTGAAATTGTATATAAAATTTTTATAGGAAAATACTAGTATGAGAGATTTTACTATATATTAATAAGATAATAAGTTAAAATATTAAATTATCACAATGCATATAAAAATAGTAATGATAATAAGCATATCTGTTAAAATATTACAACTTTCAAAATAGGCAATAAAATACCATATGTATATATATATTAAAACACTCAAGACACTATACAAGGTAATTCCATCTATAAAAAAAATGCCTTAATAAGTGAAACTAAATAATAATTATGCTGTAATATTATATACAATATCATACTAAATATAATAGCAAAATATATACCAAAACACTAAACTTACCATAATGATTGATACCTTTATATGTAAACATGATAAAATATTAGAATACGAATACTAAATATCAGAAAGTATTGATATGAGTATAGATAACACATACAATAAAGAAAACCCTAAGTAATTAAAATTGAACATACATCAACGATGAAAACCCTAAATAGCCCTAAACATATGGATTAAGTAAATAATTACAATAACTATTCTGACTACGTATTAAACATGCAACAATAATATTAACAATCCAACGAATAAAATGAAATTAAACTTTAAATATCTAGACAAATTCCAACTATAAAAATTCCGCACTTCAAGAAAATTAACTTATATGAATAATACAATCAAAACTTACCCTGAGTACCAAAAATTAAAATGACTATAAAAATCATAAAAACCTATATACCTGCATTCGCAAAGAAGAAAAAAAAATAAAAAACAAAAGTCAAGGCATTAGATATTAGGACAAACCAAAACTAGCAAAAATAATAATAATAATAATAATAATAATAATAATAATAATAATAATATTAATAATATTAACTAAATACTACAACAAATATTATATCAACAGACACCTTATAACATGAACATTAATATTTTAACGAATACAACCACAGCCCTAATATTAGGTATGTAAATTGAATATTATATACTCAAATAAATACGACATTTAAATACCAAAATTCATATTATAACTTTAAAACTCTTATGTCAATATGATTCATGCGACAAGATTTCAAACTTCAACTATTAAAATGAATTTCCACAATAAAGATTCTACAACTATGTCTAATATTTAAGAATAAATGAATGAATAAATAGACATTAACAAGTATCATAAAATTAACTTATTTAATATATATACAATCAAATCATGACCACAAGATTTAATCTTTGAACATTGAAATAAGCCCCTAACAAGAATCCTACAAAACAGAGAACAAACAAATTAGTATTAACTTAAATAATAGAAAGAAACAAAACAAAACAAGGGGGTGATAGCAAAATAAAAAATCAATAAAGTGAAACCAAAATAAACAGGACTTGTGCACTGTGCGTTGTAGCTGGCTTGCAGAGGATTACCTGGGAGAAGCTTCCAGCTGTGCTGCGTCTGGCAGGTGGTGACGGCGTCGTGAGGGTTGTGGAGTTGCAGTGGGTGTTACCGGTGATGGAGATGGCTGTCGGAATTTCTGGTGTGATGGATCTCTGGTGATTGCAGAAGGGAACAGTTGGGGACGAAGATGACCAGTTGCAGACGAAACTTCTGCTGCTGCTGCTGCTGCAGGGGAGTTTGGCTCACTGGCAGAGGGCGGTGATGGCCTGCTGGTGTGGAGGAGGTCGAGAGGGGCAAGGGACTGCTGTTGGAGGCTGTCTGGGCTGTAGCAGCTCGGTGGTGCTCGGATGGAGGTGTTACAGGTGGCTGTGAAGATGGCTGGGTCGTTGCTGGAGTGAATGGTCTGGAGCGAGATGACGGCCAGCGACCTGTTGCAGAGGGGGGTCTGGGGCTGTTGCTGGTGTGCGGCCTGTGTGCGGAGTTGACGAACGGTGACCGGAGATGAGGGGCTGGCAGGGAGGAGAAGAAGAAGAAGAAGAAGAAGAAGAAGAAGAAGTCTCAGAAGTAAAAAGTAGGCTTTTTTTTGTATTTTTTCTTGGCTGTGCCCGTGCCTGCGCTGCTGTGCGTTGCCCCCCTGTTATATAAAAAAAAAAAAAAAAATTTGAAAACCCTAAGAAACTTTCCTTTCTTGATTTTATTTTTTCTTTTTCTCTTTTTTTTTATGCTTTTATTCTTATGGTAATAATGAAAAAGGAAATAATATTAATAATAATAATATAAATATCAATAAGGTAATAATAATAATAATACTACTAAATAGTAAATAGTAATAAATAATTATAGTAAAAATAAAAATAATAAAGATAAAATAATAATAATAATGATAATAATAAATAAATAATAGTGATAATAATAAATTACTTATAATAATATAGGAAAATAAATAATAATAATAATAATAATAATAAATAATAATAAACAAATAACAATAATAATAATGATAATAATAATAAAGTATCAATTTTGAATAAAATAATAATAATAATAATAATAATAATAATAATAATAAGGTAATAATAATAATTATAGTAAATTAATAATAACAATAATAATAAATAAAAAAATAATTATAAGAAAGTAATAATAAAAATACTAATAATAATAATAAAATAATAATAAAAAGGGAACCCCTTTTTCTATTTGGTTAGAGCAAAAATAGGGTGTCTACAATCTTCACATCATATCTAAGTGCATTAAGCTATATTGTGTACACATTTGCTTAGTATAGAAGCATTTCTACTTGTACACAAAACTTTTATTATCATTGTTGTATTCCTAGCGTGTGATCATCGGAAGAGAATTGCACTGGCTTATAATGTGCATCGGATTTCTTAGACCCGGTTAAGAAAGCATCGGATGGTTTAGACCCTATTAGGAAAATCAGGTACACCTTTCTAAGGTGTGGTTGTAAAGGTTATGGTCAGCCCTGAGAATCTGACTTAAGTTATTCCCTTGCCTAGTAAGAAGAAGGTAATTGTAATCGGTGTCGCTCCACTCGTAAGTGAGCACTTAGTGGAATCCTCTTGCTTGTGAGCTTGAGGCTGGGATGTAGGTAGGATTGGTCGAATGCCGATAGCATATTTTGTGTCGATTCTTTATTTGTTGCTGTCGCGACGTGCCGGAGCATGTGTGCCCCGGGGTGGCCAAGTAAAAATTATTTTAATATTTTCGGGAAAAACAAGAATGGAGTTGCCACTAACCTTTTAGTGTCATTAGAACATTTGATTACTACTTCGTTAAGGGTAGAATGAGTCTACATTACCAAAGTTGGGGTCAGAAGTTCGGTTACGCGAGGGAAATGTACGAGCACCCCCTACACGCCCGTTCTTACGAACAGTACCTAATTAATTATGAAACTATCCCTAAGTAAATTTAAAAAGTCTTTTAGGTTACTCCTTTTGTGAGTTTAAAAATACACATGCAAAATAAATAAATGAATAAATAAATAAATAAATCATACAAAAATATGCGTAATTTATATATATATATATATATATATATATATATATATATATATATATATATATATTCCCTTAGAACTAAAGGTATGTAAAGCACGAAAGCTCATACCATTTTTATTACAGTCATAGGGATAAAAATCAAGAAAATATTTAAGAAAATACACTTTAAATTTTGGTAATCTTGTAGGGTTTTTCTTAGTATGAAAATACTAGCTTGGGAGGTTTTTGAAATAACGAAAAGACAATTAGTGAAAGTCAAGTCAAAAATATTTTTAGAATTTTCTCCTAATTTTCTATTTTTATGATTTTCCTGTGGTTAACCGAATTTTCAAATAACTAATAGAGGAAATAATATAATACAAATATTATATATATATCATAACATGTAGACTCAAAATTTCAATGATAAAGTCATGGTATTCACAATCAACCCAACCCTAATAATATAACCTAGATATACATACAACACCAACCATGAAGAAAGCCCTAACATAATGAATATACACCGGCAATGGAAACCCCGAATATGCATATGTTATACATTAAACGTATCTTCAACTAAGTAAACCCTAAATATGAGTATAACACCAACTTTCAAGAAAGCCTAATAAGAATATTACATATTGAAATCATGACTATGATAATAAAAATCTTGTAATATAAACTCATAATAAACACAACAAGATAACAATCAAACCCTAAAAATACATATTACACATTTAAAACAATGTAAAATTCATATTAATAAATACTATCGTGATAAAATCTTACAATATGAACATTACCCGAATAACAACTACACCCTAAAAATACATATTAGACATACAATAATTACAAAAACCCTAAATACATACCATAATGACAAATACCCTAAATGTTAAACCTATAATATGACAAAGAAAACCCTAAAATATTTTAATAAGTACAATGACAACCAAAAGAATAAACATGGATACTTAAATGTAAAATAGTAAAATTCCACAACCATAATATTAACACCTTAATGTGTAAACTAAAAACCTAAATATGAAAACTATATATATATATATATATATATATATATATATATATATATAGTTTTCATATTTAGGTTTTTAGTTTACACATTCAAGTGTTAATATTATGGTTGTGGAATTTTACTATTTTACATTTAAGTATCCATATATATTACAATAGATAGGACATTATAAGAATAAAACCCCAAACATTAAATACTAGACAAACCTGCATAAACAATAAAGAAAAACAAAAACCCAAATATTAGATATCAACAAACCAAAACCAGAAAAGAAACAGAAAAAAGAAATAAAATAAAATAAAATAACAAAAATAAAATATAATTGCATGCCTGTGTGTGTGTTCTGTGTATGTGTGTGTGTGTGACTGGTCGTGTGTAGGAAACTCACAGCCGGGGTTTAGGAGACGTACCGAGGGCGTCACCGGAGCTAAAGAAGATGACCAGAGAGCTGGGGCTGGAAGCGGCAGCGACGAGGTGGCGATGGAGATTTGACGGCAATGGTGAATTTTGGCAGAGGGTGTGCCGGTGATGGTAGGAGCAGAGGAGGCCGAAGACGCTGGGTTATAGGAAGGCTGGACTAGGGAGCAACGGCGCCAGAAGCTATTGTTGCGAGGTTGCGGGGAGCGGCCGCCGTGGGCGTCATCAGAGTTGCAGCGGTGGACGGTTCGTGGTTGGCACAGTTGATGGTTGCCTGGGTTCTAGAGCTGGTGTGGTCTGCTGCTGCTGTGGTTGGCCATGGAGTTCTGGAGCTGGTGTCGTGCTACAGCCGCCCGGCGAGTGGGAGCAATGAGAATAGACGAGCCCGGAGATGATGATGGTGAGGATGGAGAGTTGTAAGTATTGCAGGGAAAGAAGGGGGAATGAGGGGGAGCAGGGAACCCTAGGATTTCCACCCCAATGTTTTTTATTTTTTATTTTTTATCTTTATAATAATAATAATAATAATAATAATAATAATAATAATAATAATAATAATAATAATAATAATAATAAGAAGAAGAAGAAGAAGAAGAAGAAGAAGAAGAAGAAGAAGAATAGGAACAACAATAATACTAAACAATAATAATAATAATAACCATAATGATAATAATAATAGTATAATAGTAAAAAGAATAATAATAATAATAATTATTATTATTATTAAAGTAATATTTAGAAACAATAATAATAATAAATAAATAAATAAATAAAAATAAGATTTAGAAAAATAATAGTAAAGTAATAATAATAATAATAATAATAATAATACCCTAATAATAAAATAATATTTAAAATAATGATAACGATAATAATAATAATAATAATAATAATAATAATAATAATAATAATAATAATAATAATAATAATAATGATTTTGTTTTATTTGGTCCGGGCAAAAATAGGGTGTCTACAGTTGTCCCTCTTTGTAGGCTTTGTTGCTTTAATGTAACGGTAGGAACTCTCCTACGTTTTTATAGCAACAAGCTTGCAAAGATAAAAGATACGGATCTCGGATCAGGCCAAATATAACAAAAAGGACAAAAATGATCCGTGAAAACCGATTTGTACGGAGCTTGAGAGCACAAGAGGATAACTTGCGTCGGGTGTAGGAACCCAAGCTATAATTCACAGAGGGGGACTTGCACTTGGTGTAGGAACCCTAACGTTCACGAAGGGTGACTTGCACTAAGTGTAGGAACCTGAGCGTTCACGGAGGGTGACGTGCGCTTGGTGTAGGAACCCGAGCATTCGCAGAGGGTAACATGCACTGGATGTAGGAACCCGAGCGTTCACGGAGGGTGACGTGTGCTAGGTGTAGGAACCCAAGTGTTCATGAAGGGTGACGTGCGCTAGGTGTAGAAACCCGAGCATTCACAGAGGGTGACTTGCACCGGGTATAGGAACTCGAGTGTTTATGGAGTGTGATGTGAGTTGGGTGTAGGAACCCAAGCATTCACGAAGGGTGACATGTGCTTTGTTGCTTCAATGTAACGGTAGGAACTCTCCTACGTTTTTATAGCAACAAGCTTGCAAAGATAAAAGATACGGATCTTGGATCAGGCCAAATATAACAAAAAGGACAAAAATGATCCGTGAAAACCGATTTGTACGGAGCTTGAGAGCACAAGAGGATAACTTGCGTCGGGTGTAGGAACCCAAGCTATAATTCACAGAGGGGGACTTGCACTGGGTGTAGGAACCCTAACGTTCACGAAGGGTGACTTGCACTAAGTGTAGGAACCTGAGCGTTCACGGAGGGTGACGTGCGCTTGGTGTAGGAACCCGAGCATTCGCAGAGGGTAACATGCACTGGATGTAGGAACCCGAGCGTTCACGGAGGGTGACGTGTGCTAGGTGTAGGAACCCAAGTGTTCATGAAGGATGACGTGCGCTAGGTGTAGAAACCCGAGCATTCACAGAGGGTGACTTGCACCGGGTATAGGAACTCGAGTGTTTATGGAGTGTGATGTGAGCTGGGTGTAGGAACCCAAGCATTCACGAAGGGTGACATGTGCTAGGTGTAGGAATCCGAGCGTTCACAAAGGGTGACTTGCACCAGGTGTAGGAACCCGAGCACTTACCGAGGGTGACTTGCACTTGGTGTAGGAACCCATGCATTCACGAAGGGTGCTGGCACTAGGTATAGGAACCTGAGCATTCATGGAGGGTGACTCGCACCGAGTGTAGGAATCCAAGCGTTCACGGAAGGTGACTCGCACCGGGTGTAGGAACCCGAGCAATCACGGAGGGTGACATGTGCTGGGTGTAGGAACCCGAGCGTTCACGGAGGGTGACGTGCACTGGGTGTAAGAACTCGAGTGTTCACAGAGGGTGACTTACGACGCTGGGTTTAGGAACCCGAGCATTCGTGGAGGGTGACTTGCACCGAGTGTAGGAACTCTGACTCACTCGAAAAATCAGTAGCTCAGAAGCTATCCTAAGTATAGGAGTTCTATCGTGTAATATTCAGCCCAAGGGCAAAATCGTCTCCTCAGGGAATGCGTTTAATCTCCAATTTTGCGTTCTTCCAATCAAAATTAAAAAGGAACTGAACGCAGTTCAGATTCGGGATTTCAAAATTGTTTGATTTCACTTTTAAAAAATTAAATGACATGCAATTTAAAGCCCTAAAACTAATATTCAGTGAACTAAAGAACACTAAAGGAAACTCTAGCCTACTCAAGCAAATATTAGAACCTGCGCTAATTAAAGATGGTATCTTTGGACATGGAACTAAAATGCACGGGAATGGAAACTTAATCAGACACAAACATGCACTAAAAATTGAAACTTTAACAAAAATCAAGAACTCAAACCAAAATAAAAAAAAAAAAACAAACAAAAACCTAAATTTAAATACTAACGAAACAAAATAAAAATGCAAACTTTGATAAATCTAACCCTAATTAAACCGAGCTTCAAAAAGAACCATAAATTAACTACTGCTAGCTAAATATACCACTAATTTTTAGGTAAAAAAATAAATGAATACTACCATAATAAAAGCACTTTAAATAACATTTGCAATTCAAAATTTCAAATAACCCAAAAATATAATATTTAAAAGTTATCCGACTAACACAGTATTCAAATTCAAAACTTTAAATAATCCTAAAAAAATAATATTTAAAACTTATTCAACTAACCAAAAATTACATATATAAAAAAAAGAGAAAGAAAGGATGAAAGAAAGGATGAGAGAGAGAGAGAGAGGGGGGGGGGGGGAGAGAGAGAGAGAGAGAGAGAGATAAAAAAACAGAGTAGCAGTAGCAGATGACTTGGGGCATGGCTGGTGGTGGCTCGGGCTGTGCTGGTATGGTAGCAGTAGAGGGTAGGTTGTGGTGGCCGAGGGTGGTGCTGTGGAATCAGAGCTGGTGTGCTAGCTGGTCGTAGCAGCAGTGGCTGGCCTGCCTGGGTAGTTGGTATGCTGCTAGAGTTGGCCTGCTCGGGTAGTTGGTATGCTGCTGGAGTTGGCATGCTCGTGCGCTGGTGAGTAGGGAAGATGTGGAGAAAGATAGAGGATAGGCAGAAAAAATATAAAATAAAATATAAGAGAGACAGAGAGGGATAGAGAGTTGAGAAGAAAAGAAGATACAGAAGATTAAAGAAAAAGGAGAGGGGGAGAGGGCTTGGAAGAAATTGTGTGTTCTTATAGAGGAGGTGGGCATAGGAGTAAGGGACATTTAGGAAGTGCAACGGTCTTTGTTCATGAAGTTTGGTTAGCATTTATTAACACAAAATTCTTTATGAGTTAGATTTTTTAAAGCTAAATATGTGAAAGGAGGACATATTGCTCTTTGCAGATTGCATGGATCGGATTCTTCCTTTTGGAGGAAAGTCTTGCAGGGTATGCTTGATCTGTTAAGTAAATCTAAGTGGAAGGTTAGAGAAGGAGATGTAAAATTGTGGTATGATAAGTTTCTAAATTCGGGTGCTTTGTTTGCAGATTGTCCAAATGGTGCACAATCTCATATCAAATTAAAAGATTTGGTTATCAATAATGCGTGGGATGTGGAAAATTTGTAGAGGATTCTAGGGTTTAGTAAAGCGGATGAAGTGATGGAAAAGGTGAGAAATCTTAGAAATTCTTTGGACATTCTGTTATGGCTCTGAAAAAAGGATGGTTGCTTTAATACAAAATCCACATGGGATGTTATCAGAGTTAGAGCTCCAAAATTTGATTCAGCTAAGTGGGTTTGGATCAAATGGTTACCGAAGAAAATTTCTATCTGTATGTGGAAGGCTGCTTTTGAGTGCCTAAGTGTTGATGAAAAGGTGAGAAGGGTGGGGGTTTCTCTTGTTTCAACGTGCAATTGTGGTGAGATGAGGCAATCAGAAGATTTGGAGCATGTGTTAAATAAAGGAGACCTTGCTTATGAGGTTTTGAGGAAGGTTTCAGTGGAGGTAGGTGTTCCTTTTCTTAGGCATCAAAGTTGGAAAGAAGGAGTCCAAATGTCGTTTAATAGGCTTCCAGGTTCTCTCAATTAGGCTCATTGATGGGTTTGATTTCTCATTTAGTATTTTGGAGGCTGTGGAGAAGGAGATGTGTGGCTAGAATGGGAGGAAAATTAGAGAGTAGTACTGATGTGTGGCTCTCCACTAAGTATTGGGTGGGGATTTTGAGTAGGAACATGACAGAAATGGTTCAGTTAAAGGATGCTAATTTTCGGATATTACAGAATCTGGAAGTGCAAATTGTGAATAAAAGAATTAAAACTATGCAAAGTGTGAAATGGCTAAAATCGAGGCAAGGGAGGTTGAAACTAAATTTGGATAGGAGCAGCCTAGGGAACTTAGGGCCGGTGGGTGGTGGTGGCATCCTTAGAGACCATACATGTTCTTTTATGATTGGGTTTTCAAAATATTTTGGTTCTTGTTCAAATAATGAAGCTAAATTGAAAATTGTGTTAGAGGGAATAAAGATTTGCAGACATTTAGGACATACCTGTATCGATATTGAATGTGATTCAAATATTGTAGTTAATTGGATAAGAGCCAGGAAGTGCTCCTTGTGGTATTTGTGGGATTTTTGAGAGTAGCTTATTGGTTTATTGGAGGGAGTATATTTTTTGATAAATCATTGGTATAAAAAAGGGAACAAAGTGGCAGATGCCTTGGCTCGACAAGGTGCTATGGGGAGGAATAGTTTGTTTACAAATAGTAGTCAATTCCCTAGAGTTAGCAATGATTTGTATAAATTGGAGAAGATGGGTACGGCTTATATGAGGTATGTTTAGCTGATTTCCTTTTGGTTTTAGCTTATGCTTTATGTTGTTTTTCTTTTGTTTTGTTTTGTTGTGTGAGGTTTGTTTTGTAGGTCCTGTTTGTTTTGTTTTGTTTGGTCTTGTAACCCGGTTTTTGGCTAGATGTTTGTGTTTTTCTTTGGGAGATTTTTAACATGTTGTCTTTTGTTATCTCCCATTAATTGTCTTGTAATCACGGTATTCTTCCGCCAAAAGTGAGGGGTTATCAATAAATAAATGGAGGTGCCGCCTTTCTTAAAATAAGAAAAAAAAAATTAAAAAAAAAAAAAGAAGAAGAAGGAGAGAAGAGAAACTCAGAGAAAGAGAGAACCAAGAAGCAGGGGAAGAGAAAGAGGTTAGAAGAGAGAAGGGTTTGAGAAGCTAAGAGGGAAAGGGTGTGCAGGGAAACCCCTTGGGGCTATGGCCAAGAAAAGAAGGAGAAGTAGAAGAGGATTTTAAAGGGGGTTGTGTGGCTGCCCTGAGAACCCGGATGAAGTCCAACCCGACCCGGCCATGCATGTTCGGGTCACATCACAACTTGATTATTATTTTTTTTTCTTTTTTTTTTTCATTTTCTTTTGTTCTCTGTTTACCGTCAAATTTGACCCTTCTAGAGCCTGTTTTGCTCGAAACTCAAAACATAGAAGTTGTAGATAATTCTTTCCTATTTCTCTATAAATTTGAATTGTCTTGATCAAAGTTTTGACGGAAAAGTTATGCTCAATTTACGAACAGGTACTGGTTTTGATTCTCGGGACTTTTCCTGCGACAAAAAATTATAAAAAATTCATAAATTATACAATAAAACTCAAAAATGATAAATTCGGAACTTTATTAAAATATTAGACATAATTAGACATTTAATTAAAAATATAAGCCATAAAGACTGGATTAAAGTGCCCAATTACGCAATTTTGATGCGTAATCAAACTTGAGCATTCATTGAGGGTGACTTGCACCGAGTGTAGGAACCCGAGGATTCACGAAGGGTGACTTGTCCCGGGTGTAGGAACCCAAGCATTCATGAAGGGTGGCTTGCACATGGTGTAGGAACCCAAGCATTCATGGAGGGTGACGTGCGCTGTGTGTAGGAACCCGAGCATTCACGGAGGGTGACTTGCACTGGGTGTAGGAACCCGAGTGTTCATGGAGGGTGACGTGCGCTGGGTGTAGGAACCCGAGCGTTCACGGAGGGTGACTTGCACCGGGTGTAGGAACTCGAGCATTCACGGAGGGTGACTTGCACCGGGTGTAGGAACCCGAGCATTTACTGAGGGTGACTCGCATCAGGTGTAGGAACCCGAGTGTTCACGGAGGGTGACTTGCACCGGGTGTAAGCACTCGAACATTCACAGAGGGTGACTTGCACCAGGTGTAGGAACCTGAGCATTCCCTAAGGGTGACTCGCATCGGGTGTAGGAACTCAAGTGTTCACAGAGGGTGACGTGCACCAGGTGTAGGAACCCTAGCATTCACGGATGGTGACTTGCACCGGGTGTAGGAAATCGAGCATTCACGGAGGGTGACTTGCACCAGGTGTAGGAACCCGAGCATTCACGGAGGGTGACTTGCACCGGGTGTAGGAACCTGAGCTATTTACCCCAATATTCAAATATTAGTGAAACAAATTTTTCTTGGACAATGATGAAAAGAGATGTATGGCAAAACGAGTATGAAATGAATAATGTTATATGATACATGAATATTGCCATCGGTGATGCGGGAGTGCACAAATATGTTGTTATATGTATGCATATTGCTAACTTATAATATTATTCATGTCATACTGCACGGATATGTTGCTATATGTATGCATATTGCTAACTTATGATGCTAGAATGCAGTGATATGTTATTATATGTATGCATATTGCTGACTCATGATGCTAGAATGCAATGATATGTTGCTATATATATACATGTCGCTAACTTATGATGCTAAAATACAGTGACATGTTGTTATATAAATGCATGTTGCTAACTTATGATGCTAGAATGTAGTGATATGTTACTATATGTATGTATGTTGCTAACTTGCATTGCTAGAATGCAGGGATATGTTGCTATACGTTGCTAACTTGGGATGTTAGAGTGTAGGGATATGTTGCTATATGTTGCTAACTTGGGATGCTAGAGTGCAGGGATATGTTGCTATATGTTTCTATGCAATGAATGAAATATATGGTAATGCATGAAATGTATTGTAATGCATGAAATGCATGGAAATGCATGAATCTTTTCCCTTAGCATGCCTGTGATCAATAACATCTTCTTTTATCTTGGCCATGTTTTCGAATTTCTGTATAAAACTTGCCACATTTGAATGGATCTGTAACTGATCTTGGCTCAATTTTCTTGATTCATTTGGTTATGGAGGTAATTGACTTGGCTTAAATGAAACTCAACCACAAAATACACCCCAGTTGAATAGATCTATAGCTGATCTTGACCTTGTTTTCATAAGAAGGTGCTTGAAAGGGTCCCACTGAAACTCAATTCAGAAATTGTCCCAGTTGAATTTATCTGCCACTGATCTTGACCTGTTGTTAGATTCTTCTTGACTAAGAAGATCTCTAAAGCCTAACATGGCATTTGCCCCAGTTAGATTATTCTGTCACTGATTCTACCTATATCATATATTCCCAACGAGGACCTTCTCTACAAGAAGCATAGTGGTGATTCTGACACTCTTCGACTAATCGTTATCTTTTCAAGCTTAGAAGAGTAAGAAGGGATTTTTTTTTTTGAAATGAGGAATGATTATGTAATTATAAGATCAACTTGTTAAATCAAAAGGTCACTAGCACAAAATAAATTTTTTACCATGTTTCAATGCTATTAGAAGGAAAATTCATACCTGTATTCAAAAGTCACATGATATTGATGTTAATTTACTAGACTGAGTGACGGATCTTCTCTTCGACCGCCCCAGCTTTATCGATGACCACTTCTCCCCTTTTTGTCTCATTCTGCTGCAAAACCACTAGAAATTTCTCATGTTTAACCGTTGCCTTTAGTTTAGTCAAGTTTAGTCCATGTTTTGATCTTAAGATGGTCTTTAAGACTCAGGACGAAACATAGACTTAAAGATATAGGTTTTCAAAAGAAAAAGGAAATTAAGGCTCAAAAATCCCATCCCATAATAGCATTTTCTGCCCTAGTTTGAGTTGAGAGGCTTTGCAAGATATCGACCGAACTTGTTATTTGAACAAGCTACCTACGTACCTTTTCAGGATTAGGTCATTACGTAGTTCAAACTCAACATTGAGCCTGACAAATCATTTGAGACAATAATGTATATCAATTTGATCAGACTTTTGATTTGGACCGTAATGTAGGCTAGGGGTATGGGTTAAAGAAGAAAAGAGTTAAATAAGGCTTAAAATCATCGATTTCATCACAAGTAATTTGGTCAAAGATCACACATGTATACCTTGTCTCAACGATCATATGAGCACCTCGGCAGTTCCGTAGCGAACTACTTCTAGCTGGTTAAGGCTGTAGTAGTGTTTATCCTTTCATGCACAACTTCATCAACATCAAAGTAGTAAATCGAAGCATGTAAATTGAAAGCATCTAAAGAAAAGAAGGAAAAATGGTTTCTTATTGCAAACGGATTCATCTATCACTAACGATCAAAAATACAAAAGAGAACCACAACAAGAATGTAAAGGAAAGCAAGTAAATATACTCTACGGTGGTTCTCAGTGGTGTTTTAGATCTGTCACTAAACCAGAATTGGCCAAAGTGGAACCCAGAGCTCATGTTCGTAGCAAATATTTGTAGGCTTTAAGGTTTACAAGGTTTGATTTTCAGTTTAAGAAAGTTTCCTGCAAATCTCGCACAGAAGATCGTCGCCATCGACCAAGTAGCTCCCATGCTTCCCTTGTTCATGCCTTGGTCGAGACTCGCAGGAAATCAGGAATCGAATCTTCAATACTTTCGACTAATTCACTCCATAGGGTTTTACTAGTCGAGTTGATGGTCGAGACTTGCAGTATCTTGAACTTCAGCAAATTTCAAGAACTCGACATAGCCGCCCCTTATAATCTCTCTAGTCAAACACTTCGTTGATACTCTCGGAAGTTTTGGCTTTAACATGCTTCAGTATCTCGACTTGGTTGCCCCTTGAGAATCACTTGGTCGAAGACTTGATCGATCCTTGTAACAATTCTTCTTCAGTCTGAAACCTTGGAGTCTACAAATGATGACTTAATCGCCCCATGTGTTGCTAGTCACACCACTTGGTCAAACTTAGTATTCTTTTCTCTTGGTGATCGAGGCTTTAGGAACTTGGCTAAACATCTGAATTGAGCTTTGTGGACTCCAAATTCTCCTTTAGCTTCTCATATGCCTAATTCCTTGGTTTTAACCTGTTTGCGCGAAAAAAACCAACAAACCTTGCATAACTTTGAACAATGATAACAATGGGTAATTATACCATAAATTAAGAATAAACAAAGGTAGATGAGGGTCTAAAATCATGCATTTTAGGGACTCATCACTAGTCCACTTACCCGGGTGGAGTCAAACCGTTACACCTTAACCAGGCGAAGCCAAACCAGTTCTCTTTACAAGGCGGAGTCTCCCTAGCCCACTTACCGAGTGGAGCCAAACCAGTTCTCCTTATAAAGCGGAGTCTCCCTAGCTCACTTACCAAGTGGTGCCAAGCCGGTTCACAGATATGAAAATATGGTGTATAAATAAAAGTGCTTCTATAATAAGCAAATGTGTACAATATTAAGCTCAATGCACTCTTGTATGATGGGAGTTCATGCTCAATATAACGTTTGAAGTTTATCCCTTAAAGATGTATTTATGAAATAATGTGAGAGATAATTATGAAAATGATCTTTAAATCAAATATCAAATATTTACCAAGTGTATTTCAAAGATCTCAAGACCCAACTAATATCTCCAAATATGTTTTTCAAAAATGAAGTGTAGGAGATGTTGGAGATTAGCTCACAAATATATTTTACAATAAACACAAAATGAGTCGTTGAACCTTGCAATGGAAATGTGCAAAGGTTCACTAGCTATGAGGAGTTTTCCCAAAAATATTTATCAACAAAAGATAATATGGGAAGAACTCAAAGCTTACTCTAAAAAAATATTTCAAAATCTATTGAATGAGTGAGGGAAAAAGCTTTCAAAGGAAATGTATAATGCCCACAAGAATGAGTATTTAAACAATCTTCAAGTTGCAACAAATTTGCAAATGAAGAAGATAAATTAATGCTCTCTTTCTAAGATGATTTTGCACATGATTATAAGAAAGAGTATGAAAAGCATGCTTGTATATGTGAGAGTAGAAAAATAATTGCACAAAATATTTGAGATAATTTCAAACTTAATCAAGTTGCTAATTAAGCTTATAAGTGGGCTATATATAGATTTCTAAAGAATTTTGACCGTTAGGGACACGCTAGACAATTTAGAATTTGTTTAATGAAAAAATTAATGACGTTTAGCACTGAAATTTTATCCAATCTGAAAGGTCCGGTCGACTGGGGAAGCCACTAGTCGACTGGCCCTAGAAAGATTTCATCCTTCTCGAGAGGTTCGGTCGACTAGGCAGGGCACTGGTTGGTTGGCCTCAATGCCTTTTTCAAAAAGTAATGAAGCGTTTAGTCGACTAGGCACATCACTGGTCGACTGGACCAAGGTGATTTCCCAATTACCGTGAGTCAATCTACTAGACTGATGATTCAATTGTCTAGGCTTTGAAGGTCGGTCAATTGAGCATTTTAGTTATAAGCTAGGTCGATCGGCTACAGATTTTTAAAAATGTCTAACAAAAATAGGCTGGCCAACTGGGGCGTATTACATAGTAAGGGGCCGGTCGACTGGGGTTTATGTATAAAAAGTAAGGTATAGTCCCAAGAGGGGGGATGAATTGGGCTTTAAAATTTTCTTTAAACTCTTTTTAAAAAAAAAATTTCCCAACTTATTGTATATTTAGCAATCACACAAGGATGGTTTGAATTTCAATTAAAATATCATCTGAGAATCAAATTTAATTTTAAATCTTTATGAAAGAGTATATCAATTTGATTTTACAATAATTCAAATTAACACCCATTCAATGAATCCAATCAATCAATAAGCCAACACAATCCACAAGCTAATCAATTAAACAATATATGAATTGCAGCAGTGCTTTCAAGATTCAACTTTCGAATATGTCAACCCACTTTGAATGTTAATGAGCTTTGGTATCAATCAATCAACGAATTAATGAGTCTTGGGTGTTAATCAATCAATGTACTGCCATACAGTTTCTGCAATAAGTATTGATCAACCAACATAGTCCCTTTCGATTTCCGCCATTTCTAAAAGCAAATTAATTTTCAGCAATTTAATACACAACCACGCAATTTATAAATTTATAGAAAATTAAATTCACAACCACATAGTTTATATATGTGCAAAAAATTAAAGAGAGTTGGGAAAAGAGTGAGACCAGATTTTTACGAGGTTTGGTTATACCCGCCTACGTCCTCGCTTTAGGTAGCACATCTAAAAATTCCATTATACCACTCTTTTATGGGTGGAGCAAACCTTTACACGCTCCTTCAAGTAGGATGGAGCTCTCCTCTCCAAGAGAAACCCCACACTCGGTAAACCAACGATTCAACAACCCTGAACCGTAAAAAAAACAAGAAAACAATAAAACTTCTTGCATACAAGAATTACTCTAAAAAAAGAGCAGATTAGTACAAGTTATAGCACAACTAAGAATACTTCAATTTAAATATCAATGAAGAATAGAATTGAAGCTCAGAGATTATATCACCGGGATCTTTCTTTTGATTGATCAAACTCAAAATTTATGCTCAAAGATCGGTGAAAAATAACTCAGCAAATCTCAGGAAAACTTCAGCAAGTATGTGAGCAAGAAGACTTTTTGAAGAGTATGAGAATTATAAGCTTGATTGCAAATTTGAATTCTTGGTATATGATTTGATTTGTGAAATCATGTATTTATAGATTTAAAAAATCATATTTTCGTGTTACCCAAGTTACTTGGAGTGTTTCTCAAGTATTGACCAAGTTTGGGGCATAAGAAACATAATTTGGAAACTTTTAAATGCTGTTTTAAAATAGATGTTACGAAGTTCAGTAGACTGGACTCATCGGGGTCAATCGTCTGGACTTTGAAATTCAGTATAATATCAAAGTCAGAATGGGGTCAGTCGCCTAGACTCACAGGAGTCAATTGACTGAGTCTATTCTATTTTTCAATTTTTAATTCAGCATAAATGTTAGTCACCTGACCAGACAAGGGTCAGTCGCCTGGGCAGTAAAAACAATGCTTTTTAAAACTTGTTTCCAAAAGTTATTGCCAATTTTTTTTTAGACTTTCTAAAAATACTTTTCGGGGTTTTCAAATTATGGTCTCTAAGTCAATAATTAACCCTAATGAGCTTCATAGCATTCATATTGACATTTAATTGAAGCACTTACACAAGAACTCCTTAAGACTTTAAAACTTTCTAAACTTGAAGTCTTCATGTATGTCTTGCTCTCATTCTTAAGCTTTTTCCTTCAATTGACTTTTGCTTTATTACGAGTCATGTCTCTAAGCATATGTAATCTTCTTTAAACACTTGACCTTGATCTTTTAGGAACTTGATCTTTGATAAAAACATTTGAGCTTGATCTCTTCATGAAATAAGCCCTGAAACTTATCTTAGCAAAACATGTTAAGTTTTTTTAATTTGTTATCATCAAAATAAGATTCTAAACCTTGTTAGGCCAACAATCTCCCCCTTTTTGATGATGACAAATAAGGAGCAAAAAATAAGTAAGCCTTAAAAAGGCTCCCCCTTACAATAAGCAATATCTTGACAATATTTGCAATATCAAGATCAATTTCCATAAGCATATCAGAATTCACTTTCAATATCATGCCCATATATTTTATTTCATAGTTGAGTGAATATACATGCTTAAGTATGCAATCTCATGCTCAATTTTTGCCCAAAACTTCTCTCCCTTTTGACATAAATCAAAAAGAGTAAGATATCAATAAAAACATATAAAAACATATAAATAAATGTTAAGGCAAAGAGCAACCATAAGCAAAAGTATATATCCAGTGAAGGCACAAAACAGAAACTTTGCATTCATCATGCATAAAAAGATAGACATTAAGTCCCAAAATAGCATGAAAAAATACAAACGATTATATTTAAGAATTTTCAATAATCTTCATAAATCATAATTTCATAGCTTAACAAATCTAACTCCTCCTAAATGAAATGTATTTCATGTTCAATAAATTCATAATTTCATTCTTGAAGGACAAGCTATGTATCCATGTATTGTATGAGTGTAAATATCATGTTAAGCTATCATCTTTCTTAATCATGCTTTCAAATTCATATCAACAAAAATATAAACTGAAAGAAATATTATGCAAAGGTAATAAGGACCAAAAAATTCGCATTTAAATTACAATAACAAAGTCCATAATCCAGCATATATTTCAATCATAACAATATCATCCATCACAAAGATAGTTAAGAGAAAAACAAACAAAAAAACTAAGCACAACAAAATAATATTTCAACTCAGCTTAGATTTTGGTTTCACAAAATATATATATATATATATATATATATATATATATATATATATATATATATATGCATCTTGCATTTCCATCATATTTGTGTGCTCATGTTCATGCTTTCTTCAAACACTTATCCTTATTCCTTATTTGAAATTCTTATGCAATAAGCTCAATTTGCTTCAGATTTTCTTTCTTTTGATTTCAGATAATTCTTTTGCATATGAATACCAAAATTCATATGGCTTTTCAAATCTCAATACTTTCTAAGTTAAGCTTTGTACAATACAAGTTTTCTTGATTTGTTGCCAACAATTTCATTCTTGTATTTATTTGTTTCAATATAATAGTTGTTAATAAGCTCATAAACTCTTCTTTAAGTTTGTCCATTTCAACTCGTTCAATATCCTTGTATTAAAGTTGTCTTTTTAATAGTTTGAACAATGATAAATTTTCTTTTTGGAATCTTTGAATTCTCTGGATTTCTTAGATTTTATCAGCTTCTCAGGTTCTATATTATAGTAGATATTTCTATTAGTAACTGACATTCAAGGCATTTATCTACTATCAAAGCATATTTATAGTTATTTGCTAAATCTCTTAAGATTGGCTACTTTAAACTCTGTAGGCTATGAAGGCATTACCATATTTAAGTATAAATTTATCTTTCTCAATTCCTAATAAGAACGACTATTCCTAAGATCTATGGAGTCCTTGGTTTGTGAACTAGACTTTTTATCTAGGTACCCATACTTTCTTTGGGCTTAATGGTTTAATAAGAAATGTTTCCTTTACTCTCCAAACCTGCTTAATTTTCACACCCTTTCTCTTTAATGGATATTCAAACTTTATGTGTCCTTTCTTCTTACATAGGAAGCATGTGGTATGAGTGTAAGCATTTAAATAGCAGCTAGCATAATCTTTAGAGGCCTTTACAAAGTACCCCATGTAGAGGTTCTTTTTTCTTGTGTTCTTTACTCCATTGAATCCTATTCCTTCTTTAATTAAATACATTCTTTGTGATCCAATTATTTTATCAAAGTTCTCCTTTCCTTTAGTGAAGTTGTAAATTATTTTATTTTGATATTCAATTTTACTTTCAAGGCAAAGTATTTTTGAATCTTTTTTTCTTTTGCAGTTTGCTTGCATCCGTACTAGCTCTTTAGTCATCTGATTTATTTTGCTTTCAAGTTCACAAATAACTAGGTCCTTTTCTTTTTCAATATAAGTTTGAGATCTTAAATCTTCTAGTTCTTTCATTACTTTTTCATTCTCTCTTTCCAATCTCTTAATTTTTAAATACATTTCTCTTTTAGCAAGATTTTTTTATTCTAATTCTTTCATTACAGTTTCATTTATATTTTTCAATGAAGTATATCATTTAGTTACTTTAACCAGAATCTTATGAACTTTGAATAATTCTATTTGTAGTTTTTCATAAGATGGTATACTCTCATCACTGGAGTCATTAGATGAAATAGATTCATTGTATGAATTATAACAAGATTTGGATGAAGAGCTTTGTTCCTCATGATCGTCCCATGCCATAAGACAACCATTTACAATCTCTTGGTCACTTGATTCACATTCTGAGCTACTCGAACTTATATTGTCCCATGTTGTAATGCTCCGGACCCGCCACATGGGGCCCAGAGTGTTATGAGACCAAACACGCATCTCTGATACCATTCACACAGCAGAATTTATTAAATAACGTCAAACAAAATACCAGAGTTCTATATTTACATATGCAGACCCATAAAATACAATCTCATTCCTCATAATACATAACCAGGATAAAACATATTAAACATAAAACTATACACATAATCGTTATGGTATCCACTCACAAAAACTAACCCCGCCCTGGAGCTATCTAAGCTTAATCAGTTGGAAGACCTGAAAAGATTAAATAATCGCCGAGGTGAGACAATTCTCAGTAAGGAAGAAATAAGTTAAAACAGTGTGTGACTGAAGTGTTTAATATAAAATTACAAAATATACATACAATTATATTCCACTATCCATAGCAGCCAAAAGAACACATACATAATCACACCATTGTTAACTTCTATATCACCCAATCACATACACACGTACATAATTATTTTTACTGATAAATCCTGAGAATAAGGAAGTCTACCCACCCATACAAGTAGATTCCCTCTACTCTAGCCCTCGGGTTATGTATCCAGGTAAAGTCTCCAAGAATAGGGAAGGTCACCCACCCATACAAGTGACTTCCCTTTATTCTGGTATCCACAGATAATTACTAGAGCACTCGCCTTCCTTAGCAAGCCCTCAGGTGGAGTAATCTACTTTACCATTAATACTTATGCAATTAAAGTTAAACATAAACAACACTAATCATTTCACCAGTTCCACATGTACACATACCACACCCAATCCACACAGCATACACATATAATCTTCTTAACCACACAGGTTACAACACAAGCCTCTCAATCACACCCACAAAAGGTCCATAACCACGCAAGTATCACAGTCCACACAGAATTACCCACACAATCTTCATTCACACCCATACACACACACACATAACCTTGTTCAGGGTAAATTGGTAAAACAAACTCCTCGTACCACTGCCAATGTTTTACTCCCCCCCCCCCCCTCAAAATATAAATGCCTATATAACAACCTCCTCATACCACTTCCGATGTTATATGGCTATTTATATCAAAAACGATATAACAGCCTCCTTATACCACTGCCAACATTATATTGCAATTTATATTAGGTACGATATAACAACCTCCTCATATCGCAATTTATACACGTACCACAACACAATACACATCCAGTATAGGTAAACATATCAACACATTTTCTTTCAAAGAATTTAATCATCCAAACAACATCACAACCAAACAGTATTCACAATCCAAACAATATCCACAAGAAATCGTCAATCAAAATTAAGCAGCACTCGCAGCCATTTAATTATCAAAGTTTTTTTCATGCCACACGATTTTTCCAAATACAATATATAATTAAAAACCATATTTTCAATACCTACACTGTTCAGAAAATTATACCTAAATATATAGAATTTTATACCCAAAAATTAACAAGTTTAAAATTAATAAAAATCTGTGAAAAAGTATTTTCCCTTATCTGCTCCTCGGGATTCTGCCTAAAATCGAACAAACACGAGACCCTGCATTCCAAAAATCCCCAACTTTCTTAAATCTCGGATAAACACTCATTTAATACTTCCCAAGTTCCACATATCTCAAAATAATAATAAAACCCTAAAATATCTCACGTATCTTGGTTTTGGGATGTTTCCCAAACTTCTCAAATTGAAATTCTGCTCCACTTATATTGCAGAGAAACTTCCCAGGAGTCTTGTAATAGCTTCCAATCGTCGAACCGAGCTAAATCCAGACTAGATTCAAAGAGTGAAGGCAGAGGGGCTGTTTTTAGAGAGAGAGAGAGAGAGAGAGAGAGAGAAACAGAAGAAAAAATGAATTCCTTCACTGAAATTCAATTTTTTGCCTATTTATAGGCAACTTGTCACGTGGCCTCGTCGATGAGACATCTGGACTCATCGACGAGCCCAAGAACACAGTTCACGAAACTGGGAGCTCGTCTAAGAATTTCAGAAATATAAGAGTCTCTCTCGATAAACCCTCATCGACGAGACATGCATACTCGGCGATGAGGCTCAAAAGATTGTTCGTCGACGAGAAAATCAAGTTCGTTGACATGCACCTGCTTATTAGCCTTTAAAATTTATTTTTCCTTTCTTCTATTTCTCCTTTTCCTTTTATTATCTTTCTTATTATTTTAAATAGTTAAAATTTTTCGGGTTGTTACACATGTAATGGCTTTCATTGCCTTTTTCCTTTTCTTCTTAGAATCCTTCTTGAGCTATGGACAATCCGGTTTTATGTGTCTAACCTTTTTGTAGTTATAACATGTAGGAGGTTCAACCTTTGTTTCCTTTTTATTGGCTTCTCCTTTATCTGAGTTGGAGTCCATGAATTTTATTTTATTCTTCTTTCTAAGTATTTTTTCAAGTTTCTTGGTTATAAGGGCTACATCATTTACATCCATTGTCTCTTCATTTATCATAACTAGAACTTTCATTTGGGGTATTAAAAGCGATGGATTCCTTGGTTTTTGATTTTCCTTTAATTCTATCATTTATTGCCATCTCATATGTGAATAGGGATCTTATTAATTCATCTAAGGAGGTATTCTTAAGATTTCTTCCTTCCGTATTTTTTTGGATTAAAGCCCCCTCAGACCATGCCTGGAATATGACAGAATCACAATACAACTTGTGTGCAAAATATTTGCTTCTCAATTAAGCAGATTTGCACCAGTATCAATCAATGCACACCAATAATGTAAGAATAATAAGCTCGGTGCTATATGTGTGCAATCAACACTCAATAGTAATGACTATATCCAATCAAGCCCAAGAGTGTATAAATAAGCTAATCTTTGAAACTATGTATAGATGTAAATCTCAATCACAGTTTAGGGTTTCAAAGATTTCCACCAAGAGTATTCTAAATATCTCTAAAAAATATTTTTTTCAATATTCAAGCACAAGAGATATTCGAAAAATAAGCTTGTGAAAAGATTTTTGCATACTCAAAAATACAAGCTCAATAAGTCTTGCAATAACGATGCAAAGACTCACTAGCTAGAAGATTTTTCCCACACATAGATTTATTAAATAAAATCGAGGGAAAAATCTTCGCTTAACTCTTAATCTAAAAATCAAACAATAAAAAATACAATGAGAATTTATAGCAAAATATAACAATGTATAACCACTCAAAGAGCTCTCATAAAGATTGATTTAGCAAAGAATGATTGTATGAAGAAAAAGAGCTTAGAAAATTTCAGAGAATTTTGTTGATAATCTAGGTGCTAAATCTTTTCTTGATTGTGCAAATGAACCCATATATATAAAGAATACCTAAATTATAACCGTTAGGGATACATAGGGAATAATTAAATTTGTTTTAAAAGAGTTTAAGAAAATTAACCCTGTTTAACCCCCAATTAACCACGGTAAAATTTAGTTCAACCTAAGAGTTTCGGTCGACCGAGCCATAGGTTCAGTCGCCCGAAGAGACACAACAAAAAAAGTAGTTTTTCTGTGTTCAAGTGTTTGAACGAGGGTCCGGTTTATTGACCAAGGCGATTTTCCAATTTTTCTGAGGTTCGGTCGCCTAATCTTAAGTTTGGTTTACCGAACTCACATGTTCGGTTGCCCGAGGGTATTTTGAATGTAAACGTTCGGGCGCTCAAGTAGTTGGAAAAAACTAGGATAAATGTTCGGTTGACCAAAGATGGTGAAATCTTTTTGGTTCTGTCACTCGAATTCAGGTGAACACGCTAGCTATTCAACAGTTCGGTCAATCGAGGTGGTTTGATCACCAAGGTGTGGTCGCCTGAAGCCCTATAGTTTTTATACCTTAAGTCCCGTTTCAATTCAATGGTTTCCCTTGATAGTATATGTGATAATGGGGACTAACTTAAGGGTATTGCAGGGACCTAGGGTTTTTCTAAGGTATTTGAGCTTATCAGTTCCTATATGCATGATATGAATTAATTATTACAGACCTTTCCTACTTTACTACTACAAACCTGAATTAAATATAATATAAATTACAATAAATGACTATTCTGAGTCTTTATTCTTCAAGTCACCTCATGCCATCATATGATCTTACTAATATGAACCTGCACACAAACTTGATAGACATTAGATACTGGAGTATTTGTCATAATCAAAATAGGGTATGACCTATAAGGTCAACATTCTCTCCCCTTTTGATGATGACAAATACCTTATGCAAAAGTGGATACAGCCAAGAATGGCTCTCCCTGAAACTATGCGTAAAGGAAATGTAAAGATTTAAAAGTTCAAACATTTATCACAAGTACCCAATCATTTATCCCAAGTACCCAATTTTGCCCCTTCTCCCCCTTTTGGCAATAGTAAAAAGGGTCATAAAGTATACAAGGAAGACATTGAGCATGAATCATTTAAACACAAGATATGGTTGGGAAAATTTTTAGAAAATTCAGCAGCATACCGTTTGAAAATAGAGCATTTCCCAAAAATATCTATATAGAAATTACCTGATTAAGTTCAAATTTACAATTTATCCATAACCAACAACTCAAGCAGTCCAGTATGATCAAAACAGAAAACATAAATATAGCTATCAACATGCAAGAGATATGATAGCCATGCATTTGCAAACCACAAACATATTCATAAAGCAATGATAGATTTAAAGTTTTCAGAGCTATATATTTTCTATGATAAGAAACTTCCCCTATGTTTGTACATTCTATCAATTTTCTATGTGACCTCTCTATTATGCATTAGACCTAACTCACGTCTAATTTGTATGAACCTATCTTCTTGAAGGGGTTTGGTGAAAACATCAACCCATTGCTCATTTGTGCACACAAATTCAAGTGCCACATCCCTTTTCTGCATATGATCACGAATGAATTGATGTCTAATCTCAATATGTTTGGTTCATGAATGTGAGATAGGATTCCTTGATATATTGATTGCACTAGTATTATCACATTTATTCGGAACCATATCATAGTGCAATCCAAAATCCATAAGTTGTTGTTTCATATAAAGCGTTTGAGCACAACAACTTCTAACCGCAATATATTCAACTTCGGCTGTGGATAAGGCAATTGAGTTCTATTTCTTGGAGAACCAAGAAACCATAGATATTCTTAAATATTGACAAGTGCCGCTAGTACTTTTTCTATCTACCTTACTACCGACAAAGTCAGCATCAGTGTAGTTAACAATCTCAAATGTCGTATGCTTAGGGTACCATAAACCTAATTCGACAGTTCCAACTATGTACCTAAGTATTCTTTTCACGGCTAACAGATGAGACTCCTTAAGAGCAACATGAAACCTAGCACACATGCACACACTAAATATGATATTAGGTCGACTAACTGTAAGGTATAGGAGACTACCAATCATGCCATAATATAATTTCACATCAACAGGGATACCTTGCTTATCTTTATCAAGTTTTGTGGAAGAACTCATATGAGTACCAAGAATTTTACTATCTTCTATATTAAATTTCTTGAGCAAGTCCCTAACATATTTAGATTGGCATATAAAAGCCACATATTTAGCCTGTTTGATTTGAAGTCCTAAGAAGAAACTCAGTTCACCCATCATGCTCATTTCAAATTCACTTTGCATGCACTTGGCAAACTCATTACACGACTTATCATTAGTAGCTCCAAATATAATGTCATCTATATAAATTTGCACAAGGATCATATGATCATTTTTTAGATTTGATGAAAAGTATAGTGTCAATTTTCCCCTAGGTGAAACCATTATCTAGGAGAGAACCACTAAACCTCTCATACCAAGCTTTGGGAGCTTGTTTCAATTCGTACAATGTTTTGGACAACCAGATTACATGATTAGGATATTTATGATTTTCAGAATCGAGAGGTTGTTTAGCATACACTTCTTCATTTATATAGCCATTTAAGAAGGAACTTTTAACATGAATTGGTACAATTTAAAGTTCTTAAAAGCGGCCTAAGCAAGCAACATACAAATGACTTCCATGCAAGCTACAGGAGCATAGATTTCCTAAAAATCTATCCCTTCTTCTCGATTATATCCCTGGGCAACTAGTCTAACTTTATTTCTAGTTATTAGTCCATTTTCATCCTTTTTATTTCTACATACCCATTTAGTTCCAATAATAGTATGATCACTAGGCCTAGGAACTAGGGTCCAGATTTTGCTTCTTTCAAATTGGTTAAGTTCTTCCTGCATAGACATTACCCAAGATTCATCCTCTATGGCTTCCTTAATATTTTTGGGTTCTTCTTGGGATAGAAATGCAAAATGGCAAACAAAATTTCTTAAGGAAGATCGAGTGGCTACACCATATGAAGGTTGTAACGCCCCGACCCCCTACGTGGGCACGGAATGCTACTAATTTATTCATTTACCTGATAATCCACATACTAATATCATGTATGCGGCGGAAAACATAAATATAATCTCCACAAATATAATACCAGAGTTTACTATTCCCGTCCATAATCTAAATTAACTATTCACCACATGTAATCACATATATACATGTCTCCAAAACATAATCCACAAATACCAGTATTCACAACTATTCATCTATCTAAAGACTTCAATACATAAAACATAAAATGTAAATTATACATCTCAAAATTAACATAAAAATATAGCTTTTCTCTTTCTATTTCCCAAAAATACTATAAAACCCCGAGCTCTCTAAGCTCGATTTCGAGGAAATCTTGAAAAAGATAAATTCATATTCGGGTGAGACACATCTCAGTAAGAAAAGAAACAATATATTAAAATAGTGTGTGGCTAACATGAGTTTATATAACAACATAATATTTTCTAATCCTATTCAATCACATGCAAAAGATTTAACCTACCGGATTACTCAAGGATAGGGGTGATTACCCGCCCATACAAGTAGCACTCCTCTACTCTAATACATTTGGCAACCCGAAGGTTACTGCTGAAGCATATCGAGCACTCACCTTACTTAGTAAGCCCTATAGTATTAGATTGATTTCGTACTCACACAGTTCAAACAAAGGTTTACCAGCGAAGGCTCCAAGGATAGGGAAATCTACCCGCCCATACAAGTAGGTTCCCTCTGCATTAGTATGTATGTAGCTACTGCCACATCTGAAGTTACTAGCGCACTCGCCTTTCTCAATAAGCCCTCAGACGAAGAGTACGCCCCGCCCAATTGTAACATGTTCTACAAGTATAGATACTTCTAGTATCATAATACATTGTTCTTTCTGTCATTATTCAACCATTCACCTACGTTCATGTTCATAACTTTAACATTGCATTGCATTTCACTTTAAGTGACTCTTTCCCATTTACATCGTTCATATTTCACATTTCATTCCATTGTCATTTCATTGCCATTTCATTTCATTTATTCATACTACAGCTGCTCTTTAACCGTCATCAATTAGTCCACATAGAAATGCTCTAGCATCTACAAACACAGATCCTTTTAGCTATCATCAGTTAGTGCACATAGGAATGCGTTAGAATCTGCTAACACGGCTTTCAGTTGTCATACATTTACATGGTTTCATTAACATACACAAGTAGCATGGTTCATGTCATATTTTCTTCTCAATGCCTCACTTACTTAGCCTGCATCTCATACATTTAACATATATTTGCACAGAATTTACACTTACTCTTGCTACACAATTTAGCAAAAAAAATTCATACATTGCCTGTAAAATAAGCCAACCAACATTTAACGTTTATATACTGAAAATACCTTTGTAAGAACCCGTTCCATGATAAATGGGTAAAATAAATAAGAGAGGGGTGAAATTGGTAATGAACAGGCTTCATCGACAAAGCCAGAGTTCGTCGACGAAGGTCATGCATTTCTCGTCAATGAAATTCAAGGGCTCGTCGATGAGGAGAAGCCGAGGAGTCTCGGAAAAATCAGAGATCCCATATTCATTGACGAGGTCTCTGATTCGTCAACGAAGTCAGTGAAAGATTCGTTGATGAGAACACCATTTCGTCGAAGAATTGAGCTGGGTCAAAGGGCTATAACTAGGATTTTTCATTTCTTTCAAGCTAAGAAAACTCAATCCTATCTCTCTCTCTCTAGAACTCTCCTTATTCTTTCTTTCTCTCTCTCTCTCTCTAGATTTCTTCGCCGATCATTGCTGGAATCAAGAATCTGAAGTTACCACAAGGATCGTGGAAGGATTCTCTACAATTTCTATAGATCGAAATCTCGTTTCAGAGATTTTTGGGTTTTGGTGAAAAATTGAGGTAAGGCTCGGTTTTCATTTCTGATCAAGTAGTTTTATCGGAACCTATTTTGTGAGTATATTCTATACTGTGACTTGTAGGTTTTGGAACTCAGTTCGCTGTTTAGGGGCCGTGGAGTTCAGATTTGTTATTTGGGGAAAAGGTAAGTTGAACTATGTTTATATTGGTTATTTTTGAAATCGAACTCGGTAAAACTATGGTTCACGGTCCTATGTGTGTTTTGGCTACTCATTTGGGGGGATCTAACAGGAAAAACTATAGGTTTTTCATTATTACAGTTTTGGGGAAAGGGGGCGATAGGCTGTATCTCCGGTTTTGTTGAAAACCGTAGGTATATGTTGATTTATACTGTGATATTGGGAATGACCGTGCATTGACTTGTTTAAACTGTATTTTTTTGAAAAACCATGATTTAGATTACCAAATGGATGTGGTTTGTTTGGTTATATGAGCATGCATGTGTGTGTGATATGTTGAAATGCTAGTAGGAATGCAGTTCCGAAATTATTCTGGGTACTGAAAGTGTCCAGTTCTATATCTGAGGGCGTGTATTTTACGCCTGCCATGTGGACAAGAGTGTCTAGCTTTATATCCAAGGGCATGAGCCTATCCCGACAGATCAGGCTGAAGGGTGTGGATCCACCAATTATGCGTTGATATGATGCCATGGGAGTCGAGGACTAGCCATGTGCCGGTGGCGTCATGCTTCGCGGGTTAGTTACGGGCCAATGCCGGATTATCGCATACTAGCTTCGGGCTGAAGCGTGTGATGACATCGAGATTACCTATCATATGTATGTGTATGGGTGCATGTGTGCACTATGGAAATTAGTACTGGAATGCATTTAACTGCGTGTATGTTGTATCATGATAACACTCAAATGCCACACACCGATATAACATATGTTCTTCCTTACTGAGAGGTGTCTCACCCCTGTTGTACGTTCATTTTTACAGGTCCTTCAGGTAACCGGAACTAGCGTCTTGGTGTAGGGAACGTAGTGGCCGGTGTACCGCGTTTAGCGCTAGGTAAGTGCTAGGACTGTAATTTTGGTGGGTTGCCATTTTGGGATGTGTTGGGTACCCGTTTGTACGTTTTAATAGAGCATTGTGTCTACTCTTGTATAGACTCTGGTATGGTACTGCATATGTATGTATGGTTTTTCTACTGTGTATATGATTGTGGTTGGATGTGTTTAGGGTGCCTAGGAACCCCACGGGGTCGACCCTCATCCTTTGTACTGTATTTGTGATGATTTGTATGATACAGGGACAGGTTAGGTTACATTTTCACCCTTGGGTCCCATTTCGGGGTTTGAGGCATGATAGCTTGGTATCAAAGCTAACCAGGTTACTAGATCTTGTAGACTTAGTTAGGCTTAGTGGTGAGTACATACTAGAGTATAGGATGTGGTTATAGAGTTGGTTGAGGGTTGTTCGGTTGCTAGACCAGGATTTGTCGATGGTATTCCATATTTTTCTTGGAATGACGATTCCAGTAAAAGTAGGGCAAATCATTAATGACTTTTGTGTCGATGTGATGGGACAAACCTAGACCTGGCAGGGAATAGTTAACATGATTAGTGTAGATCATTGTTTTAACTGTATGTGTCATAAGGATACTGATAGATTCTTATTGTACTGCAGAATAGAGCCCAAGGATAATGACCTGGGAAGTGGATGTGAGGATACTGCGATTGATGAGTCTCCTTCTGTGCCTCGGGGTTTGACGAGACAGGTATTACGGGAGATCGGCCGGAGTGTGAGGAGACCCGAGCGCTCTCCTACTGCTGCGAGGTGCACAATTGAGAGGTTCACACGCATGCATCATTCGACATTCTTTGGGGGACCTGACTCGACGATAGCAGAGGATTGGGTGGAGAAGACTGAGAGGATCTTGGAGGTTCTATACTGCACGGACAGGCAGCGAGTCCTTCATGCCACCTTCCAGCTATTTGGGGAGGCGGGACAATGGTGGACTGCGATGAGTCTACTGGAGAAGCAGAGAGCCGGTCCTGAGGAGATGACGTGGAGCCGTTTCAAAGAGGTATTCTTCGACAAATACTTTTCGGCTTCCGTACATGATGCGAAGGCAGATGATTTTTCTGCTCTGACACAGGGGAGTTTAACGGTGCAGGAGTATACGGCTCGATATGTAGAGCTGTCCTGCTTTGCACCATGTCTGATCTTGAGCGAGTATGAAAAACTCAGAGGTTTGAGAAGGGCCTGAGGAAGGATATCCGCAAACTAGTGGGTATGCTTCAGATCCGTGAGTTCTCGATGTTGGTGGATAAAGCCACGGTGATTGAGACGAGTAACCAAAAGGATGAGGTGGATTAGGAATCGAGGAAGAGAACAGTACCTTCCAATTCTCAGACAGGATCTCGACAGGGATCGTGGAGGAAGAGGAACAAGGGCTCAGGCTACCTCCAGAATGCCTAGCACTAGGATTCTCAGGGAGCCAGACTAGTGGTTGTTGTACCAGGTGCCTTATATGGCACGAGGGTGAGTGTCGGTCTTTTGAAGGTAACTACTATAATTATGGTTGGCCTAGTCACATGGCTCATGATTTTCATGCACCGAAGAGAGATATGCCTGCATTCTGTGGGAACCGAGGGAGCAATCAGATACCTCGGGGAACCGTTCAGACGAATACAGCTCCGGCCAGAGTATATTCTCTTACTCCAGCGGATGCTGAGCATGCAAGGAATGTGGTGATAGGTACCTTATTATTGCTTTCGAATAAGGCTTCTGTTTTATTTGATTCGGGTGCAACCCATTCTTTGTATCTGTAAGTTTTGTTGGATGGCGTGGAGCGGAAACCCAAGATATGAATGAGGTGTTATCTGTTACTACACCATCTTTGAGTGTATCTTTCTATAGGAAGATGTCGGTAGACTGTCCAGTGGAAATTCAGGGAAAGCTGCTACCGGTAAATCTTGTTGTATATGACATATCGAGGTTCGATGTCATTCTGGGGATGGATTGGTTCTTTTCTAGTTATGTTGTGATCGACTATCGTAGGAAGGTGGGAGTCTTTAGACCTCCTGGAGGGCAGGAGTACGAATTCGCGGGATTGTCTATGTGTCCAGCGCCACAGATTCTATAGGCATTACAGGCGAGGAGGCTACTCTTGGACAGATATCAGGGGTACCTAGCTTGTATGAAGGAACCGCCGCAGGATAAGTTGAGACTCAAGGACATTCAGGTAGTCAGCGAATTCTTGGATGTGTTTCTAGATGAATTACCCAGTTTACCTCCAGATCAAGGTGAACTGATATCAGGGGTACCTAGAAATCGATGCGAATGTGCATTAATTACCATGAGATTAACAAGGTGACTGTGAAAAATTGCTATCCTTTACCTCATATAGATGATCTCTTTGACCAGTTGCAGGGAACGCGAGTCTTTTTGAAGATCGACTTGCGGTCAGGATATCATCAGGTACGGGTCAAAACAGAGGATGTAGCGAAGATAGCTTTCCGAACCAGATATGGCCACTATGAGTTCTTAGTCATGTCATTTGGGTTGACGAATGCTCCAACGGTGTTCATGGATCTGATGAACAGGGTTTTCCATGAGTACCTAAATCGATTCGTAGAGGTATTCATTGACAACATTCTGGTATACTCGAGGAGTATGGAAGAGCACATGGAACATTTGAGGTTAGTGTTACAGATTTTACGGAAGAAGAAGTTGTATGCTAAACTAAAGAAGTGTGAATTCTGGTTGAGTTAGATTGTGTTCTTAGGTCATGTGGTTGCTGGGGATGGTATATTAGTTAATCCTAGCAAGATTGAAGCTGTGGTCGACTGGGTAAGGCCAAAGAATATGCAGGAGGTTCAGAGTTTTCTAGAACTGGTGGGTTACTATCATCAGTTCGTAGAGGGTTTCTCTAAAATATCTGGGCCTCTAACACGATTAACCAGGAAGGGAGTCCAATTCGAGTGGACCAGTGATTGCGAGTAGTGCTTTCAAGAGTTGAAGAACTGGTTGGATACTGCTCCAGTGTTGACCATTCCTACGGGGGATGGTGGATTTGTGATTTATAGCGACGCGTCTCTGAAAGGCTTGGGATGTGTGCTTATGTTGTAGGGTAAGGTAGTAGCGTATGCCTCTTGAAAATTGAAGGAATATGAGAAGAACTACCCTATGCACAATTTGGAATTGGCTGCTGTTGTGTTTGCACTGAAGATTTGGTGACACTAACTGCACGGGGTGCATTGTGATATCTTCACTGACCATAAGAGCCTCAGGTATTTCTTCATGTGGAAGGAGTTGAATATGAGGCAGAGGCGGTGGCACGAGTTGATTAAGGACTATGATTGCACAATCAGTTATCACCCGGGGAAAGCTAATGTGGTGGCTGATGCGTTGAGTCGGAAGTGAAGGCCTACGGTTGTATCTGCGATTTTAATTCAGTGTCACATTAGATGGAATTTGGAAAGCTCAGGAATAGAGTTGGTGGTTGGTGATCATCAGGCTTATCTTGCTAGTTTGGTGGTCCAACCGACCTTGTTTGAGCTTATAAAGGCCACGCAGGCTAGTGATACAGAGTTGACAGAGGTTATAGAAAAGGTACAGCAAAGACTGGCTACAAAGTTTAACATCTATGAGGGAGGTGTGTTGAGGTTTGGGACCAGACTATATGTTTCGAACAATGATGGGATCAGAAGGATGATTCTGGAGGAAGCGCATCGTTCTGTGTATATGGTACATCCTGGTAGTACAAAGATGTATCGGGACTTGTGCGAGACCTTCTGGTGGTCTGGTATGAAGAGGCAGATTGCTCAATTCGTGGAGCAGTGTCTAACGTGTCAGCAGGTGAAAGCTGGACATCAGAGGCCGGTAGGGTCATTGCGACCTTTTCCTATTTCGGTATGAAAATGGGAGCATATTTCCATGGATTTTGTGACCGGATTGCCACCAACGCTTCACGAAAAGAATGCTATTAGGGTGATTGTTGATAGATTGATGAAATCTACTCATTTCATACCAATGAAAGTTGGCTATCCTTTGGGTAGACTAGCAGATTTGTACATGCATGAGATTGTGAGAATGCATGGAGTATCGGTGTCCATAGTATCGGATCAGAATCCAAGGTTTACTTCTCAATTCTGGATGAGCTTTCAGGAGGCATTGGGAACAAAGCTTACTTTCAGTATAGCATTCCACCCCCAAACTGATGGATAGTCGAAGAGGATGATACAGATATTGGAAGATATGTTGCATGTGTGTGTGTTAGAATTTGGTGGTAGTTGGATATGGTTTATGGCACTTGTAGAGTTCGCTTATAATAACAACTTCCAATCTAGTATCGGGATGGCACCGTTCGAGGATTTGTATGGTTAGAGGTGTCGATCTCCTTTATGTTGGGATGAGGTTGGTGAACGTCAGGTGTTAGGACCTGAACTTGTGCAGCAGGCATTTGAGAAGATGGGTTTGATCCAGGAGAGGATTAGATCAGCTCAGAGTCGGCAGAAGAGTTATGCAGATGTTCGCTGCCGTGGGTTAGAGTTTGAAGTGGGAGGTAAGGTATTTCTGCGTATTGCTCCGATGAAAGGGGTGATGAGATTTGGGAGGAAGGGCAAGTTGAGTTGGAGGTACATTGGACCATTCGAGGTACTTGAGCGAGTGGGTCCGGTAGCCTATAGAGTTGCACTACCTCCAACACTTTCGAGGGTCCAAGATGTGTTTCACGTATCCATGTTGAGGAGGTATGTGTTGGATCCTTCACATGTTGTTAGTTATGATGAATTAGAAATTGGGGATACTTTAGTGTATGAAGAGATACTTGTTCAGGTTTTGGACCGTAAAGTTCAAAAGCTTCGTACCAAAGAGATACTGTTAGTGAAGGTATTGTGGCAAAACCATGGGGTTGGGGAAGCTTCTAGGGAATTGGAAATGAAAATACGCCGGAAGTATCCACAGTTGTTTTGAGCACTTGTACATGATCCTACTATGGGTTGGGATAGGTGGTTAGTCGTCGGGAGTGTGTGTGTATTGTGAACTCCTGAGATAGTTGTATATGTAACCACGGTATTCCTCCACCATAAGTGAGGGTATGTATGTGTATGTCTATGATGGGACTGCGCTATAGTAGTCGCCAATTTCTTATTGGTTGATCGTATATGTGTATTCCGAGTATGACTTTGTGAATGAGAGATGACAAATTTCGAGGATGAAATTTTTGTAAGGAGGAGAGATTGTAAGAACTTGAATAGTGATAAATGGGTAAAATAAATAAGAGAGGGGTAAAATTGGTATTGAATAGGCTTCGATAAATGGGTAAAATAAATAAGAGAGGGGTAAAATTGGTATTGAATAGGCTTCGTCGACGAAGCCAGAATTCGTCGACGAAGGCCATGCATTTCTCATCGACGAAATTCAGGGGCTCATCGATGAGAAGCCGAGGAGTCTCAGAAAAATTGTAGATCCCAAATTTGTCAATGAGGCCACCGATTCGTCAACAAAGTCAGTAAGAGATTCATCGACAAGAACACCATTTCGTCGACGAATTGGGCCAGTTCAAAAGGCTATAAATAAGATTTTTCATTTCTTCCAAGCTAAGAAAACTCAATCCTATCTCTCTCTCTCTCTCTAGAACTCTCCTTATTCTCTCTCTCTCTCTCTCTCTCTCTCTCTAGATTTCTTCACTGATCGTTGCTAGAATCAAGAATCTAAAGTTACCACGAGGATCGTGGAAGGATTCTCTACAATTTCTATGGATCAAAATCTCGTTTCGGAGATTTTTGGGTTTTGGCGAAAAATCGAGGTAAGGCTCGATTTTCATTTCTGATCCGGTAGTTTTATAGGAAACTGTTTTGTGAGTATATATACTGTGATTTGTAGGTTTTGGAACTTGGTTCACTATTTAGGGGCCTTAGAGTTTGAGATTTGTTATTTGGGGAAAACGTAAGGGGAACTATGTTTATATTGGTTATTTTTGAAATCAGAATCGGTAGAACTGTGGTTCACGGTCCTGTGTGTGTTTTGGCTACTCATTTGGGGGGAACTAACAGGGGAAAATTATGGGTTTTTCATTATTATAGCTTTGGGAAAAGAGGGCGACGGGCTGCATCCCAGGTTTTGTTGAAAACCTTGGGTATATGTTGATTTATACTGTGATATTGGGAATGGTCGTGCCTTGACTTGTTTAAACTGTATTTTTTTGAAAAACCATAATTTAGATTACCAAATGGGTGTGGTTTGTTTGGTTATATGAGCATGCATATGTGTGTGATATGTTGAAATGCTAGTAAGAACGCAGTTCCAAAATTGTTCTAGGTACTGAGAGTGTCCGGCTCTATATTCGAGGGTGTGTATTTTACCGCCTACCATGTGGGCAAGAGTGTCCGGCTCTATATCCGAGGGCGTGAGCCTATTCCGACAGATCAGGTCAAAGGGTGTGGATCCATCAGTTATGCACCGGTACGATGCCATGGGAGTCAAGGACTAGCCATGTGCCGGTGGCGCCGTGCTTCGCAGGTTGGCTACGGGCCAACACCGGATTGTCGTGGACCGGCTTCGGACTGAAGGGTGTGACAACACCGAGATTACTGATCATGTGTATGTGTATGGGTGCGTGTGTGCACTTTGGAAATTAGTATTGGAATGCATTTAATTTCGTGTATGTTGTATCATGATAACACTCAAATGCCACACATCAATATAACTTGTGTTCTTCCTTACTAAGAGGTGTCTCACTCCTACTGTATGTACATTTTTACAGGTCCTTAGGGTAACCGGAACTAGCATCCTAGTGTAGGGAGCGTAGTGGCCGGTGTACCGCGTTTTGCGCTAGGTAAGTGCTAGGAATGTAATTTTTGTGGGTTGCCATTTTGGGATGTGTTGGGCACCCGTTTGTATGTTTTGATAGAGCATTGTGTCTGCTCTTGTATAGACTCTGGTATGGTACTACATATGTATATATGGTTTTTCTGCTGTGTATATGATTGTGGTTGGATGTGTTTAGGGTGCCTGGGAACCCCACGGGGTCAACCCCTCATCCTTTGTACTGTATCTGTGATGATTTGTATGATATAGAGATAGGTTAGGTTACATTTTCACGCCTAGGTCCCATTTTGGGGTTCGCAAAGTGACAACCTTTCATTTCTTACATAATTATCCTGAAAATATTTTCCACTTTCATGAGTTCATTTTTGCATATACGTATCTAATAAATAGCCCTAAACTCGGAAAAACATAATTTAAATGATTGGCATTTTAAACTCATACCGAAACATATACACGTATATATAGCAGAATTCATTTTCCATTAAATTCATAAAATTCTGGTTTAATATATATATTTTCCTTTACCTAGTTTCTTGAACTACACCAACAAGGACCTTGAAAAATACCTGCGGCGCTCTCCCGAACCCTGAATCAAAAATCCTAATTCTATTAAATCAATCTTAAATAAAAATATTATTCTAATATTTCCTAAACCCTTAAATACCAAATAAATGGTTATACCCTCAAATATAACCAATTTACCAAATTTTCCAAATCCCACTCTCGCTTTGGAGTGGGGCCTAGAAAACTCCAATTAAAAATTTACTCACACCAAAATAATGACGATCACGACTAGGACCCCGTGGTGGTGTCTGATCGTCGATTTAATGATAGATTTAAAGAGAAATTAAGAAATTAGGAAAAATTTGTCTTACCCTAAGAATGGTGCCTACGTCGCTTCCATGACAAATCCGCTCTAGTAGATATGTCAGTGGTGGAGTTAGTGTTGACCTTATAGGTCACGCCCGATTTTGATTATGACAAATACTCATTACAACTAATGGGTGTTTGAGGTTTTGTACAGGAACTAAGATTGTTAAGATCAAGATGGGCACAAAGCTTAAAGCTTGAACACCAATTTATGTTTTTCAGTTGTAATTGTTGACTATACGAGTCCAATCCTATTTTGATAATGACAAATCACTTGATATTTGATCTGTGCATTGAGTTTGTGAATAGGACTTACACTGAGCATGCACGAAAGATAACGAGTTATGGACATCATAAAGTAAAGCTTATACATTTTAGAAAGCACCATGGAACTCAAAGAATATGAGAATCAAGATGCAAGCGACAAAGTTCAAGAATATTTTGGGAATGGGTATTTAGATCTCTTGTACTTACATTTTTGTATGATTTAATTTGAGGCTCATAACTTAGAATGATTGTTAGGATTCATGCATTCCATGTACATCATTAGGGAATCTTCATGGACCTAGAAATGTTTGGAAAATCATGAAATATATGTTTTATAAAAGGCCCAAGAAAAAGAACAAATCATTTTTTTAATTAGAAAAAGGAAATAAAAAAAGGAGGGGACTTCAGTAGCCTGAGTTAACCTCAGGCGCCTGAAGAATTTCTTCAGTAGCCTGAAAATTAAGTTCAATAGCCTGAAGAATTAAATGGGAAAGACAGAACCTGGCAGAGGTACCTCGATCACCTGACCCTGGAACCTCAGGCACCTAAAGTTGCCACTTCACGAGCCTGAAGTCGAGTTCGGTTGCCTGAACTCGCGGGAAAGCCTAAAAATCAGTTTTTTATTAAAAATACTCGCGAGCTATCTTATTGATCCAACGGCCGAGATCAATCCTAAAGGTAATATACTATATATTATGAATATCTAAACCCTAGAACAAAGAGTTAAACACACAAGAAAGAGAAGAACACACCTTGTTGCAAGATTATTGAAAAGTGTTATACGATTGCCTATACATCAATCTAAAATCTTCAAGCTTGGGCAAATCAAATCAGATTTTCAAAGGGAACTTGTTTAGTCTACTGGACTTCAATCTAGTATTGAGGTTTGATCTTTCAAGTTATTAGTGTTGTGACTTTTCATCTCATCTCATTGCTTGTTCTTGACTAAGTATTGAAAAGTTTTGATCTTGAGTGTGCCTATTCATATAAAATATATTTTTGAGAAGATCATTACTTGAGAAAACTTATTTAACTTGCTTGATTGATTTTTTGATTCAAGTGTATATTTTCTAAAGGATATATATTTTAGTTATATTACTACTTGATTAAATATCCTTGGTACTTACAACTATACATTTAATTGAGGGATATTTTTTGAAAATTAATATTCTTAATTTTTGATTCAATACATGAAATAAAGCGTTGTGATTTTGATTGAGTTTGTATTCAAGTCAAAGATTTTGTTAACGAGTTCACTTCAAACATACTTTTGCATCTTTACAAAGTGAACTAAGAATCCTAGTTAACTCCAAGGCATTTCAAATATATTTTTACTTAGGAGTTTTGATTAAATACGAATTTGTGTGTTGACACATATCATACATCAAATGATTGTATCGTTTTTCATACATTCATGAGCTTCAAGTTATATCATATGTTAATGTGCTAGGAATTTGAATTGTACTCACAAGCTTTTGTTAGAAGCATTGTTTTAAGTATATTTTCCAGATTTTATTGTATACATGGTTTGGGGCGTGAAACGGTGTGTGAGGAGAAAGTTGTATCTCTTGTAAGCAGTGGAGTAGGAGGAAGTTGTGCCTCTTGTAAGCAGCGGATTGTACGGGAAGCTCTATACCACTTTAAGGAATAGGGTTTTAGTGAATCCTTGAGTGGTTGCTCAAGGCGAGGACGTAGGCCAAGTCGGCTAAACCTCGTAAAACTATGTTTGTCTTCTCTCTTCCCTTCACTCTTTATTTTCAGCATTGCATTTAATTTGTGTATATTGTATGCATAGATAGGATAGTCTTGCACTTAAGTAATTAAGTAACAAGAATTTATTGGTAAATTTATAAGAAGGGTGTAAGAGGTAACTAAGTGCCTTAGAATTTTTTAAATACCCAATTCACCCCCCCCCCCTCTTAGGATTACACCTTAATCAACAATAATATATATATTCAGTATGGAAATTGGTCTGTAATAATAAATAGGTCTTTGGTTTATAATAAGCTCACACACATCACATGCATGATAATACGTAAGCTCAAACAAACCATAAATGAAAAATAACCTTAGAAAGACCTTAGGACACTCACCTTTGCACTTGCATGGACTAGGCACTTGAATAGGGTGAATGTGTATTGAAACAAGACCAAAATGCACACATTGTGCACTTTCGGTTAACCGACCAAGGCAGTTCATTTTGCCCTGGTCGACCAAACCATTATAGTTCAAAACTCCTGGTCGACCGAAACCTCATGGGGTTAAATGTTTGATCATTTGGTCGACCGAGACAAAAATGAACTCCAACTACTTGGTCGACCAAGGGTCCTCGGGAAAATCCCCAACGGTCTGGTCGACCGAACCAGCCAGTTCAAAATGGTGCGGTTGATGGAACCTTGGAGAAATGGGAAATCGCCCATTTTCGGTCGACCAACCACTCAGATCAAAAATACCCTTGTCGACCGAACCATATGAGATCTAGTCGATTGAAACTGTTCTGGTCGACCGGACCTCTAGGGTTGCCCTAATTTTTACCATGGTTAAACATTTTTTAATAAGATTAAAATGTTTTAAATGTTATTAAACTTTTCCAATAATTCCTAATAGGTCTCTAACAGTCATATTTCTTCCCATGTCTATATATATGTGATCATTTGTGAAAATTAAAAGGCATGAGCTACCTTGATTAGGGAGAATTCTCTGATAATCCAAAAACACATACTACTCATTTTTTAGCCTTATTCACTCATGCTTACCTTCTGTTAGTGCCTACATCATTTGTAAGTGGATTGAGTGTTTGTTACCATAGGTTTGCTCTCCTTGCCTTGATTGATTGACTTGATTTTCTTGAGAGCTAAACTCAAGTATTTTAGGGGACTTTGTTAATAAGTCTCTCTTAAAAAGACTTTTATTTGATCTTCTGAGGTTGTATATTCATTGCAAAATCTTGAGAAGATCGTATAGTATTTTGGTTGCAAATCTTTTCATAATCATTTTCAAATATCTATTATGCTCTTATCTTAAAAAATATTTGAAGAGATATTTGTTTATGTGATAGTGATCTTTTTTGCAATATACACTCGCTTATATATTATTTATTGAATACAAAGATTACTATCTTTTGCAAACCAATCGTATACATCATTTGATATTTACATGCTTGAGACATCCTATTGATTGAAAAACTTGAGACTTGACATCTTTGTGTGAACTTATTGGCTGAATATCTTATGAGACAAAGATTGCTTGATTGATACTCTCACGTACGCATTACACTGATAGAAAACACATTTGAGAGTTAAAATATTTAGACCACACTAAGCTTACATATTAAATCATATTGTGGTGTCTGTGATTGCGCATATCTGGGTACACATCAGCTTTACTTGAAAGCATAGTCATTGTACCACTTGGTTGTATTTTTAAATACTGTTGTATTTCCAGGCACGAACCTGTAGAGGGAGACTAGCCCTAGAATAGTCCCGGATTGGCTTAGACCCGGTTAGGAAAGTTAGGTGCGCCATCCTGTTAAGGCGTGTAGGTTGAGATCAGCCCTGTGTTAGTTGACCTGGTTGTAATTGGTGTTGCTCCACCCTTAAGTGAACTATTAGTGGAATCCTCGAGCTTGCAAGCTAGAAGCGGGGACGTAAGCACAATTGGCCGAACCCCGATGACATATCGGGTGTTTGTTTATATTTCCGCACTTTATATTTGTCGCACGTGCATGTTATTATGTGAATGATGCGCTTGATTTAAATTTCCATATATTATATTTATCAGCGTATTTGGAACTGCATAGAAGACCCTAGGTTATAATATTTTGCAAACATCTAGTTCAACTTAGGAGAAAAGTTTAAAATTTCAATTCACCCCCCTCTTGGGAATACACTAATTCTAACTGTTAGGAACCCAACGGTACCTTCCATTTCCTGATCGATTGAATATCCGTCGAGAATTTGAGAGAGAGAGACAGAGACAGAGAGAGTGATGGAGAGATGAGAGCGTGAGAGAGGCTGAGAGATTCAATCTGCTGTCAGATTTCATGAAGCTTCTTTAAACTTCCCGTTATCAACCTTTCTTTTTTTCTTACTTTATTATATATTATAATAATATTATATTATATACTTAGATATATATATATATATATATATATATATATATATAACCATCATTTTACTTAACTTAATTAATTCAATTTACTAATATTTAATTAATTAATTAATAATTACGCTTAATTTTTTCCCTACTATTTCTTTTTATTTGTTTATTCAATTTATTAATTTAATAATGTTTAACTAATAAATTGATTAAAAATTTTAATTAATTAATTTTTTTTTTGGGTTATTACATTCTTTCCTCCTTTAGAAAATTCCGTCCTCAAAATTTCTTTATTAATCAATCATTTCCTTATTTCAGGGATTCATAACTCAACACATTTCACATGTCCCAATATCTATCCAATGAATAACTACATTATCCAAAATGAAATGAAATCATCATATAAACTTATCAATCATCCATAACCAAATTAAATCATTATTACCTCAATCATAACTCATACCTGCCCCCTTGACAATATCTGCCTCAGTTGGGATCAATGAGTGTACTCGTCATGATCCACCTCTACCTAGAGGTACCTACTGGTTTCCCCCCCGATACCGTAACCTCTAAAATCAACTAACCAACCTCATACCACACATTTCCATATACTCCAATTTAAATATCAAATACCTAACTTGACCACAAACCATTAAACCACAACACATAAATTATTCTCCTTCAAAGATTTTTTTTTTCCTAAATCAACCAACCTAACCTTCGAGTACAAATTCCAAGTTCTAATTTCTCTGCTCGGAAGCATCACCATCGATGGATTTACCATGATTTTTCGAAACTAACTACTTCTTCAGAAAAACATAGAAGACCATCAAGGAATTTTTGCCCCCAAGCTTATGAAACACAACTCAGAATTCATAACGGTATCTTAATCTACCCCTTCCTATCCTTATCACAACTTAATCCTATACTCTGGTATAAATCATCCCTAACCTAATACTCTAATATTTCTCATATCCAGGTGATATGAAATTAATCACACTTCTGACTACACATTGCTCTAATACCATCTGTAATGCCCCGACCCCCTACGTGGGCCCGAAATGCTACTAATCAATTCAGTTACGTGATAATCCACATACTAATATCGTGTACGCAACGGAAAACATAAATATAATCTCCACAAATATAATACCAAAGTTTACTATTCCTATCCATAATCCAAATTAAATATTCACCACCTATAATCACATATATACATGTCTCCAAAACATAATCCACAAATACTACTATTCACAACTATTCATCTATCTGAAAACTTCAATACATAAAACATAAAACATAAAATATACATCTCAAAATTAACATAAAAATATACCCTTTTCTCTTTCTATTTTCCAAAAATGCTGTAAAATCTCAAGCTCTCTAAGCTTGATCTCGAGGAAATTCTGAAAAAGATAAATTCATATTCGGGTGAGACACATCTCAGTAAGGGAAGAAACAATATATTAAAACAGTGTGTGGTTAACATGAGTTTATATAACAACATAATTTTTAACATTTGAAAATAGTTAACATAACTTATGAAATCATTTTCTGATCCTATTTAATCACATGCAAAATATTTAACCCACGAGATTATCCAATGATAGGGGTGATTACCTGCCCATACAAGTAGCACCCCTCTGCTATGACACATTTGGCAATCCGAAGGTCACTACTTAAGCATATCAGGACACTCACCTTACTCAGTAAGCTCTCTAGTGTTAGATTGATCTCGTACTCACACAGTTCAAACAAAGGTTTACTAGTGAAGGCCCCAAGGATAGGGAAATCTACCCGCCCATACAAGTAGGTTCCTTTTGCCCTAGTACGTTATGCAGCTACTGCTACATCTGAAGTTACTAGCGCACTCGCCTTTTTCAGTAAGCCCTCAGGTAAAGAGTACGCCTTTCCCAATCGTAACATGTTCTACAAGCATAAATACGTCTAGTATCATAATACATTGTTCTTCCTGTCATTATTCAACCATTCACCTACATTCATGTTCATAACTTTAACATTACATTGCATTTCACTTTAAGTGACTCTTTCCTATTTAAATTGTTTACATTTCACATTTCATTCCATTGTCATTTCATTCCATTTTCATTTCATTCGTTTGTACTAAAGCTGCTCCTTAGCCGTCATCAGTTAGTCCACATAGAAATGCGCTAGAATCTACTAACATAGCTTTTAGTTGTCATATATTTACATGGTTTCATTAACATACATAAGTAGCATGGTTCATATCATATTTTATTCTCAATGCATTATTTACTTAGCCTGCATCTTATATATTCAACATATATTTACACAGAATTTACATTTACACATGCCACACAATTTAGCAAAAATAATTCATACATTCCTTGTAAAATAAGTCAATCAACATTTAACGTTTATATACTAAAAATACCTTTCATTTCTTACATAATTATCCTGAAAATATTTTCCACTTTTATCAGTTCATTTTCGCATATACGTATCTAATAAACAGCCCTAAACTCCGAAAAACATAATATAAATGGTTGGTATTTTAAACTCATACAGAAACATATACACGTGTATATAACACAATTCATTTTCCATTAAATTCATAAAATTTTGGTTTAATATATATTTTTTCCCTTACCTAGTTTCTTTAACTACGCCAACAGTGACCTCGAAAAATACCTGCAGTGCTTACTAGGACCCTGAATCAAAAATCCTAATTCCATTAAATCAATCCTAAATAAAATATTATTTTAATATTTCTTAGACCCTTAAATACCAAATAAATGGTTATACCCTTAAATATAACCAATTTGCCAAATTTTCTAAATTCCACTCTCACTTTGGAGTGAGGCCTAGAAAACCCCAATTAGAAATTTACTCACGCCAAAATGACGATGATCATGACTAGGACCCCGTGGTAGTGCCTGATCGTCGATTTAATGGCATATTTAAAGAGAAATTGAGAAATTTCTAAAAGTTGTCTTATCCTAGGAATGGTGCCTACGCCACTCCCATGACAAATTCGTTCCAATAGAAATGTTGGTGGCGGAGTTAGGAATCGAACAGTACCTTCTGTTTCCCGATCGGTCAAATATCCATTAAGAAATTGAGAGAGGGAGAAACGGAGACGGAGAGAGTGACGGAGAGATGAGAGAGTGAGAGAGGCTGAGAGATTCAATCGGCTTTCAAATTTCAGGAAGCATCTTTAAGCTTCTTGTTATCAAACTTTTTTTTTTAACTTTATTATATATTATAATAATATTATATTATATACTTATATATATATATATATATATCTCACGACGTCCCGGGAGCGCGTGTGCCCCGGGCGGCGAAATTAAAAAATCATTTTTAACATTTTTAGGAAAAATATGGTGTAGGAGTCGCCACTAACCTTTAGTGTGGTTACAACACGTGATAACTACCCCATTAGGGGTAAAATAGGTCTACATTACCAGAGTTAGGCTCGAGAGTTCGGTTACGCGAGGGGAAGGTACGAGCACCCCCTACGCGCCCGTTCTTACGAACGGTACCTGATGGTATGCACATCGAATATTATATATAAATATGACAATACAAATTAAATCCCATAAATCGTATACAATATATGAACACGCAATAAAAAATTATGGAAATAATTCGAACTACAAATCTATTATGCAAGTGTATACATATACAATATGGAAACAATGTGATATTTAGGAAACATAGCAAACATCTAAAATAGAAACACAATTAAATGTGCGGTAAAAAATAATATAAATATGCAAATAATTATATGAGGCAATCACTATAATAAATAAGCAAACTACACATGCAATTAAATGAGAATATAAATATGCTACTAAATAATTAAGGCAATGAAAATAATACATATGCAAATTAAATATACAATAAAATATCAATAACATAAATACATCGCACCTTAATAATAACACAAATATGGAAAATATATACAAACATACCAAATAGCATAAATACACCGTACTTTCATAATAGCATAAATACACGAAAAAAAAAATAACATAAATGTAGAACACCTACAGAATAAATAAACGTGCAATAAAAAAACATTCTGAACATACCATATCATAAACATACGCTGCAATAAAAAAATATGATGATACAAAATAATAATAATAATAATAATACGAAAATAACATGAATATATACCAATGATTTAATACCTGCAAAAATAAATATACAATCCCGCATATATACAAATATGAATATCAACTAACAAACCTTAAGTATCTTATAACAATAAAAGTTTAAACTTAACAAGAGAATTTTACAATAACAATTATAACCATTTAATAACAAATACTTAGAAATATAAACATGACTATCCATTATTAAGCAAGGGTGTTAAATAAACATGACAATAATAGAAATCACTCATTTAATATACACACACATGCAAATATATAAAAAACTTTAGCTTTAACTATTAAAACCTAGACAAAATCAATATAAATATGTACATATATAATAAATACAACCTAGATATTTTACTTGCCTATACAATGAAAACCCCATATCAGCCCAAAACGAGAAAATAATCAAAATAGAAAATAGAAAGACAGGAAAAAATAAAACAATAAAAAATAAATAAAATAAATAAAAACTGTACGTGCACGTGTGTGTATGTGTTTGCGTGTGCAGGGACTGGCAGGGACTTACAGAGGGGGGGTACAGCCGGGACTGAGAGGATGCCGGAGACGGCGATGGTTGCTGGAGACTCGTGGGAAAGCGGCGGCGACTATGAGTGGCCGGAGAAGTGGCCGTTCATGCAGCAGCAGCAGGAATACGCCGGAGCTGGTATTATTGGGTGAGCTTGACAGTGGCCAGCCGGAGTAGAGGGTGATAGTGGCCGTCACTGAGTCGCCGGAGGACTCTGGTTCGTGGGCTGTGCGGCTGCTGTAGGTGGCTCACGGCAGCAGTGGAAGCAGCGGGCTGCTGTGGTGACGAGGCTGGTGTGGCCAGGCAGAGGTAGGCGGCTGAGTTGTTGAGCCGAGAGTTGGAGTGGTGGCCTCGCGGCTGGTGGCCGTAGCACTATGCTCGGGGGTAGGTGCTTGGTATGGAGGCTAGAAGGAACTGCAGAGGGGGTTGGACGCTGGAAGTGTGGTCGGAGTGGAGAATGAGAGAGTATGGTCTCCGGGAAGAAGAAGAAGAAGAAGAAGAGAAAAAATTCTTTTCGTTTTGCTCGGCTGCGCTGCCCCCCCTGAGAGAAGCCAAAAGAGACCATTTATAAAAAAAATTTAGAAACCCTACTTCTCTTTTCCTTTTTTGGTTTTTTGCATTTTATGGTATTTTTTCTTTTTGGAAACAATATATATGAGTATAACTACTTATTATGGTAATAATAATAATAATAATAATAATAATAATAATAATAATAATAATAATAATAATAATAATAATAATAATAAGGTAAAATAATAATAATAATAAAGTGAATATAGAAATAATGTTAAATAATAAAGATAAATATAATAATAATAATAATAATAATAACAGAAATAAATAATAATAATAATAATAGTAGTAATAAAGATAAAAATACTAATAAATAATAAAAATTAAAAATAATATTAATAATAATGAAAATAATAAATAATAATAATAATAAATAAAATAGAAGTAAAAATAAAAATAAAAGTAATAATAATAATACTAAAAATAATAATAATAATAATAATAATAATAATAATAAAAAATTACTTATATCAATATAGGAAAATGATTAATAATGATTATAATAGTGAAAATAATAATAATATTGGGCCTGGGTAAAAATGGGGTGTCTACAGCTGCCCCTCTTTGTAGGCTTCGTCGCTTCAAAGTAAAAGTAGGAATTCTCCTACGTTATTTGTAGCAACAAGCCTGTAAAGATAAAAGACGCTGATTTTGGACCAGGCCCAATGTAACAAAAGAGACCAAAATGATTTGTGAAAACCGATTTGCATGTATGATTGAGAGCACATGAGAATGACTTCCGTCGAGTGTAGGAACCCGAGCTATAGTTCACAGAAGGGCGACTTGCACCGGGTGTAGGAACCCGAGCTATAGTTCACAGAAGGGCGACTTGCATCGGGTGTAGGAACCCAAGCTATAGTTCACAGAAGGGCGACTTGCACAGGGTGTAGGAACCCGAGCTATAGTTCACAGAAGGGCGACTTGCACAGGGTGCAGGAACCCGAGCTATAGTTCACAGAAGGGCGACTTGCACCGGGTGTAGGAACCCGAGCTATAGTTCACAGAAGGGCGACTTGCATCGGGTGTAGGAACCCAAGCTATAGTTCACAGAAGGGCGACTTGCACAGGGTGTAGGAACCCGAGCTATAGTTCACGGAAGGGTGACTTGCACCGGGTGTAGGAACCCGAGCTATAGTTCACGGAAGGGCGACTTGCACCGGGTGTAGGAACCCGAGCTATAGTTCACGAGGGGTGACTTGCACCGGGTGTAGGAACCCGAGCTATAGTTTATGGAAAGAGACTCGCATCGGGTGTAGGAACCCGTGCTATAGTATGAGGATGATGTGCATCAAGCGTAGGATCTTGAGAACTTCTCAGATGTAGGATTCCGAGAGTATAATGATTGCTCAAGTGTAGGATCTCGAGGCCTTCTAAGAGTTTGTTGATTGCTCGAGTGTAGGATCTCGAGGACTTCTCATATGTAGAATTCTGAGAGTTTTCTGATTGCTCGAGTGTAGGATCTCGAGGACTTTCTCAGATGTAGGATTTTGAGAGTTTTTTGGCTCTAGTGTAGGATCTCGAGGACTTCTCGGATGTAGGATTCTGAGAGTTTGCTAATTGCTCGAGTGTAGGATCTCAAGGATTTCTCAGATGTAGGATTCTGAGAGTTTTTTGGTTGCTCGAGTGTAGGATCTCGAGGACTTCTCACATGTAGGATTCTAAGAGTTTTCTGGTTGCTCGAGTGTAGGATCTCGAGGACTTCTCAGATGTAGGATTCTGAGAGTCTGTTGATTGCTCGAGTGTAGGATCTCGAGGACTTCTCAGATGTAGGATTCTGAGAGTTTGTTGATTGCTCGAGTGTAGGATCTCGAGGACTTCTCAGATGTAGAATTCTGAGAGTTTTCTGATTGCTCGAGTGTAGGATCTCGAGGACTTTCTCAGATGTAGTATTCTGAGAGTTTTCTGGTTGCTCGAGTGTAGGATCTCGAGGACTTCTCAGATGTAGGATTCCGAGAGTCTGTTGATTGCTCGAGTGTAGGATCTCGAGGACTTCTCAGATGTAGGATTCTGAGAGTTTGTTGATTGCTCGAGTGTAGGATCTCGAGGACTTCTCAGATGTAGAATTCTGAGAGTTTTCTGATTGCTCGAGTGTAGGATCTCGAGGACTTTCTCAGATGTAGGATTCTGAGAGTTTTCTGGTTGCTCGAGTGTAGGATATCGAGGACTTCTCAGATATAGGATTCCGAGAGTCTCCTGATTACTCGAGTGTAGGATCTCGAGGACTTCTCCGATGTAGGATTCTAAGAGTCTAATGACTATTCGATGGGAATTTTGGACTGATGGTTAATGACGACTCGGGTGTAGAATCCCGGTTTGCAATGGGACTTTTTGAATTGATGATGAATACTTGAATATAGGATACCAAGAGCCAGATGAAATTTTGAATTGATGATGAATGCTCGGGTATAGGATCCCGAGAGCTAGATGAATTGTCAATTTGATGATGAATGCTCAGGTATAGGATACCGAGAGTCAGATGAAATTTTGAATTGATGATGAATGCTCGGGTATAGGATCCCGAGAGCTAGATGAATTGTCAATTTGATGATGAATACTCAAGTATAGGATATCAAGAACCGGATGAAATTTTGAATTGATGATGAATGCTCGGGTATAGGATCCCGAGAGCTAGATGAATTGTCAATTTGATGATGAATACTCAGGCATAGGATACCAAGAACCGGATGAAATTTTGAATTGATGATGAATGCTCGGGTATAGGATCCCGAGAGCTAGATGAATTGTCAATTTGATGATGAATACTCAGGTATAGGATACCAAGAACCGGATGAAATTTTGAATTGATGATGAATGCTTGGGTATAGGATCCCGAGAGCTAGATGAATTGTCAATTTGATGATGAATACTCAGGTATAGGATACCAAGAACCGGATGAAATTTTGAATTGATGATGAATACTCAAGTATAGGATCCCAAGAGTCATGCGACCAAATTTGGTTCTGAAAGCAAAAGCCCCAGCTTCAAAATGAATGCTAAACTTTGTACTAGGGTCGATTGCCCCAGTTTGGAAGCGAAAGACTTGAATAAGACCTGGGCCAGTTACCCCAGTCTCAGGGTAGATGGATCGATTGGTACCCAGGCCAGTTGCCCCAACCCCTTTTCTTCTTCTTCCTTTTCTTTTTGTTTGTTTTTTTTTAGATGAAACATGGATTACTTAGACAAGGATGACAAGACAGGTGTGAATGAATGATGCTATGTGGGGGTACATGCATGCAAGGTGTTTGATATGACAATGGAACATGGGGATATGCAAGCATGTTGTATAATATGTATGCACTTTTCTATGTAGTACATGAAATGCATGACGATGCATGAACTTTTCTTTTTCCAATGTGCCTCTAATCTTGACTATGTTGCCTCTGCCTTGGTTCCCTCGAAACTTGCCCCAGCTGAATGGATCCATGACTGATCTTGGCCCAATTTTCTTAATAGAGGTGGTCAACTTGGCTCAAATGAAACTCCATCACAGAATCTACCCAGTTGAACGAATTTATAACTGCTCTTGGCCCTGTTTTCCTATTCATCCAATCTGATAAGAAGATGCTTGAATAAGTCCCACTAAAACTGAAACTTGCCCCAAATGAGTTTATCTGCCAAGGATCTTGGCCTGGTTGTTAGATTCTTCTTGAATAAGCAGATCTCTAAAGCCTGACATAACATTTTCCCCAGTTAAATTGACTGATTCTATGTGCATCGTATTTCCTCAATGGGGACCTTCTCTATAAGAAGAACACTAGTGGTTCCGAAACTCTTTGACTATCCATCCCTTTTTTTTTTTCAAATGAGGAATGATTATGCAATTATGACATCAACTTGTGAAATCAAAAGGTCAACCACCCAAAAATAGATGTTTTACCATGTTCCAATGCTATTACAAGAAAAATTTATACCAGTATTCAAAAGCCATATGATATTGATGTTAATTTACCAAACTGAATGGCTGATCTTTTCTTCGACTGTCCCAGATTTATCGATGGCCATCTCTCTTCTTTTGTTTCATCCTACTGTGAAACCATTAGAAATTTCACGTATTTAAACGTTGCCTTTAGTTTAGTCAAGTTCAACTCATGTTTTGATCTCAAGATGGTCTTTAAGACTCGGGACGAAACGTAGGCTGAGGGATACAGGTTTTTAGAATGAAATGGAAACTAAAGCTCAAAAATACCACCCCAAATAATGTTTTACGCCCCCAATTCAAGTTGGGACGTTTTGCAAGATGTTGACCGAACTTGTTATTTAAACAAGCTGCCTACGTACCTTTTCAGGATCAGGTCGTTACGTAGTTCAGACTCGTCATTGAGTCTGACAAATCATTTGAGACAACAGTGTATACCAATCTGGTCAGGTCTTCATTTGGACCGTAATGTAGGCTGGGGGGTTATAGGTTAAAGAAGAAAAAGGTTAAATAAGGCTCAAAATTGTCAATTTTATCAAGGGTAATTTGGTCAAAGATCACATATGTAATATGTCCTTATTTCTTTCTTTCCTTTTTTTTTTTTCTTTCTCTTCCCTGCATATTCTTTTTTACTGCACTTTTGCTCTTCCTTTTGTGAAGGACTTTTTAGCATTTTTATTTGGACATCCTTTGGGACTAATTTCTCTTAAACTACCAAAGTGTGGGGTGTGATCCTTTGACGGGTAATCAATAAATGAATTTTTCAGGCTCAAAAGGGCTTGCAAGAGATTTCTTCTTTGAGTTTCTTTTGGGTAGCAGAAAAATGGCCTGCTATCATTTCGATAGCCCATTGTTGTCTCATATGACTTGCCAAACGTTAGGAGACCCAACCCAGGTTAACTTTTTGGTGAACTGACTTTTAAGAAAAAACTAGTTTAACATTCAGGCTCAACTTGGTTAACAATTGATAAATCAATATTTGGTTCTTTTTAGGGATAACTGGTCGGCCAAAGATGGCCATCTATCATTTGATCAAAACATGAATAGTGAATTGACTTGAAATTCTTGGCACAGCACATATATTTTACTGAATTCCTTCAAGATTCTTTATTTCTTCACAACATCTGTCTTCATAGGGTGAGGAAAATTGTTTTATCTTCTTCTGATTCCATCTTCTGTGTTTGGTTTTCAAAATTAACATCACTTTTTGGCTTATGAATATTGGTATTATTATTTTCCTTATCTTTACACGAAACATCAGCAAACAAATTTTTGGTTAACTGAACTCAAGACACAAGTGATATAAGAAAATGCATAATTCAATTTATTGATGAAAGGGAAATTGTCCGAGACAATAGTGTCGACGGACTGCCAGAAGATAGGGAATGACATCATCACATGAAACAAACTAGATAATCAAAAACTTGCCCCTTGTGTACTTTTGCTCCCTTTGGGCTCCTTATGAGAACTCTAGGATCCATAACTTGACATATTATTTTGCCTGACCTCGGCTCCCAGTCCTTCGTACAACATATTAACCATTTCTTTCCCCGTGATTGGGTAGGGGATCACTCTGGATTCCTGGCTGCTTATCATCGAAGACCAACCAACCGGCATCCCTCAACGACTGTACCTTGTGTTTAAATGTCCAACAGCGGTCAACGGTGTGACCTGGAGAATTGGAGTGATACGCGCACTTAGCATCCGGGTCATACCATTGTGGTAGGGGGTGTCGTATGGATACTCCAGGAATTGTTGAAATGAGCCTTCTTTCAAGCAATTGGGGGAACAATTCTGAATAGGACATGGGAATTGGTTCCACCCTATTAGGACCATATCTCTGTGTCTGAACATTTTTCTGTGTGAGCGTAGGCCCATAGGGAACAAACTGAGACCCTGTGCCTGTATGCGCTATCTGGTTAACAAGATTTCCTTCTAAAACCCTGGTTATGACCTCTTTGTATGTTCGGCCCCTGGAATATATAAGTTTCATCATCCTTCTTCCTATTTGTCCATTTCTTGTCCGAACTGGTTTCTCCGTCACTACTTCTGGCTTTTCCGACTTTGATGGCCATCTCAATCCTCTCTCCGGTAGATACAATATCCATGAAGTCATGGGGGGTTGCCCCTAAGAGATGCCCAAAGTAGGGATCTTTCAATGTATTCACGAATAGGGAGATAGCCTCCCTATCTTCCATCGGAGGGCTCACTTGGATGGACATGTCCCTCCATCTATATGCATATTCTCTGAATGTTTCATTAGGTTTCATTTGCATGCTTTGCAGGGTCATACGATCAGGTGCCATCTCTATCACATGGCGGTACTGAGCTATAAATGAATTTGCCAGATCTTTCCAAGTACGGATTCGAGCTCGATCCTGCTAAATGTACCATCTAATAGTTGCTCCAGTCAAACTATCTTGAAAGCAATGCATCATCAACCTCTCATCAACGGTGTGTGCAGCCATTTTCTGGCAATAAAGGCGCAAATGGGTTCAAGGACAGTGGGTTCCATCAAATTTTTTGAAATCCGGCATCTTGAATTTTGGCGGCAGAGCGACCTTTGGCACCAGACAAAGATCATTAGGATCAATGGAGTCAAATGTATTATACCCTTCAATTGCTTTCAAACGCTCCTCTAATACTTCACAATGACGCTCAAACTCAGATCTATTTATCCCCATATCAGGAGTTGCTAACGGGGAAGTCCCTGCCACTGGAAATCCCTATGTTGGCACAGTTGGGATGAATGGAGGTATATATGGCATTGGATCCCCCATGATGCCTGGTGGTGGAATTGATGTTTGTCTCCATGACTTGGGGCAAAACCCTGGAAGGATGAGTAGGGTCTATATCTGTTTCAGCATCATTTTGTACCGCTTTTCCTTCGTTCATCAACAATTCCATAATTTTGCTCACTTTTTCAATCAATTCTTCTTGTCCTTGTTCTATGCCCAGGACCCTGTTTTCTAGCTGTTCGCTCATTTCTCTTGCCTTTCTTCGGGTATTGTACTGATGTGTAGTGGTCTCAATTATTGCTTTTTGCTACTCAAATGACTTCTTTCTTTGAGAGAGCTGTGGACCAAAACTTCCTTTTTAGAACTGAATGCATGATTATGTAAGGCATGAATGTGTGAGTATTTAATGTATGACCATGGGATGCTATAAATATTTGGGCATGGATGTAACTAGTGCAATTACTTATACAAAAATAGATATGACCATGCATGTGACCTATCGGACATGATTATGTGTGAAATTATGCATGAATGCAATGAATGTTTGTGCATGGATGCAACTAGTGCAATTACACATACAAATAGAGATATGACCATGCATGTGACCTATCGTGCATGATTATGTGTGAAATTATGCATGAATGCATGGATGCAATGTAACCTAACTAACTACTTTGTCAGTATTTTAGGAAAAGTCCTACTAATGAGAGATTTTAAGATCAAGACAATCATTGATGAGCCACAATTTCAATTCAATTCTTCCCTCAATCATTCTTTTCCTTGATGACGGTCCATGTACCTCAGATTCTATGAAGGGTCAAATTATGATCTGAGGTTGGGGTTGACCCAGGTTAGTCAACCCACTGGATTTGTTCAATATGGGCTTGTGGACTTTAGTGTGCACTTGGGCCTTAAGTATATTAAAATATGGGCTTCAGTATATTTCATGATGGGATCAGGCCCTAGTTTTAAAAGGGCTTGGGTTTGGATTGCTTAAAAAAATGTTGGCCCATATTTTTAAACAATAGGGCCGAAGCCCACTTTTGAAATCTGGGTTTTAACCTTTTTGAAAATCAGGCTTGGGTCGAGTTTTTACTTAGGAAAAGGTTGGGCCTGGGTTTGTTTTTAAAGAATTGGGCCCAAGTTATTTGAAAAGGGTTGGGCCGGATTTTTAGGTAATAGGACCTAAGCCCATTTTTGAAATTTGGGTTTAACCCCCTTTTTTTTTTTTAAATCAGGCCTGGGCCGAGTTTTTGCTTAGGAAAATGTTGGGCCTATACTTGTTATTTCTCAAAAAATTAGGCCCGAGTTATTTGAAAAGGGTTGGGCCAACCCATATTTTAAAATGGTTTGGCCAAGTGCTTCATTTTTGAAAGGATGGGCCTTTGTCTCATTATTGGGCTTTTTCTGAATACTGACTAAGTAGTATATAAAACTGGACGCAAAATGTATGATATAATACAAAGTACAACATATATATACATACTATACATGGAGAAGGATGTGGCTCCTGTCCCAACCCAGGGTAGGTATGTATATATAAGGTTCTTCATGGCTCTATCCTAGTTAAGGACAAACTATGGACAAGTACGCGTGGGTAGGCTCTAATCCCTATTGATAAAAAGGTCCCCAATTTGAAATTTCATCCTCCCCCATAGGGGTCCGGACAAAACTCGCATTGAGCGGGGTGGTTCGTGGGTCCCATCAAACTTAAGTTACGAAGGGACAAACGCTATTACACCCCTATCTAATCTTAACAGGTAAAGCTCGGGTATAGAGCGTGAGAGTGTGTGAATTTAATTTTTAACCTAATCCCACTATCCCCACATTTATTCACATGCTATAAACAATATGGAAATAAGATATTTACAATTAATATATATATTCAAAAGATAAGGAAACACAATATATGCAATTAATATGTTTATTCACAAAAAATTTGGAAACAAAAATAAGGAAACAAAATATTTATGATTAGTATACAAAATATCTATAATTAATTTACTTTTTCAAAATATCTTACAATTAATATGCTTTACTCAGAATATTTGGAAATAAAATATCTATAATTAATATTCACAAAATTAGGAAACAAAATATTTTTAATTAATTTTGGTTATTTACAAATTATGGAAGTAAAATATTTACAATTAATCAAGGTTATTTATGAATTACTATATTTACAAAATAAGGAGTAATTAAAAGATTTATTAAATTTAAACTTGGGATAATTTTCAATTAATTAATGGCTCGACTCTCTAAGTCCCCAGCGAAGTCGCCAAGCTGTCGCGACGTCCCGGGAGTGCGTGTGCCCCGGGCGGCGAAATAAAAAAATCATTTTTAACATTTTTAGGAAAAATATGGTGTAGGAATCGCCACTAACCTTTAGTGTGGTTAGAACACGTGATAACTACCCCATTAATGGTAAAATAGGTCTACATTACCAGAGTTAGGCTCGGGAGTTCGGTTACGCGAGGGGAAGGTACGAGCACCCCCTATGCGCCCGTTCTTACGAACGGTACCTAATTAATTTGAAATTATCCCTAAGTTAATCTAATCATTCTTTAAATTACCCCTTTTTATGAATTTATAAATACATGTAAAAAATAAATAAATAAATAAATAAATAAATATATACATATATATATATATATATATATTCCCTCAGAGCTTAGGGTACGTGATGCCCGAAGGCTCATACCCTCGCAAGAAAATCATTGGGATAAAGAAAATCGAAATTATTTAAAAATAATAACAATAATACTAAAATATAAAAATAAGTACCATAGTACAAAATAATAAATATACAGTATAATAAGTAATACCATATATATTAAAATACTAAAAATATCCTAATAAGTAATACTAACCACAAACACAGTAATAATACCATAATATATATCGTATATACTAAAAATACTATAATAATGCTTCCTACCATAATAATAATAATAATAATAATAATACTGATGGTATGCACATCGAATATTATATATAAATATGACAATACAAATTAAATCCCATAAATAGTATACAATATATGAACACGCAATAAAAAATTATGGAAATAATTCGAACTACAAATCTATTATGCAAGTGTATACATATACAATATGGAAACAATGTAATATTTAGGAAACATAGCAAACATCTAAAATAGAAACACAATTAAATGTGCGGTAAAAAATAATATAAATATGCAAATAATTATATGAGGCAATCACTATAATAAATAAGCAAACTACACAAGCAATTAAATGAGAATATAAATATGCTACTAAATAATTAAGGCAATGAAAATAATACATATGCAAATTAAATATACAATAAAATATCAATAACATAAATACATCGCACCTTAATAATAACACAAATATGGAAAATATATACAAACATACCAAATAGCATAAATACACCGTACTTTCATAATAGCATAAATACACGAAAAAAAAAAATAACATAAATGTAGAACACCTACAGAATAAATAAACCTGCAATAAAAAAACATTCTGAACATACCATATCATAAACATACGCTGCAATAAAAAAATATGATGATACAAAATAATAATAATAATAATAATAATACGAAAATAACATGAATATATACCAGTGATTTAATACCTGCAAAAATAAATATACAATCCCGCATATATACAAATATGAATATCAACTAACAAACCTTAAGTATCTTATAACAATAAAAGTTTAAACTTAACAAGAGAATTTTACAATAACAATTATAACCATTTAATAACAAATACTTAGAAATATAAACATGACTATCCATTATTAAGCAAGGGTGTTAAATAAACATGACAATAATAGAAATCACTCATTTAATATACACACACATGCAAATATATAAAAAACTTTAGCTTTAACTATTAAAACCTAGACAAAATCAATATAAATATGTACATATATAATAAATACAACCTAGATATTTTACTTGCCTATACAATGAAAACCCCATATCAGCCCAAAACGAGAAAATAATCAAAATAGAAAATAGAAAGACAGGAAAAAATAAAACAATAAAAAATAAATAAAATAAATAAAAACTGTACGTGCACGTGTGTGTATGTGTTTGCGTGTGCAGGGACTGGCAGGGACTTACAGAGGGGGGGTACAGCTGGGACTGAGAGGATGCCGGAGACGGCGATGGTTGCTGGAGACTCGTGGGAAAGCGGCGGCGACTATGAGTGGCCGGAGAAGTGGCGGTTCATGCAGCAGCAGCAGGAATACGCCGGAGCTGGTATTATTGGGTGAGCTTGACAGTGGCCAGCCGGAGTAGAGGGTGATAGTGGCCGTCACTGAGTCGCCGGAGGACTCTGGTTCGTGGGCTGTGCGGCTGCTGGAGGTGGCTCACGGCAGCAGTGGAAGCAGCGGGCTGCTGTGGTGACGAGGCTGGTGTGGCCAGGCAGAGGTAGGCGGCTGAGTTGTTGAGCCGAGAGTTGGAGTGTGGCCTGGATGGTGGCCTCGCGGCTGGTGGCCGTAGCACTATGCTCGGGGGTAGGTGCTTGGTATGGAGGCTGGAAGGAACTGCAGAGGGGGTTGGACGCTGGAAGTGTGGTCGGAGTGGAGAATGAGAGAGTATGGTCTCCGGGAAGAAGAAGAAGAAGAAGAGAAAAAATTCTTTTCGTTTTGCTCGGCTGCGCTGCCCCCCCCTGAGAGAAGCCAAAAGAGACCCTTCATAAAAAAATTTAGAAACCCTACTTCTCTTTTCCTTTTTTGGTTTTTTGCATTTTGTGGTATTTTTTCTTTTTGGAAACAATATATATGAGTATAACTACTTATTATGGTAATAATAATAATAATAATAATAATAATAATAATAATAATAAGGTAAAATAATAATAATAATAATAATAAAGTGAATATAGAAATAATGTTAAATAATAAAGATAAATATAATAATAATAATAATAATAATAATAATAATAACAGAAATAAATAATAATAATAATAATAGTAGTAATAAAGATAAAAATACTAATAAATAATAAAAATTAAAAATAATATTAATAATAATGAAAATAATAAATAATAATAATAATAAATAAAATAGAAGTAAAAATAAAAATAAAAGTAATAATAATAATACTAAAAATAATAATAATAATAATAATAATAATAATAATAATAATAATAATAATAATAATAATAATAATAAATTACTTATATCAATATAGGAAAATGATTAATAATGATTATAATAGTGAAAATAATAATAATATTGGGCCTGGGTAAAAATGGGGTGTCTACAATATATAACCATCATTTTACTTAACTTAATTAATTCAATTTAATAATATTAATTAACTAATTAATTAATTAATAATTACTCTTAATTTTTTTTTTACTATTTCTTTTTATTTGTTTATTTAATACATTAATTTAATAATGTTTAACTAATAAATTGATTGATAATTTTAATTTATTTATTAATTTTTTTAATTAATTTTTTTTCTAAGTTATTACAAAGGTTCACCTATAATTTGATCTAAAGGGTGGTTTCTAATGAATTTCCAATCCCTCGGCAACTCTTGAACCTCACTTTCAACTTTATCATTTTCATTTGATTTATCATTTGCTTCTGAATTGATGTCTACATTATTTTCAATAGATAGCTTATCTAAACCTTTTCTATATTAATATCATCTTTATCATCTCTTTTAGAAAATGGATTAGATTCATCAAACACAACATGAATAGATTTAATAACAGTTAATGTTCTTTTATTAAAAACTCTATATGCTTTACTGTTAGGTGAATAACTTAGGAAAATACTTTCATCATATTTAAAGTCAAATTTCCCTCGGTGCTCATTATCTCTAAGTACAAAGCATTTACAACCAAAAACATGAAAGTAGGAAATGTTAGGTCTATGGCTATTCCACAATTCATGTGGAGTCTTATTAAGTGAAGACCTGATTAACACTCTATTCATGACATAACATGCAGTACTCACAACTTCTGCCCAGAAATAATTGAGTAATTTATGTTCATTTAGCATTATCCTACCCATTTCTTGCAAGGACCTATTCTTTCTTTCTACAACTCCATTTTGTTGTGGGATCTTAGGTGCAGAAAAATTATGTGAAATTCCCTCTAGGTCACAATAGTTTTCTACGCCATCATTTTTGAATTCAGTTCCCCGATCACTTCTTATGTGTGTGATTTTGTAGCCTTTTTCATTCTGAATTCTTCTACATAGTTTAGTGAATTGTTCACATGATTCATCTTTATGAGAGAGAAACAACACTCATGTGAACCTAGAATAATCATCCACAATAACAAAGGCATACAATTTTCCGCCTAGACGTTGAACTTCAATAGGACCAAATAAATCTAAGTGTAACATTTCAAGTGGTCTAGTGGTAGATATGAATTTCTTTTTCTTAAAACTTGATTTTGTTTAATTACCTATTTGACATGCATCACAAATTTTATTTTTCGCGAAAGGCATTTTAGGTAAGCCTTTAACCAAATCCTTTTTCACAAGTTTTGATAACAAATCTATGCTTGCATGTCCTAAATGTCTATGTCATAACCAACTAGTTTCATTTATTATAGAAAAAATATGTAACTTATTGAGAAGCTAAATTATCAAAATTAGTGGTGTACACATTTTCATGACATTCAATAGTAAAAAGTGCTTTGCTATCAAATTTACTCTCAACAATGCATATCAATAACTAGGGAAGGTTCCTTACCAACCTTACCTACACCGATGATTCAGCCCTTGGTATTGTCTCTGAATGTCACATATCCTCCATCCTTGGGAGTGATGGATGCAAACTAGGCCTTGTCGCCAGTCATATGTCGTGAGCAGCCGCTATCTAAGTACCACTTATCCTTGAAAGAGGACGATTTTAAGCACACCTACAAGAAAATCTAAGTAACTGACGCTGGTCCCCAAATTCTGTTGGGTCCACAGAGGTTAGTACCTGGATCACCTTTGACTCTCTACACCTTTTTAATTCTTACATGTTTATTTCTAATTCGACAGTTAAACAGAATGTGACCAATTTGTTTACATTTAAAACATATCATTCAACACCGATGATCTTTACATGGAATTTGGGATTTTGATTCTCAAGTAAAACGTCCCAAATAAAGATTAGGTCGTTTTACATTTTCAATACCATTAAATCCAAGACCTTCTTTGCTAAGGGAGTTTCTTTCAGCCCCAAGAAGCTTTTCAAAATTGCATTGGTCCTCAGTAAATTTATAAACAATTTTGGAGCTATCCTCCAATTTTCTCTCATGCTTGGTAATTTACAAATCTTTTTCTTTAAGAATCGAAGCATGAGAATTCTTTACAATTTCAAAGAGTTTTGACCAATTTTCACATTTCCTTTTCAAAACATCATTTTCCTTGGTCATTTTGTTTAGTAATTTAGATACATGAATATATTCATATTGCAATTCTTTAAAAGTAGGCATGCTATTAAAATCACAATCATCATTAGAATAATATGAAGATAAGTAGTAAGAAGACAATTGTAGAGACCCGAAGAAATTATAATAATTAAATAATAAGGGAAAGGAGAGAGAAGGAAATTGAACTTGGGATTTAAACAGGGTCTCGTCAACGAACACAGCATGTTTGTCAACGAAGAGGCCTCTTAGGATCGTCGACAGGGATATGAGTATTGTCGACAAGAAGATACTGAAAGGCTATTTTCAGGGTTTGAGATTCGTCGACAAGGGGACCATCTTCGTCGACGAACTGTCTTCATGGACTCGTCAACGAGGTGGCGTGGTTCATCGACGAGGTCACGTGGACAGCATTTTTATATATAGCCTAAACTAGATTTTTGCAACGAAATTCATTTCTTTCCAATTCTTTCTCTCTCTAAAATGCTCTCTCTCCCTTCTCTCTAAGATTCTGGGGCGAATTCTTCTCAGTTCGATGATCCAAAGCCACCACGACACTCCTTGGAAAGTTCTCTTCAAGTCTACTAGAGTGGATCGTTGGTGAGATTGACTTGAATTTCATTCCAAATTCAAGATAAGGTTTTTTAATTAGTATTTGGCTTTTTCATAGTTGTAAGAAATGTAGTACTCAAAGAAATATTGAAATTTTGTTTAGGGAGATATTGTTTTCAGGGTATTAAATGGGGAACCCTACAGGTGTAGGACTAGGCACTATAAGGGCATTTTAGTAGTCAGGTAAGGGAAATATGCTATGCTAGGAATTTTAGAAGGTTTACTAGAAAATTATATACATATCAATATTATTATTCAATTTTCCAGAATTTTTTTATCATTATATCAGGAGATGTAAATTTTAGAGCATGGAATTTAATTACTTTATTGTGTGGTATAAGTTTATTATAGTTTAGCATAATATTTATATAGTTTTACAAACATCAGGTTGTACAACTCATTAACAGGAAACTATTGATATCAGTTTTTCAGAAAATATGATTTAAATTATTTTTCAAAATGTCATGACTTTAAATCTATAACACTCAGTTATTCAGTTTATTTAATTATTCAGTCAGAAATTCAGATTATGAAAAGTAGTTTAAAGATGTTATGATCATTTCTATATCATGGTAAAAATAGTAAGATAATTATAAATACATATCAGTACTATATAGTATCAGACCCTATGGAAATATTCAGTCAAATTTAGACAGCAGAGCACGGTACCGTTGCTATTTCATATTACAGTGCAACCACATATCTTAAATAATGTGTGGATTCCGTCTAACCATGCCAAGAGAGATTGCAGTCTCCCCAAAAAGCTGGGTTGAGGTAGCCAGTTAGATGAGATAGGGTAGTAGTATGCCCGGAGAGACTACAGTGGGCCAGATTGTTGATTGATAAAGATATGGATTGACTTGCCTGGTAGGCCAACCAAAGTAAGTCCCGCCTACGGATTGCTCAACCCTGTCATGAGGGGTTAAAATATATATATATATATATATATATATATATATATAAACAAATATATATAGTGCTGCAGTAGTTTTGTTATAATATTAGAATTATGTATGTTTAGAAAACTCAGATATCCAATGGTATTTTAAGCCAAAATAAATGTGATTTGTGCAGTATGCTAGACTAGCAGTTTTACAATTTTAGTACTATATTAGTGGATTTAAATGTGTAACTCAGATGCCACACACTAATAATAGCATATTTCCTTTTACTAAGCATTGTCTCATCCCAATAACTTACCATTTCTCAGGTGATCCAGTTAGGCAAGCAAATCCGGCTCGTGGGTAAAGGAGTTCTTGTGCTGCCCCTTTCGGAAGGGTAGGTGTGGTGTCAATGGTTTAGGGTGGGGGGGGAGTAGGTCCCAGGATTTTGATGACGTAATTGGGTATTTTGTGATGTATTTTAAGGCTTTCAGATTTTTGGTGTTGTAAATATTGTTTATAGTTTTTTGTTTACTACTACGTAGGAAGGTATTGCATATAGAGTTCTCCTTTATACTCCTTTAGGCCTGAGATGCTTTCAGTTGTATTACAAAAAGATTTGCTATATATTTTATATATATTAAGGGGGGAAATTGTATGAAAAAGCAGGTCGTTACAACAATACCTCATTATCATGTGCCATTAGGTACAAGTTGGCAATCTCAGAGTTACTGCAATCTGAATCTGAATCATTGCTGTTATGTCTATCCCACGAAGTGCCTGCTTTCATGGCTTTCTTCTTTTTCTAGTCTTCTTTTTTAGCAATGGGCAATCAGGTTTGATATGCCCAACCTTGTTGCAATTGTAGCACATGGGAGCATTCGATTTTTCTTTTCTTTTACTTGGCTCTCCCCTCTCAGATACTGAATCTCTAAACTTTCTCTATGGCCTACTGTTCTTCCTGAAGAAACTGCTCAACTTCCTAGTAAGCATAGCCATGTCATCTCTAGATTCAGGTTCACTACACTCACTAGAAGTATTAGTAGATGTTTTCAATGCAATCACTTTTCTCATCCTATTATGCTCATTCAGTCTCTCATTAATAGCTAACTCATAGGTGATAAGTGAACTTATCAGTTCATCTAGTGATAACCTTAAGGTCTCTACCCTCATATATGACTGTAGCCTTTCCTTCCCAAACAGAAGGCAAACCCCTAAAGGAATTTCCTAATCATTTCATACGTAGGATAGGTCTTACCTAATGCATGCAGTGAATTAATGATGTGTGTGAATCTAGTGTACATGCTCTGTATGGACTCACCGGTGTTCATCCTAAATGCTTCATACTCACTGGTTAACATATCAATCCTACTATCCTTCACATCTCTAATACCCTCATAGGTGACCTCTAACTTATCCCATATTTCTTTAGCAGAAGAACAAGCCATAACTCTGTTAAATTCATTAACATCAAGACCACAATAGAGATTATTCATGGCAGTAACAATTATACTAAGAGCTTTCATATTGTCATCAGCATATTCCTCTTTAGTCTTAGGAACTCTAGTTTCACCTTCAGTTTTCATAGGAACATAGTTTTTCTTAAAGACAACTCTCCAAACCTTCCAATCAATATTCTAAAAGTAAATATGCATCCTTTGTTTCAAGAAGGTGTAATTGACACCACTGAAAACAGGAGGACATGTGGAAAAGGGTCCCTCAGGGAAAGGGGTTACAGTATTATAAGTCATCTAAATCTTTTGCAGAATAACGGTTAAGTCTAAACTACTAGGCTCTAATACCAATTGTTGGCTTTACTGTAATCCCAAGAGGGGGGGTGAATTGGTATTTTAAAATTTCTCCCCTAAGTCAATTTACCAACAACAATATCACACAACCCTAAGGTCAATCTAGTGCGGATACAAAATAAATCAATATATATGCTGAAATTAAATTACACAAGTAAGCTAATTACACATGCAAGGTAAAGCAAGTAAAGAGAGATAACACCAAATATGTTATCGAGGTTCAGCAAAATGCCGATTTCCCCGCCTTGGCTCACAAGCACAAAGATTGCACTAAGGCTCACTTCACGGGTGGAGCAGCACCAAAATACAACCAGGTCAAATTAACAGAGGGCTGACCTCAACCTTTTACAACCAATCCTTCCAGACTGGATTAACGCCCCCTCAGGCCACACTTGGAATACAACAGAATCACAATACAATTTGTGTACAAAATATTTGCTTCTCAATCAAGCAGATTTGCACCAGTCAATCAATGCCCACCAATAATGTAAGAACAATAGGCTCAATGCTATATGTGTGCAATCAACACTCAATAGTAATGACTATATCCAATCAAGCACAAAAGTGTATCAACAAGCTAATCTTTGAAACTATGTATAGATGTAAATCCCAATCACAATTTAGGGTTTCAAAGATTTCCACCAAGAGTATTCTAAATATCTCTAAAAAATATTTTCTCAATTCAAGCATAAAAGATATTTGAAAAATAAGCTTATGAAAAGATTTTCGCATACTCAAAAATACAAGCTCAATGAGTCTTGCAATAACGATGCAAAAACTCACTAGCTACAAGATTTTTCCCACACACATATTTATTAAATAAAATCGAGGGAAAAATCTTTGCTCAGCTCTCAATCTGAAAATCAAACAACAACAAATATAATGAGAGTTTCTAGCAAAATAGAACAATGTATAATCACTCAAAGAGCTCTCACAAAGATTGATTTAGCAAAGGAACGATTGTATGAGAGAGTATAGGCTTTGCATGAAGAAAAAGAGCTTAGAAAATTTCAGAGAATTTTGTTGCTAATCAAGGTGCTAAATCTTTTCTTAATTGTGCAAATGAACCCATATATATATATATATATATATATATATATATATATATATATATATATATATATATATATATAGAAGACCTAAATTATAACCGTTGGGGATACATAGGGAACAATTAAATTTGTTTTAAAAGAGTTTAAGAAAATTAATCATGTTTAACCCCAATTAACTGTGGTAAAATTTAGGCCAACCTGAGAGTTTCGGTCGACTGAGCCATAGGTTCGGTTGCTCGATGAGACACAATAGAAAAAGTAGCTTTTCCATGTTCGGGGTGCCTGAATGAGGGTTTAGTTTTCTGACTAAAGCGATTTTCCAATCTGTCTGAGGTTCGGTTGCCTAATATTAAGTTTAGTTTACCGAAATCACATGTTCGGTCGCCCGAGCGTATTTTGAACATAAACTTTCAGGCGCTCGAGTAGTTGGAAAAAGTCAGGGTAAATATTCGGTTGACCAAAGACGGCGATGTCTTTTTTGGTTCGGCCGCCAGAAGTCAGGTCAAGACACTGACTATTCAACGGCTCGATCGACCGAGGTGTTTTGAACACCAATGTTCGGTCACCCAAAGCCCTATAATTTTTATACCTTAAGTCCTATTTCAATTCAATGGTTTCCCCTGATAGTATATGTAATAATGGGGACTAACTTAAGTGTAAATGTAAGGACCTAGGGTCTTTCTAAGGTCTTTGAGCTTATCAGTTCCTACATGCATGATATGCATTAGTTGTTATAGATCTTTCCTACTTTACTATTACAGGCCCGAATTAAACATAATATAAATTACAATAAGTGACTATTCACGGTCTTTATTTTTCAAGTCACCTCATGTCATCATATGATCTTACTAATATGAACTCGCACACAAACTTGATATACATTAGATGTCGGAGTATTTTTCATAATCAAAACAAGGTATGACCTATAAGGTCAACATATAGCACTTGAATTTACTTACAACATCTTATGGTCATTGTCGTTTATCTCTTTTTCTTCTTTAGGTATTTCTTAACCATCCACAAATTTAGTAGGGATAAGGTCACCACGTGTGACAACTTTCCATGCTTTCCAATCCATAGTTTGTAAATAAATTCTCATTCTTTGTTTCCGAAAGGTCTAGTTTACACCGCAGAAGAGAGGTGGCCTATAAGAGGATTGACCCTCGGCAAAGGGAGATACACCTAGGTGTGCCATAGAGATCTTAATGTAGCTTCTAATTTAAGATTTGCTATAACCTAGCTATGATACCAATTGAAAAGTAAGGTGTAGTCCCACGAGGGGGTGAATTAGGTTTTAAAATTTTCTTTAATTTCTTTTTAAAAATTCTTTTCCCAACTTATTGTATATTTAGCAATCACACAAGGATGGTTTGAATTTCAATTACAATATCAGCTAAGTATCAAATTTAATTTTAAATCTTTATGAAAGAGCATATCAATTTGATCTTACAACAATTTAAATTAACACCCAATCAATGAATCCAATCAATCAATAAGCCAACACAATTCACAAGTTAATCAATTAAACAATTTATGAATTGCAGCAATGCTTCCAAGATTCAGCTTTTGAATATGTCAACCCACTTTGAATGTTAATGAGCTTTGATATCAATCAATTAACGAATTAACGAGTCTTGGGTGTTACTTAATCAACATACTCCCTTACGGTTTTCACAATATGTATTGATCAACCAACGTACTCCCTTTCGGCTTTCACAATTCCCAAAAGCAAATTAATTTTCAAAAATTTAATACACAGCCACGCAATTTATAGATTTGTAGAAAATTAAATTCACAACCACGTAGTTTATATATGTGCAAAAAATTAAAGAGAGTAGGGAAGAGAGTGAGACCCGATTTTTACAAGGTTCGGCTATACCCGGCTACGTCCTCGCCTTAGGCAACACACCTAAGGATTCCACTATACCACTCTTTTATGGTTGGAGAAAACCTTTACACTCTCCTTCAAGTAGGATGGAGCTCTCCTCTCCAAGCGATACCCCACGCTCGGTAAACCAACAATTCAACAACCCCAAACTATTAAGAAAATAAGAAAACAATAAAACTATTTGCACACAAGAATCACTCTCAAATCTTTGAAAAACTTTAGCAAGTATGTGAGCAAGAAGACCTTTTGAAGAGTATGAGAATTATAAGCTTGATTGCAGAATTGAATTCTTGGTATTTAATTTGATTTGTGAAATCATGTATTTATAGAGTTAAAAAAATCATATTTTTTTTTGTTGCCCAAGTTACTTGGAGTGTTCCCAAGTTTTGACAAAGTTTGGGGGCACAAATAACATAATTTGGAAACTTTTAAAAGTTGTTTTAAAATAGTCATTACGAAATTCAGTCGACTGAACTCATTAGGGTCAGTCGCCTGGACTTTGAAATTCAGCATAATATCAAAGTCAAAACAGGGTCAGTAGCCTGGACTCACAGGGGTCAGTGGACTGGGCCTATTCTGTTTCTCAATTTTTAATTTAGCATAAAAGTCACTCTCCTAACCAGACAAGGGTCAGTCGCCCGGGTAGTAAGAACAATGCTTTTTTAAACTTATTTCCAAAAACTCTTACCAATTTATTTTGAGACTTTTTAAAAATACTTCCCGGGGTTTTTAAAATATGGTCTCTAAGTCAATAATTAATCCTAATGAGCTTCAAAGCATTCATATTGACATTTAATTGAAGTACTTACACAAGACATCCTTAAGACTTTAAAACTTTCTAAACTTGAAGTCTTCATGTATGCCTTGCTCTCATTCTTGAGCTTCTTCCTTCAATTGACTTTTTCTTTATCATAAGCCATGTCTCTAAGCATATGTAATCTTCTTTAAACACTTGAGATTGATCTTTTAGGAACTTGATCTTTTATAAGAACTTTTGAGCTTGATCTCGTCAAGAAAGCTTTTAAGCCATGAGACTTATCTTAGCAAAACATGTTAAGTTCCTTTTGTTTGTTATCATAAAAATAAGATTCTAAGTCTTGTTAGGCCGACAATGTAAATTACTGTTTTTGGCCAAGTGTTGAGGTCGGTCGACTGGGCATATATAGGGTTTTAAGGGCTGGTCGACTGGGCTCAATGAAAACTTAATTTTTACCCTTCTTTATGTCCTTAAAAACATTTTAAAACCCTTGTATGATTTTAGCACTTTAGAAAAAGGTTTTTCATTAAGATGTTGGTCCCCTAAGGTCAGTCTATTGTCATATTTGAGCATTCAATCACATCATGCATGATATGCATTATTACAAACCAAATTTAAATGCTATTACAATTAAAAATTAAATGTCTTCAACTCTTGCTCTTCATATTGTCATGCCACATGTCAAAGATCTTTCAGTTCCTCATGACTTCCATTGTACCTCAACTCTACATGCCTTCTAGAAGAGCTATTTGTTCAAGCACTAGATGCACAAGTGAGATATCTTTGGATTTGTCATAATCAAAATGGGATAGGACTCATAAAGTCAACAATCTCCCCCTTTTTTATGATGATAAATGTAAGAGCAAAAATGGGTACAACTTGAAAAAGGCTCCCCTTAAGGATATGTATAATTTAAAATTCTAGTAAAGTTCAAGCATGTCTAGGAAAGAAGACATTACAAAGCATTATGCATTTAAGATTGACATTGAAGCTCAATTACCAAGTACGAATCCCCCAATATTTCTTACTCAAGTTTAGCACTTATATACCCCTAATTTTGCAAGAATATTTCTCCCCCTTTTGACATCAGGAAAAAGGGCTAAGGTAAAAATATAAGCATTTAAATTGAATCCTTAGCTTAGAGAAACTCTCCAGCATAGTCAACTAGATAGCATGTATTTCTAAATATGATCAACTAATCTAGACATGCAATAACCTAGTCCACTATCAGCATACATACACAATTTCTGCAAAAGCCTTGTAGATGGCGTTCCATGCAAGTATGTAATCCAGTATTCTCAATCAATATAGTCAATAATAGTTCAAAATACCAGATAATAAACATATATTAAATAAAATCAAGCAATCAATACATAATGGATAACAATTGCATTTCGCACAAGTCATAAAATATATAAGTGCAAAATAAGATAAAATTGTGAGAAAGCTTAATTTTAAGAGCTATAGTGATTCTAAATTAAGTTGCTCCCCCTTAGTTATGCACTTCATTATATCACTAGGCAACTTATTGAGTGTCTAGTAAGCCTAATTCAGGTTGAATCTGTATAAATCCATTCTCCTGAAGAGGTTTCGTGAATATATCGGTCCATTGCTCATTAGTGTGAAAATTTAATTCAAAATAATATATTCAGCGAGTGAATATTCAAGGTTACCTAAAAAACCCTAATCAAGTATCACACAAATATTTTATCAAATATAATCACAACAGATACTTAGGGTTTAAGCTTGCAAAAGATTTATCAAATAAAATATGCAAGCTCTCAAGTCTTGCAATTTGAATGCAAAGACTAGGAAGCTAAAAATAAGTTATTCCCAATCAAATATTTATATACGAAATATTATGGGAATAAACAATCAAGCAAAACTCTCAAAAAGGTTTTTCAAATATATATATATATATATATATATATATATATATATATATATGAATGTCTGAGAGTAGTGCCAAGAAAATGATTTGAAATGATGCACAATACGACAAACAAATCTTCCTACACCTTACAATTGATTTGCAAGTTAGGAGAAGTAGAAAAACAAACTCTCTTTTTTAAAATGATATTTGCTAATAAATATGTAAGAGAGTGTACAAAAATATGCTTGAAATATTGAGTATATAACAAAAGAAGTATAAAATATTTGAGAGGAGTTTTGCTAATGACTTTTGCTAATCTCTTACTAATCAAGGCAAATGAGGGGGTATTTATAAATATCCCTCAAATTTTGACTGTTAGAGACCTATTGGGTATTTTGGAAAATATTTAATAATTTTTAAAGCAAATTTACCCCGATTTACTGCGGTAAAAATTTTACCAACTCGAGAGGTTCAATCGACCAGATTAAAGGTTCAGTTAACCAGATTACTGGGTTTGGTTGACTAGGGCATATTTTTGAACTACAGGTTCGGTCGACCATTTAAAGGCGATTCTGAACCCTGCGATGTTCGGTCAACGGGGCTAAGTTTGGTCGACCAGGCCATTTTCAACTAGGAGTTCGGTCGACCGAAGCGTTAGGAATTTTTCACATGCCAGTTCAGTCGACCAGGGTGCTACTACCTATTTTGAGTTCGGTTGACTAAAGGGTCAAACCATTAACTCTGGCAAGGTTTAGTCGACCGAGGGTTTTTAGTACATTTGGGTTCAATCGACCGACCAAATGAAACTTTCAATTTTGGTTCAATTTGTCTTTTAAAGTCACCCCTATTGTCATGATGATCACTTCTAAGATATATGGAGGCTTTTTCATGCAATGTATTGGGATCTATGGTCAATCTAAGGTCTTTGAGAGTTAATCCCCAAAAATCCGACATCGGTTGACCGAAGGCTGCCCTAAGGTTATTTGGTTCCGTATGGTCAATTTACGGTCATGTTGAGGATAGATACTTATTATGCATGAGATGCAAATATTATAGACCATCAATTATTACAGACCAAATAATGAAATAAAAAAAAAATACATATACAATTAAAACAAGATATCTTCTTCTTTTGCTTTCTGTCTTCCGTGGAAAACATTAGTGATGTGAGCTTTAAGGTCGTTTGGCTTCCACTATCCTTTACCTTATGTGTGAGCTAACATATCAAGTCTACTCAAACACTGGATACACACATAAGAAATTGGTTTGTCATTATCAAAATTAGAAATCGGACTCAAAAAGTCAACATATGCAATAAGCTTAATTTGCTTCAAATTTTCTTTTTTATTTTATTTCAGATAATTCTTTTTCATATGAGTACCAAAATTCATATGGCTTTTCAAATCTCAATACTTTCTAAGTTTTAGCCTTGTTCAATCCAAGATTTCTTGATTTGTGGCCAACAATGCCATGTATTTATTTATTTCAATATTATAGTTGTCAATAAGCTCATAAACTCTTCTTTAAGATTTTCCATTTCAACTAGTTCAATATCCTTGTATTAATTGGGATTAAGCGACTTTCCATATATTGAACAAGGAGAAATTTTCTTCTTATACTTAAGTTTGAGTACTATCTTGAATCTTGTAGACTATTCCTAATATCTTTGGAGTGAACTAGGCCTTTTGTCTAGGTACTCATACTTTCTTGGGTCCAAATGGTTTACCAAGAGATTTTTCTTTTACTTTCCAAATTTATTTAATTTTCACACTTTTTCTCTTTAGTGGACATTCAAATTTTATATGTCCCTTCTCTTTACCTAAAAAACATGTGGTGTGAGTGTAAACACTTGAGGAGGTGCTAGCATAGTTTTTGGAGGCTTTTGCAAAATACTCCATGTAGAGGTTCTTTTTCCATGTATTCTCAACTTCATTGAATCTCATTCCTTCTTTATTTAAGGACATTCTTTGTGCGCCAATCATTTTAACAAGATTTTTTTTTTTTCCTTTAGTGAAGTTGTAGATGATTTTGGTTTGATCCTCAATTTTTCTCTTAAGATCACAGATTTCTGAGTTTTGTATATTTTTGCCATTTTCTTGATTTTAAGACATTTTGCTAATTTTATTTTCTAACTCAGAAATATATAGATCTTTCTCATTATCAATGGAAGTTTGGGATTTTAGATCTTCTAATTCTTTTATCACCTTTTCATTCTTGCTTTCTAATCTTTTGATTTTTAAATCTTTTTCTATTTCGGTAAGATTTTTAGATTTTAATTCTTTCATAGCAATTTCATTCTTATTTTTCAATGAAGTGTATCGTTTAGTTACTTTAACTAGAATTTTATGAACCTTGAATAGTTCACTTTGTAATTCTTCATAAGATGACATACTCTCATCATTAGATTCATCAGAAGAGCAAGATTCATTGTATGAGTCATTTAATGATTTAGATGTGGAACTTTGTTCGTCATCATTGTCACATGCCATAATGCAAGTATAAGCAACTTTTTGGTCACTTGATTCACTTTCTGAATTACTGTAACTTATATTATCCCATGTAGTTGCTCTCATTGCCTTTTTCTTTTTCTTCTTATAATCCCACTTAACATGTGGACAATTCGGTTTAATATGCCCAACTTTCTTACAATTATAACAAGTAGGGGGTTCATTTTTAGTTACCTTTTTATTGGTTTCCTCTTCATCTAATTTGGAGTCCCTGAATTTTCTTGTAAATTTATTCTTCTTTCTAAGGATTTTTGCAAGTTTCTAGGTTATGAAGGCTATATCATTTACATCCATCACTTCTTCATCTTCATTACTAGAGCTTTCACTTGAGGCTTTAAATGCAATGGATTCCTTGTTTTTAGATTTTCCACTTCTTTCATTTATTGTCATCTCATAAGTGAGTGGAGAACCTATTATTTCATCTAAAGAGGTGTTTTTCAAATTTCTTCTTTCAATTAATGTAGTGGCCTTAGGTTCCTAAATCGGTGGAAGTCCTCTAAGAATTTTTCAGATCATTTCATATGTTGAGTAATTCTTTCCTAAGATATTGAGAGAGTTTATTATATGGGTGAAACTCGTGTAGATACTAGTGATGGTTTCATCCGGGTTCATCCTAAGGACCCCATACTCGCTTGTGAGCATGTCGATTTTATTATCTCTAACATCAACCGTTCCTTTATAGGTTCCCTCTAGTTTATTCCATATTTCTTTAGCTGATTTACATGTCATGACCATATTGAATTCATTTACATCAAGAGCACAACATAGAGAATTCATAGCACTTGAATTTACTTGCAACATCTTATGATCATGTTTGGTCATCTCCTTTTCTTTCCAAAATTTTAGTTGGGGTCAGGTCACCATGTGTGACAACTTTCTATACTTTCCAATCCATAGTTTGTAGATATATTCTCATTCTTTGTTTTCAAAAGGTGTAGTTAATCCCGCAAAAGATAGGAGGTCTAGTTGAGGATTGACCCTCGACAAAGGGAGATACGCCTAGGTGTGTCATTGATCTTTATATACTTCTAAATTAAGATTTGCTATAACCCCACTTTAATACCAATTGAAAAGTAAGGTGTACTCCCAAGAGGGGGGCGAATTGGGATTTAAAAATTTCTTTGGAAACTTTAATCTAGTATAACCCTTTTAAGTTAATTACAATCACAACTCAATTTAACTTGATATTGATACAATTATTATCAACCACCTTATGTATATTACCCAACAATTAATATAATGTTATCAAGTGAATATATTTGAAAGTCACTCAAGATCTCAACAAATTAGCTTTAATAGAGTAATTTACTTTACAAGATTAAACTCAACAACTCCACAAGTACAACCAACTATCCTTTGTATGATTAGATAATGTCTCAATCAAATTTAATCTTGTATAGATGAACAATATCAGTTTGTCAAAATTCCTTTCAGTTGTGATATTCAAAATCAGAGAATTACTTCTTAATATGTCAATCCAATCAACAAGATAAGCTGATTTTATAATATGAAACAAATTAGAAATTTCAACAAGCTTTTAAATTTGGTTTCCACAAAGATTAATCAACGTACTCTCGTTACAATTCTCAATCACAAGTTAATTTTGACAAACTAAACATTCAACCACGCAATTTATATATGTGCAGGAAATTAAAGAGATTTAAGGAGAGAGAGAGAGAGAGAGAGAGAGAGAGAGAGAGAGAGAGAGAGAGAGAGATCATGATTTTACGAGGTTCGGCTATACCCGCCTACGTCCTCACCTTAGGCAATACACTTAAGGATTCCACTATACCGCTCCTTTACGAGCGGAGCAAAACTTTACGATACTTCTTCAATAGGATAGAGCACTCCTCTCCAAGCGATATCCCACAATTGGTATACTCCTTCAACTAGGGTGGAACCCCCTCTCCTAGCGATACCCCACATTCGGTATAATGATTCAACAATCCTAAACCGTCAAGAAAATCAAGCAACAAATTGGTGTACAAAGACACTCTCAACAAGAGCAAATTAGTACAATTGAAAACAATATACTTCAATCAAATAACGATATAGAAAGATGAAGCTCTAGTGTATATCACCGGGTTCTTCCTTAAATTGAAAGATTTAGAATTTGTGTGCAAAGATCGGTGAGAAAATATAAGCAAGACTTAGTAGAAAACTTCAGCAAGTATGTGAGCAAGAGAGCTTTGAAGATTGTAAGCAATAAGACTTGATTGCTGATTTTAATTCTTGGTATAATTTGATTTGTGAAATCATGTATGTATAGAGTTAAAAATTCATATTTTCATGTTACCCAAGTTACTTGGAGTGTTTCCCAAGTTTTGACAAAGTTTGGGGCACAAGCAACATAATTTGGAAACTTTTAAATGTTGTTTTAAAATAGTCGTTACAAGGTTCAGGCGCCTAGACTCATCAGGGTCAATCGCCTGGACTTTGAAATTCATCATAATATCAAGGTCAGAACAGGGTCAAGCACCTGGACTCATAGAGGTCAGTCGCCTGGGCCTATACTGTCTTTCAAATTTTAATTCAGCAAAAATGTCAGTCGCCTAACCAGACAAGGGTTAGTCACCTGGGCAGTTAAAATCTTGTTTTTAAGACTTGTTTCCAAAAACTCTTGCCAACTTGTTTTGATACCTTTGAAAGTATTTTCCGAGGATTTCAAAATATGGTCTCTAAGTCCATGATTAACCTTAATGAGCTTCAAAGCATTCATATTAATTTTAATTGAAGTACTTACACAAGACTTCCTTAAGACTTTAAACTTTTCTGAACTTGAAGTCTTCGTGTATATCTTGCTTTGAGTCCATCTTGTCTTGAGATTCAATATTCCTTAAACTTCATAAGATTTTTCTATCTTTGAATCCAAGCTTTTCTTTCTTCAATTTTCTTTTTTTTTTCATCATGAGCCAAGCATAATCTTCATGTGAGCTTCTTTACAAACACTTAACCTTGATCCTTTAGAGACTTGATCTGTTATAAAAAACTTTTAAGCTTGATCTGTTATAAAAAACTTTTGAGCTTGATCTCTTTTTATGAAAACTTTTGCGCCCTGAAACGTATCTTAGCAAAACATGTTAAGTTCTTTTAATTTGTTATCATCAAAATAAAATTCTAAGCCTTGTGAGGCCAACATCGTGTAGAGAGGTGATGTGATGGTGACCAAGATTGCATCAGCAAGCAACCTGACTGACCCGTTTACAAAGAGCTTACCATCTAGTACTTTTGATAGTCATGTAAAGGGAATGAGAGTGAGATGTATGGTAGCATGACTTTGAGTATAAATGGAAGATTGTTAGAGATCTATACCGAAAGACATGCTTTATGTAATCAATTTTATTGTTTATTAATAACTTCACTTATTCCATTTTAATGAGAATCTTTGTGAGCAATGTTTGCCAGACATTATCTATTTAATGATTATGCATGTGAGTCTTTTATTTTATATAGTAGGTGATCTAGTGTCTGTGTCGGCCTAACCCTAAGGTGGTTGAGGTGTTTGCCTAGGGCTCCTGAATTTTTTTTAATGTAATAATAAACATTATTTATGATGCTATCTTCCCATACATTGACTTTCCCACTATCAAGTAAATGAAAATGTATTTTAAAATATAAAGTAAATGCAATTTAATTCTTTCTTTTTCAAGTCAATATATTTATAAAAGAGATAGATTGTTTTCCAAATGCATTTATTGCTTATAGAATTTTATTAACGAAACCTATGACAGTAGTTTCTGCAGAAAGAAGTTTTTCAAAACTTAAATTTATAAAAACTTATTTGTAATCAACTATGTCACGAGAAAGATTAAATGGATTGACTATGTTATCAATAGAAAAAAAAAAATACTAGAAAATCTTGAATATAAAACTTTAATTAGTGATTTTGTATCTCAAAAAGTTATAAAATTTAATTTTAAATAAAAATACAAATTAAACAAAATATTAAACGCCCTTAATTAAATCATTCACCTAGGGCCCCATATTGTGAAAAGTCGGTCCTGTCTAGTGTGTAGAGTATGACCTACACATAGAATCATCAATTCTTATAAAATATAAGTTTATTGTTCACAGTCTTGAATGGAATTGGACACACCATTAGTAAGACAATAGCACATGATTTTAATAGGTCTTTTTTGACTTTGGGAATGGTATAGTTCCAACTCCTTATGTTAGTATACTTTGTGTGTATAGAATAGGACCGTCTTGGGGTAATTGTTTTTATACTGACTATATAAAACAATTAATACCTCATAATTATTATGAGTGCTTATGTCCTTAATCCTGATATGATTATTGGACACGTGCATGTAGTGTTTATTACTTTGATTCATAGAAGAGTGAGATTCTTTATGGGTCAATAAACTCAGTGAGTTGGGTAATGATATTATGTGCTTCATGAACAGTAATTATTAATGGAATCCACGTCCCGGTATTGGGATTGATGATACCCCCTTAAGGAAGCTTATAACTTTTGATTGTATCAAAAGTTAAGTGAATCTGACACATCAAATAAGTTAAGTTCAAGGTTTTAGGGAATTAATATGTCAATTAATTAAATTGTCAACAATTTAATTTAATTGATGGGTATCTTTAATCTTTGTGTGGGGAGATAAATAAGCATTTGATAATAAAAGCTTGAAATTTAATTTCAAATATGACAGGGAGTGCAATTATAATTCTTTAGTGGTATGAATTGTAATTAACATAATTAAGGATTAATCCGGGTCGGATTAGGAATTCTTAATTATGTTGGAAGCCCTAATCATATTTGCCCAGAGGTCCCTACTATAGCCTATATACACATGCTCCATTCAGTGGTGAGGGATAGATGAAAATGCACACAGAGAGGCAGACGTCTTTGTGAGAAGCAAACCCTAACCATCGCTGACGAGCCTACTCTTTAAGGAGCAAGGCGTGTTCAAGGAATACAGTAGAAGATCCTTGGTCGTCATCAAAAGTTCTTCTTCGATCTCGCAAATCTGAGAGTTCCTCTTTGTGCTTGCAAATTCGGCAGTTCTTCTTCGTGCTTGCAGATTCAAGATCAAACCAAAGAGATCTCGCAGGTATGATCCTAATCACGTAATTATGATTTATAGGATCGAATTTTTATTGTAATCCAGGTTTGAAAGATCGAATTTTTGTTTAACTCAGATATGCAAGATCCTTTTTTTTTTTTTCTTTTTGTTATCCGTATACACTACAACCAGATCTTAGGGTTATTCCACTATAGGGCCCTTCAACCGAGAGGGCAACCAAGGACGGATTTGCCATTTGAATTTCCAGGTCATGGATGGAAATTGTTTGGAATGGCAAAAGATTGATTGGAGACATATGAAACATGTTGTTCTATAGATAATGGAAACATTAATCATTTCTTGAAATTGGAAGGTCAATAAGCATTGGAGCTAGCGATGAAAATTCTAATGCCCAAGAAGGAGAACAATCACCAAATCTATTTACGATGTCTTCATCCAAATATTGCGCAAGGGAGATGAATGTAGGAGAACCTCGCATAAAGGACGATTATGCCACTTAAATTTATAGGATGCGGATGGAAATTGTTTGGAATGGAAAAGATTGAATAGAGGCATCATGACATTATGAAATCTATTAATACACAATAGTAATAAATTAATATTTAAAAGGATGAACACTCAAGGTTATCTTGGGAATTTTAAAAGTTGTCACTTAAGGACTACCAAAAATTGATTTCTCGTTTTTTGAAGTAGTATAATTTTATCATATTCAATACAAATCAAGGTTTAAGATCCAAATTGCATAACTCCCAAATGTAAAGCAATCTAGAAATAGTAACAATACTTTTTTTTTTCAATTTTTCTATATAAATTTAGAAATTTGAACTAATTGGGTTGTATTTTTGTATATATTTGAAAAAAAAAATTTTAAAAATAAAACTATTTGTACGAGCAAATATTGTCAAAAACCATTTGTTGTTGTTTATTTTTTATACAAATGTTGAGAAATTTAAATTTTAACAAACATTTTTTTTTGTAACTTCTTCTGGGAAACTACATTAGAAAGCGAAAATTATTTTTCTCAATTAATTAAATGGATTCTTAGGCTATTCTTTGTTTCAAAAATATGAAAGAAAGAAAAGAATAATAGAAAGGATTAATTTTATTTTCATTTTTGATAATCTCTAGAAAAGTAGAAAAAAAAATATTCGCATTAAGAAATGAATAAAAATTTAGTTTTACACAATATTAACCTTTGATTTTTTATTATTTTAAATCACATTAAAATAATTTATTTATTTTTTATCTTGTAAGAGACAAGTTAGCTTGATCATAGGTATAAAAATAATTATTATTTTAAAAGCATTTCTCTATTACTTAATTTTTTATTTTCACTGTCTTTATGTAAAAAAAAAAAACTTATGTATCAATTAATGCTAAACTATTGCAACGTCATATCAAATTCATGCTCGAAGTTTTTGATGCACTTACATAGATAATTTTTTTTAAAAAAATAAATGTTAATATATTAAACGTTTTTAAATTACAAGAAATTTTGTTTAATTAGTGTAAAGAATTGAATACCTTGTAGTAATTATATTATTATTATTATTATTTTTGAAAAAAAATATATAATTATTCTCTAACGAGAAGATCCAAAGATCCCCAGAAACTAAGGGATTCCATGACTTCAGAGCCCAGAGGCTTATTTCAGTTGCAGTGGATCCATCTGAGTCGTGACCCGCAGGATGATGTATGATGCGGCAGGCCCAGTGGTGTCTGCCCGCCGTCCATTACGACTGGCCCTCGTCATCTTCATAACGGGCCGGACGAGCTCGGTAGCGACGATGTGGTCCCGTCGAGATATGGGCCCAAAGGCCCGGTGACGTCAATTTTCCACATGGGCCAGAGCCGGGAGTCCGTTGCTGGCGACCATGCGATTTCGCTGTACCTGCTACGTGTCTTGATCGCAGTGGCTTGGTAGAAAGAGTCGGCCTGATGAGGGGAGTACGGGGGTCCTCACGTGAAGCAAGTTTTTTAGCCAATAAAACGCCTTGGGGCCTCCAGGCTGGAAGATCCCATAGTTCGGTGATGGTTTGATGGGGCGGGCGGGTGGGTGCGTACCGTTTCCAACCGTAGAGGGAGGAGGAGAGATTGGGAAACGTTCATTCAAGGAGTACGTACTCTTTGGTCCCCGACCACTAGATGAGGCTCTTCCTTTCACCAATGTAACTTTCAACTTGAAAATTGTAATGTACACGATATTTTCAGTGACCGGCAAGACAAATCAATCGTACACTAACAAAAATGTGAAGGAAAAGTTCAAGGCTTTTTTTTTTTTTTCCTGAATTTTATTTTATTTTAATTAAAATTATTTGAGAAAAATTTAGGTCAAACTTTATATCTAAAATTAATGCGTCTCAAAAAATACTCATTCATCCAACATTTTTTTAAGTAAAAGACGCTGGATGATCTAACATTTTTTTATTTAAAAGACACTGGATGATGTAACATCTTTTGTTCTAGGCGAGAGTCACTATTTGCCGATGCGTGGTGTCACCGTCCGACTATTTTCACACCATTGTGAAGGATCGTGTGGCACTATGTAAAGCACTCTTTGCTTAACTAGCCAACCTATCGTTTACCAACATTCATCCACGAAACACTTTCATTAACATTCATTCAAATAGCAGCGGAAATAATAAACAATTCATGAAAGTCGTGGTAAGCAAGCAGTAACATTGAAGCAAACGTAATTCATTAACGAATCTTCCGTTGACATGTTGTACTTAGCGAGGGAGGCAAGTAGGTTAAGCACGTTAACAATTATTAGTGAGTTTTACAATGACTGATGAACATTCACCCTCCCCTAAAGAGGTTTTTATGCAATTATCATCCTGACACTAGGAAACATCAAAGTGACCGAGGAGTCATACTGCCTTATTTGGCTTACAAAGACTCTACTAGCATAAAATAACCCTACACTAGTATTTACATGATGGAAACTCATCTCAAACACATGAGATAAGCGGTCACAGGCAAGCATAATGCCCTGAACAAGCTTAACTCGTGACATTCTCCCCCACTTATGCGGTCGACGTCCTCATAGACTTTTGGCGATAGGTACACTTCAACTTTGTCCATGAATGGCTTCAAATCTTCTGCAGAAATCCAGCTAATTTCTTTGTCATCAAGGCATTTCCACTTCACTAGAAACTTGTGCTGCTTCTTCCTTGACGATATGAACTTTCTATCTGCAAGGATCTCTTCAACTTCATGTCTGTTAAGTTGCACTGTCTTCAACTCTGTGCTATTTGATTGACTTCTGCTTAGGTCGTTGGTGTTGGCATTGAATGGCTTGAGGCAGCTGATATGAAACTGCGGTCTTCTCTCCTTATCTGCCCACTTCTTCATCTGCTCAGAAACTTTCTCTAGATAAGCTTGGGCAAACTCTGCATTTTGTCTCCCTTCACTAGTGAAGATGTACGCCCTCGGGCTCTTTTGTCTGTACAACTCGCCCACTATGTGAGGTAACAGCGGCAACTGGCCTGTAACAAGCTCAAAGGGGCTCTTATTGGTTGTTAAGCGCCTTTGGGCATTGCCACAGAACGAAGCCATATCAAGTAGTTGCACGTCATTCTTCTGGTTGTCGTTGACAAAATGGCACAAGTACTCATTTAGCAGCTCTCTGAATCTCTTCATCTGTCCGTTTGTCTATCGGTGATAACTCAAAGAGATGTTAAGATGTGACCTAAATATCCTGAAAAACTCTGTTAAGAAGTTGTCGGTGAACATTAAATCTTGGTCACAAATAATAACTTGGGGAACACCCCAACGTTTCATAATAGTCACAAGGAACAAATGTGGCGTCCCCTCTGCCGAACAGTACTTTGGTGCGGCCATGAAAGTACCATACTTCTTCCACTCCCCCTTGTCTTGTTGGCAAGTGAGACAAGTTTTGGTATAATCAACCACATCATCCCGCGTGTGCAGCTAATAATACCTTCCCAGTAGTCCTGTCATTGGAGTCATTCTCTGCGAATACCCCTCAATGAACTTCCTATAGTATCTAGTAAGGCCAAGAAAGGAACGCAACTCCTTCACTGTTGTGAGGATCTTCCGTTCTTGAATCATCCTTACCTTCTTCATACCCCTCCGGATACGACCTTGTTCAACCATTTGACCAAAGAATTTGTTACTCCGCCAAGCAAAAGACAAATTCTCCTTCTTCACATCCAGATTGTTTCCCCTCAGCCTATCGAACACCTTCTGTAGATGCTCTTCATGTTTCCTCTGAAACAACACCGACGCTCCCAATGGCGTTTTGGAAAGGTGAACAGATCCCGCTTCCAATTCATCAAACTGTTTCCCCAACTCTACTATCTTAAGAGGCGCAATCCGACATGGCCCTTTAACAGGTGGTTTCACTCCTGATAACAACTCGATCTCATGCTCCACAGTCCATCGTGAAGGCAAATTGTGAGGCAGCTTATCCGGCAACACCTCCTTATACTTATCCAACACCGCTTGGATGGTCATAGGCTCCAGCTCTTGGCCTACTTCTTTGTCTACCACCACCGTGGCTAGACGTGTTTGCTCACCCTTACCCAATCCTTCATTGAGTTGTATGACTGAAAGGGACTTCCCGTTGTCTCCTTTTGTTACAACAACTTACACCATGCACGAGTGATCTCCCATCAGATACAAGGAACTAGCCGAAGGCATCAGCACTGCCCTCGTCCCCCTTAGGAACTCCATTCCTAGAACGACTAGAAAGTCATCCAATGGTACCACTGTGAAATTCGTATGACCTACCCACTGTCCAAGTTTCACAGTAACTTGCTTGGCTACTCCCAAAGTAGGCTAGGCTACAGAGTTAAGTACTTTCATGCGTCCTGTGTCCTATCTCTAAGGATAAGTTGAGTCTTCATGCTTCCAACTGCGAAACAAAATTATGAGTAGCCCCCGTATCTACCATAGCGCGAGTACTCTTCTCATTTATCCTTAAGTCCACAAACATTAACCCTTTTGCTCGTGTAACTTTTGGTGTTTTTTCCTGCTTTTCCAATGCGCTCACCAGCCGCACTGAACCCACCCTCAGGGCATCATCCTCTTCCACATCATCTTCCATTGCCTGCTCTGCAATAAAAGCCTATAAATCATTAAGTGATGCTTTGTAAGGGCACTCAAAAATTCTATGAGGATCTCGACACAAGAAACACTCAAGTTTACCCTTTCCCTTAGGTGTGTTGAACCCTTAAGACGACGAAACTTCCTTTGAGGTTGATGATTTAGAGTCGGCTCCCCCACTCTTGGGTTTGCCATTCTTGAAAGACTTTCCACTGTTTTCCTCTCCACCAAAATGTTTGGACGAAGCGGTATCATCACCAGCATAGTTAGTCAAGCATTCTGCAGCTGCTTATGCAGTTGACAAGTCTTAAACCCTTTGCCTATGAAGTTCAATTCTTGCCCACGGTTTCATCCCCTCAAGAAAATAGAACAACTTGTCCTTCTCCGAGATATCCCGAATATCCAACACTAAAGCAGAAAATTGTTTCACATATTCGCTGATCGACCCCATATGCTTGAGATCTCTCAGTTTTCTCCTTGCATTATACTTAACATTTTCTGAAAAGAATTGGGCCTTGAGCTCTCTCTTCAAGTCTGCCCAACTATCAATTACACAGCTTCCATTTTCAATTTCTCTATACTTGGTACGCCACCAAAGTTTGACATCACCAATCAAGTACATGGTCGCAGTATCCACTTTTGCCTATTCTGAGGCCATCCTCACAACGTGAAAGTACTGCTCCACATCAAACAAGAAGTTCTCTAACTCCTTGGCATCTCAAGCACCCCCATACTTCATGGGTTCTGGCACCTTGGTCTTAGTAACTCCCAGAGTGTTGGAGTTCCCCATAGCAAGAACCATCACATTCATCTTTGCATCCAGATCTGCCATCCGGGCCTGCAAAGCTTCCACTATGTGGAGAAAGTCCTCTGACAAGTCGCCTAACAAACCTGTTTGATGTTTTTGTGATCCCATAACCTCATCAACAAGTTCTCTCATCTGGGCCACCTTTGCGGCCATAGTGTTGGTTGTTGTCTCAACCTGTGCTTCCAGCACGCTGATCCTCTCAGCAGTGTTTGGTGCCATGGTCACTTACCAAAGCTTCCCAAATCCAACAACGAAGGCAATCGAATTCACGTAGCAACTCAACCTTAAGCTCTCACCAAGTGTCACCAACTTGGCTCTGATACCAAATGTCATGGTCCGACTATTTTCACACCGTTGTGAAGAGTCGTGCGGCGCTAGCTAAAGCACTCTTTGCTTAACTAGCCAGCCTATCATTTACCAACATTCATCCATGAAGTACTTTCATTAACATTCATTCAAATAGCAACAGAAACAATAATCAATTCATGAAAGTCATGGCAAGCAAGCAGTAACATTGAATAAAACGTAATTCATTAACAAATCCTCCATTGACATGTTGTACTTAGCAAGGGAGGCAAGTAAGTTAAGCACGTTGACAATTGCTAGTAAGTTTTACAATGACTGATGAACACTCACCCTCCCCTAAAGAGGTTTTTATGTAATTATCATCCTAACACTAGGAAACATCAAAGTGACTAAGGAGTCATACTGCCTTATTTGGCTTACAAAGACTCTACTAACAGAAAATAACCCTACACTAGTATTTACATGATGGAAACCCATCCCAAGCACATGAGATAAGCGGTCACAGGCAAGCATAATGCCCTGAACAAGCTTAGCTCGTGATAGCAATTAAAAAACGTTATCCCAAATAACATTTTTTGTTTTGTTAAATCATTTCTTCCTCCTTTTTCTCTGACTACAATTTGCAGAAGAGGCCGAGAGTGGAGAGAGTCGAGAGGGGAGGCAACGACCTAACCTGAATCAAAACTTTCAGGTGAACGTTGGGTTTGAATTGTACAATCTGAACGTTCTATCACGAAGTACAATCCGAACGTTAGGAAGAATGTTGAGAATGTAGTATATAAGGAAGGGGAATGAGGTATGTTTTCCTACATTAAACCTAGTTCTTGTTGTGTTGAAATTCTGGAATTTGAGTTGAAATTTGTATTAGTTTGTAGTAGAAATTGGTACTTTATATGTTGAATTTGGTTAATTGAAGTTAATTTCGTGATTTGAAGCATCCTCATGGAATCCCTAATTTGAGGTTAGGGTATTTTTCATGTCTAAATTTTTGCATATTAAATTTATTTGAATAAATAATGAATGCATATGAAATTTTTTGTTTGATAGCATGGAATTATATTATATGATTTGTATTTTTTTTATCTTTTATTTTTGTTACAACAACATGCTTAATAGCATGCAATTATATTATATGATTTGAATTTTTAATTTTGTGGTAAAATTTTTAAGAAAAATCAAAATTTATGGTAGTTGGTTGTTATGTTTTAATATTCAAAATTGATTTTTTGTGTTAAATTATTCAATTTTATACAAAATTGTTAAGCATAATTAAAATAAAATGATAAATTAATTATAAAATAATTAAAATAAAAATATTAAACAATATGTTTGCATGTGTTTTGAATTTTTAAATTTTTTGGTCAAATTTGTAAGAAGAATCAAAATGTATTCAAAGCAATTGATTAATTTAAATGGCTATGGAAAACATCTTTCACTTCTCATTTGTTAGTTTTTGAAAGACTTATAAAAATTTTTTGGCTTATATTTTAGTTTTTTTAGATTCTTAATGAAAATATAAAAAATAGAAAAAATGTTTAAATGTGCCAAATAGTTTGTTATTTTCTTTATAGATTTGAAAGTAATACAAAAAATTTATTTTTCAATTTTTAGGTAATATAATTTTAAAAAATATGCTAAATTTTAAATTTTTAGTCAAAGTCTCAATTTATATGCTTTCAAATGTAGGATAGTGAGACTATTAATGATTATGATGTAATCATTGGTTTGTGCGACACCCTTTAGAGTGTGTTGACCTTATAGGTCACACCTGATTTTGATAATGACAAATACTTAGGTATTTGATGGTTTTCATGTGTATATGCAGGTTCGTTTTACCAGATCAAGTAATGGCACATGAAAGCAAAAACATGAAGACCCTGAAGACTTTAATTTGTAATTGTAAATTCAACGATTGTAATATGGGTCTCTAATAGTAACATAGGATATGATTTGTATTTATCTTACCTACACATCATGCATAGAGGATATATGGTAAGCTCAAAATGACCATAGAATGACCATAGGGGCTGAATGACCTTAGGGCACCCTTCGGTCGACCGACGTTGGATTTTTGGGACTATCTCAAAACAACCCTCGAAAAGACCCTTGTGAGACTCTAAGTCCCAACACTCACACACATATCATATAATATATAGGAGTATTTAATCTATGTTGAAATTGAACATTATTAGGAAAATTTGGAGAGCATGGGCGACCAATCCCTTGGAGTTCAAAACTCCTCGGGTGCCCGAACTATTGAAAAGTCAATAGTTGACTTGGGCTCTTGTGCGACTGACTAAAAATATGCATACTATCCTCAGCCGCCCGAACCCCTTGAAAGGGACATTCCAACAACTTGGGCGACCAAACTAATTCGTTCAAATTGAGCCATGGGCGACCGAACACAAGAGTTCGAGCGACCTAACTAAGGACCGAGCACCCAAAGTTATGAAGCAATGCTACTGACTTTGATTCAGGCTGCTGAAGCATGACACAAGCAACCGAACTCATTTAAATTACTTTTATTCATGTGTATGTTCGAGCGACCGAACCTCGGTTCAACCACTCGAACCTCAGCGGGTTAAAATTAATTTAACCGCAGTAAAAATGGATTAAGATGGGTTAATGGTGTTTTAACTATTTGAAATTTTTATAATAATTCCCAACATGTCCCTAACAATTATATTTTTCACTTTGCCTATAAATATAGACTCATTTGTGAGGATTAGTAAGAATTAGCAAATTGATTAGCAAAAAATCCTCTCTTTACAAAATACACTTTTTGACCAAATACTCTCAAATCTTTACTCCTTTGATATATTCCGAGTTTGTGAGAGCACATTTTGAGTGTTTGTGATTGTTACACTTTACTAGAAACTCCCACTTGATTGATTGAGTGTGATATTATTTTTGGGGAGTTCAGCTTAGGTTTATCTCATAAATTTTCATATTATAAATCTTGAGTGAGAATAAATTAAGTAAGTTTAGGATATTTGCATCATTATTGCAAGTATCCAATAGCTTGGATTTTTGTTGTGCAAATATTTTTCAAACAAGCAAAACATTTTCAAACTTGTATTGTGCGTATTTCATTGAGGAAAATCTTATTGAACTAGTTTGATTATTTTATTCAAATCTTTGGAATATTGATTTGCTACTAAACTGCGCATTGCTTAGATATTTCAAGATACTGCTTGTTTTGAACACTCTTAAGCATATCACTGATTATATCATATTGAGTGTTGATAGCATAACTATTTGCGTCACTGAGCTTACACTATATCCATATCATTGATGTGTATGTGATTGTGTGTATTGGGTACATATATACTTTACATGAAAGCATAATCAATGTACCATTTGATTGAGAGAATATTGTTGTATTTCTAGGCGTGGCCTAAGGGGGCGGTAATCCAGCACGGTAAGGATTGGTTGTAAAGGTTGAGGTCAGTCATGTGCTAATTGACCTGGTTTGTTTAGGTGCCGCTCCACCCGTTTAAGTGAACATTATAGTGGTAATCCTTATGCTGGTATAGCCAAGGCGGGGACAAAGGTAGTATTGGCCGAACTTTGATAACATATCTTATGTGCACTATTTATCCTTCTACAATTTACATTCTTGCATGTGTATTTTATAGTGGGTGAATGTTGCACATGATCTAATTTACACATGTTATATCATTATTTGTGCAATTAGTGTATAATTAGAAAGACCCTAGGTTGCGTTATACGACTATCTAATTTTGCCTAGGAAGTAATTTTTAAAATTCCAATTCCACCCACCACCCCCGCCCCCCTCCAAGATATACACCAAAGCTAACAGGGTGCTTGACTTAATGTACCATGGGCTGGAAAAGAAAAAGAAATTTCTAGGAAAATTTTGTTCAACTAAAATTTAGAGAGATACATGAATCAAAATTTTAATATATATACACACATGCAAACATTATGAAGCTTATCACATGTACAATTACTTATATTTATTATTTAAGCCAAAGCCAATTCTTATAAGACTTATATTTTATTCATTAAATTTTATATATGAATAATAGCATCATCATAATATAAATATTATATATATATATATATATATATATATATGTTTACTAGTCAAACTATTACTATATTTTCACTTATGGAAAATAGTTCTATTTCTTATCTCTTACTTACCTCCTAATTTGAATAAAATAGGAAAAACCTTATTTCAATAATATATAATAAACTATTATTAACAAAAAGGAAAGTTGGCTGGTGCATGCATTGGCCATGCAAAAAATGCTACTCGAAATAGCATTTTTTTTAATTAATAATGCTACTTGGTGTAGCGTCTTTTCTTTAAAAAAAAAATGCTAAACCATTTAACACTTTATTGGACGCATCAATTTTGAAAATAAAGTTCCACCCAAACTTTTCTCAAATAATTTTAATTAAAATAAGTTAAAATTCAAAATAAAAAATAAAAAATAAACTCAAAAAAATTATGGGATCAAAATTTGTTTTCAAGCTTCCGCTATAAAACAGCATGTTACAATAGGTTTTCTCTAATTAAAACTAAAGACATATATCAGCTAATTAAAACTATTAAGAATAACAAATTCTTAGTATACAAATGAATATAAGTTATCACTAACAAGGTGGAATCGAACTAGACTAAAAATCGAAGAAATCTCACCCAAAAACAAAGACTGTTGTCATAGCCACAAAACCAATTTTGCAAAACTCAAAATGAAAATTAAACCATTTGGAATGAAGAGCAATTGTTGGGAATGTGGCTCATATTTTGAGTGGAACATATGCACCGGGAAAGCGTCGTGAAGCGAGGAACAAAATAAAAGTTTGTAGGATGGCAAGTTTGAGGGCAAACCATTGATGATTTGGGTGTAACCGTTGACAATTTCAAGCAGTGTTGTAGGGTATTCTTCTCAACTTCAAACCGTAGATAGTTTGGCCTAAACCGTCGACAGTTATGCTTGTGGACATCACGGATTTTCAAATCGAAGATTAGTAGAATGAGATTTTTTGGAAGAATTTTCTTCAAGGGAATCGCTATAGAAGTGTTTTAAATATAATATAAATCTTCTGTATGGATAGGATTAGTATATAATCAATTATTATGTAACCCTAGTTTGATAAGCTTTGTAAGGTTCACGTTGAGATAGTGAAAAACAACCACTACTCTCATGGACGTAGGCAATTTGCCGAACCACATAAATTCGTGTGTCTTTGATTGTTGCTTTCATTTATTTTCATTGTTGAGTGATTGTTTGTTTAGTATAGTTCATCATCGAGTGCTTGTCTTGCTTGTTCCATTGATTGTTTAGTGAGTTTGTGTGAGGTTTTCTGCTGTACACACTCGGGATTAACAATTGGTATATATTAGAGCACCGATTATTGCACCAACAATTGTTATCATAGCTACTAGTTCACAATGGCTGAGTTTTTTTTTTTTTTTTGCAAGGTTCGAGGTTGGTAAGTTCGATGGGACCAAAAATTTCGAGGTTTGGCAAAGGAGGATAAAGGACTTGCTAATGCAGCAAGGGATGGTGAAGGGTCTATAAAGGCATGGATGATGCAAGTTGGAAGGAGTTGGAAGCAAGAGTTGTGTCCACTATCAAGTTATTTATGACCAATGACGTGTTGTATCACGTCATGTATGAGGAATCTCTGGCAGTGGTTTGGATGAAATTGGAGCGTCGGTACATGTCCAAGTCATTGACGAACAAGTTGTATCTTAAACAAAAAATATATTGCCTTAAGATGACGGTGGGTTCAGACTTGACTCAGCACATCAACACATTTAATTAGATCATTAATGATCCGAGGCAAGCAGATGTGAAGTTCGAGGAAGAGCAGAAAGTGTTGATGCTGCCAAATTCCATACCTACGTCACCTACATACGAGAATCTGGTTATGACGCTAACTTGGGGGAAAGAAACCCTAGAGTTGGAGGACATCACAAGTGCATTGCTAGGGTTCCATTAGATGAAGAAAGCCAGCGATAAGGGTTCACATGGTGAAGGGCTCGTGGCGAAGGATAACCAGGATCGTGGGAGAGGCAAGTCCTGGAGCAGATCAAGTGGCAATAAAATCATATGACATAGCAAAGTCTAAGATCATCTCCCTAGGCTCATTTTTGTCTCTATGTCCATATCCTTTATGTATCCTTTCATAATTTTTATTATTCCTTCCAACGTGTCCATTTGGATCTCCTCCTATAAATATTTTCTAGTATGCCTTGTGTAATACTATCCATATCTTCCCAAAAATATCTCTTAAGATTTTTTGTTAAGCGGACTTGAGGAGCATAAGCACTAACGATATTTATTATCTCTTGTCCTAATACCATTTGATTTTTAAAATTCTATCCCCTACTCTAGTTATATCCACGAGGCTATCTTTTAAGTTCTTGTCTATAATAATGCCTACTCCATTCTTATGTTTTTCTTTTCTAGTGTACCAAAGTTTAAATCCCGATTTATCAATTTCTCTAGCTTTCTCCCCTAGCCACTTAAATTCTTGAAGGCAAATTATATTACTTCTTCTTTTAATCATTGTATCCACAATTTTTAGGTTTTTAACCGTAAGTGTCCCTATATTCCAAGTTACTAATCTAATCCTAGTTTCCTGAACTAACGTCTTTACCTGCTCACGTCTAGAATGATGCAAGAACCCTCACATATTTGATACCATACTCGAGCGCCAACATGGCGCGTCGCTTAGAGGCAATGACCTAGCCCACCCTCGCCCACTTTTCGCTACACTCAGGTGGTTTAAGTGCAACGTGTCGCTCATAGGGAACGCCCCGACGAATATTCGGTAAGGATTCATATCATAGTGATCTAAAAAATTTTACATTATCTGTCAGCTACCTAACGCAATTTTCCTCCTTTAAATTATCTGTATCTTGATCCTTAGGTGTTAAAAAACTAGTTCTTTTGCAACAGTATAACATTTTACTTTCTTGACCTAAGTTTTGTGTTTTAATTTTCATTGTGTCAAAAAAGAAAAACTAACAAAAACAACTACTAGTAATACCGACAAATGAATTTGAATTTTTAAATTTAAAAAAAAATCTTTGTTAATGACATATGGCGAATGAGAGAATTCTTTTGATGGAGAAATTGACAAATTATATTAATTCTTCTTCTGATCATTGTATCCACAATTTCCATGTTTTTACCTATAAGTGTCCCTATATTCCAAGTCGCTAATCTAATCATAGTTTCCTGAACTAACGTCTTTACCTGTCCACGTCCAGAATGATGCAAGAACTCTCGCATATTTGACACCGTACCCGAGCGCTAACACGACGCGTCGCTTTGGGGCGACGACCTAGCCCACCCTTGCCCACTATTCGCTACACCCAATGGTTCAAGTGCAACGTGCCGTTCATAGTGGATGCCCCAACAAATATTTGGTAAGAATTCATATCATAGTGATCTGGAAAATTTTACATTTGTTTTCAGCTACCTAACGCAACTCTTCTCCTTTAACTTATTTGTATTTTGATCTATAGGTGTTAAAACCAGTTCTTTTGCAACAATTTACATTTTACTTTCTTGACCTGAGTTTTGTGTTTTAATTTTCATTGTGTCAAAAAAGAAAAACTAACAAAAACAACTACTAGTAGATACCGACAAATGAGTTTGAATTTTTAAATTTAAAAAAAAAAAAAACCTTTGTTAATGACATATGGCAAATGTTAGAATTCTTTTGATGGAGAAATCGAAAAATTAATGTTTTAAGTTTTAAATCAAGAAAGTACCTATATTAATAATGACATTTCTACTAACAAAGAAACAATAATTAAACAAATGTTTTGTTGACTTTTTGAGTCTGATCCCTGGTTTTGATAATGACAAACCGCAAGATGCTTATGTGTGCACTCAGTACTTGAATAGGACTCTAATTCAAACACACACATAAGGCAAGGAAATGGAAGCCAGAAAGGAGGTAAAGCGCTTATATTTCGTGGCATTAAACTTTAGAAGAGCTAAGAAGAAGATGACTTATTGTTTATTTTGTATAATGCTTTTTGTTTCATTATTTAGTCTGTAATATTATGGTCTGTAATATTTGCATCTGCATGCATGATATGAATGAGCTCAACATGATTGTAGATTGATCATAGGGAACCAAATGACCGCAGGGCACCCTTCGATCGAATCAACGCCAGATTTTTAGGGTTAGCTCAAAGACCTTAGAGAGACCCTAGGTCCTTACATAATCACTTAAGGAAAGTCTCCATTATCATCTATGCAATCAGAGGTAAAAATAGGACTTAAGTGTTAAAATTTAAAGGGCTTCGGGCGACCAAACTTGTGCGTTGAAAATGCCTCAGTCGACCAAATGGTTGACAAATCAAAAAGTTGACTTGGGTCGGGTGATCGAACCTAAATGAACTAAACGTCCTTGATAGACCGAACTCCTAAAGTCACTTTTAAAATCTCCCTTGGGCCCCCGAACTTGTAGTTCATTTTTATCCTAGGCGACCAAACTTTGAGTTTGGCGAACGAACCTCAAACAGTTTGGAAATTGCCTTGGTTCAGCCAACCGACCCTATCACTGGGCAACCGAATGCATAAAATGCACCTTTCCAGTTGTGAGTATTTCGGTGACTGAACCTATGGCTCTGGCAACCGAAACTCTCGGGTTGCCACATTTTAACCACAATAATTAGGGTAAATTTTTAATTAAATAATTTCTAAAATCCCTAATATGTCCCTAACGGTAAAAAATCTTCCTGAGTCTATCTATACCCCCTCCATTACACATTTTTAAACACAAGATTAGATTGAAAATCCTCCCTAAATATTTTTATTCTTTACTCTCTTTTCTTTATTCTCTTGACAAATCTTTAGAAAAATTCTTGATGAACTCACATTGATTTTACTTACTTTCTTCACTTGCAAATCTATTGCATTTGAAGATTGTTGGAGGATTATTTACTTGGGCATAAGATTTACTTTTGCATTTACTTTCATTATATATCTTAGCTTACAAATCATTTTTGGAAAGTAAATCTAGAGTTTCTCCATACATCTTCTTGGTAAATATTTATTTGGAGAAAAAATTTATTGATTTTTCTTGAAAGACTTAAACACATATTTTACATTCATATTGTTTGTGCTTGGATTAGTCTTCCTGTATTTGAGCTTTTACTGAAAAATATTTATCTTACAAAAAATTGCTTGAAAGCAAAACCCTAGGTTCTCCTACACCCTTTATTGAAAATACTTTTGGAGAAATTTAGTTGAGTTCAAATCTTTGAAGTGCTTATCATAAATATCTCATTCAAAGAGTTCAAAATATTTTAAGGAAAATCACATTCTCACATTGAGCTTCCGTTCATATCATATGTGAATGTATTTATGCGTATTTGTACACATTTGCTTGTATTAGAAGCATCTACTTGTACAAATATTTTCATATCTGTTATATTTCTGACATATGATTGGAAGAGGGAGACTAGTCCTATGAATAGACCTGGATTGGCTTTGATCCGGTTAGGAAAGTTACGTGCACCATTCTGTTAAGGTGTTGTATTAGGTGTCGTTCCACTCGTTAAGTGAGCAATAGTGGTAATCCTCAAGCTTGCAAGCTGAGCCAGGGACATAGGTAGTATTGGCCGAACCCCCATAATATATCTAGTGTTAGTTTTATTTTCAGCAATTTACTTTCTGCATCTGTATGTTTATGTTTATTGTTTGAATATTTGATTGGGTTTGTGATTACATAGAAAGACCCTATGTTTGTGTAATACTGCTTGTGGAATTTGCTTTAACCTAATAAGAATTTTTAAATACCCAATTCACCCTCATCTTGGGATTGATATACCAATTCCAACATGTTTTGAACTTTAAAGTTACAAAAGTATCTATGTTAATGACGAATGACAAATAGCGACAATTCTCCTGACAAAAATACGAACAAACAAATTATTCTCAATGTTAAATTAAGAAAGTGACTATGTTAATGACAAATAATGACAATTTTACTGATAGAGATATAGACAAATGAAAGATTTTTTTTAGCGACATACCACAAATGATGAGAATTCTCTTGATGGAGAAATCAATACATAAATTCTTTAAATTTCTAAATCAAGAAAGTATTTATATTAATAATGGCATTTTTACTGAGAGATAACCAACAAATTAACAAATGTTTTCAGTTTCAAAGTTATAAAAGTATCTATGTTAAATGCAAATGACAAATACATACAATTTTCCTTACAAATGAATAATTTTCAGTGTTAAATTAAAAAAAAAAAAGTTACTATGTTAATGACAAATAACAACAATTCTACTAACAAGATATAGACAAACAAATGATTTTTGTTTAAGAACATTTACCAGTAGATACCAACAAACAAATGTTTTTGAGTTTTTAAATTAAAAAAAAAAAACTTTGTTAACGACATATGATATATGACAAAAATTCTCTTGATGGAGAAATAGACAAATGAATGCTTTAAGTTTTAAATTACGAAAGTACCTATAAGTAATGACATTTCTACTGATAGTGTTGGAATTGGTGTGATCCCAAGAGGGGGGTGAATTGGGTTTTAAAAACATTTCGGCTAATTTAAACATTTACGCTGATTCACCATTGTTCATATATCATTCATAATATAAACATGTATGTAAATTAATAAAGCGATAAGTGCAGACATACACGTAAAACATATCTCATTTAAAATAGAGGTGTGCATGCAAATAATTATAACTGTAAATGGACAAACATACACATATGGAAATTACAGTGTAGAAAGTAAATGAGATAGGGAGAGAGGAACACACAATATTTGTTATCGAAGTTCGGCCAAACCAGCTTACGTCCCCACCTTGGACATACCCCCCAAGGATTACACTATCTTTATTCACTTAAACAGGCGGAATAGAAGTCGTTTACATCCTCTCCTTACAGGGTAAGGAAAACCCCAATTTAATTTTCGGGCTGAACCGAACCGGTCTCACTTAGGAGGTTGAGACTCCCCAGTTCAAATTTTGGGCTAAACCCAATCGGTCTCACTTACGAAGCTAAGACTCCCCAATTCAATTATGGGCTGAACCCAACCGATACATGAAAAACATTTTTGTACATATTAAAATGCTTCTAAATACAAACATAGATGTACAACGATTAAGCTCATAAAATATGCACTCTCTAACGATATGAAATAATGCTCAATAGAGAAATAGTGCTTTTCTAAATAATATTTTTGAATTCTTTGAACAATATATATATATATATATATATATATATATATAATGAATATTTCAAAGATTTGACCTAAAATGAATATTTCTCCCAAAAACATTTTTCAATAAAACAATCGGAGAAAACTTCAAGCTTACTTTCAAAAATTGTTTTTGAGAAATCAAAGTATATATGAGTAAGTGATCTAAAAATAAATGCCCAAAACAAATATGTTCTCTTTCAAAATAATTTTTGAAATGAATAAAAGAAAAAAGAGTTTTAGAGAGTAAAAGATTTGCCCCAAAAAATAGTTTTTGCAATAAAAATTAAGTTGGGGGAACTTTGATTAAGTGAAAAATTAGAGAGAAAATATTTATTAATCAAAGTTGCTAATTTTGACAAATGAAGGGGTATTTATAGTTTTTCTAAAAACTATGACCGTTAGGGAACTATTGGGGATTTTGAAAAAGTTTAATTGAATTTTAGCCCCAATTACCACAGTTAAAAATTTAGCAACCCAAGAGTTTCGGTCGCCCGAATAGACACATACAGAAAAGTTGATTTTTGGGTTCGGGTGCCCGATAAGCGGTTTGGGTGGCTGAGTCTAAGGCGATTTCACCTGGTCAATGGTTCAGTTTGCCAAACTTAAGGCTTCGGTTGCCCAGGGCATATTTTAATGTGAAGTTCGGGCACCCAGGGAAGGTCAAAAAGTCCTCATTCAATGTTCGGTCAACTGTGAACGTTCAGTTCATTTTTGTTCGGTCACCCGACCTAAGTCAAACTTTTGACCAGTCAACTATTTGGTCGACCAAGGCATTTTTAACGTGTTTGGTTCGGTCACCCGAAACCTTTTTCATTTTTAAACCTTAAGTCGTATTTTACCCCTATTATTTTCCTAAGTGAAGTGCAGGGACCTAGGGTTTATCTAAGGTCATTTGAGCCTACCGAAAAAATTCGGTGTCTGTCGGCCGAAGGTGATCCCTAAGGTCAAACTATGGTTTTGAGCATTCATCCCTATTATGCATGCAGATGCAGTTACTATAGATCATATTAAAATATTACAGACCCAAAATATAAAAACTTAAATGCATATACAAATAAAATCAAAATGTCTTCTTCTTGATCTTCTTTGCTCTTTAATCTTCATGGAAAACCCCTGATCATAAGAGCTTTATGCGTCTTTGGCTTCCATTCTCAGTCCCCTTATGTGTGTGCTAAATTATAACATGTTCAATCACTAAATACACACATAAATAACTTGCGGTTTGTCATTATTAAAATCAGATATTGGATTCAAAAAGCCAATAGATAGAGAATTAACAAGCAAATGTTTTTAGTTTTAAAGTTGTGGAATACCTGTAAGTAATGACATTTCCACTGATAGAGAATTAACAAGCAAATGTTTTCAGTTTTAAAGTTATGGAAGTATCTATGTTAATGAGTAATGGCATATACTAGCAATTCTCTTGACAAAGATACTGACTAACAAATAATGTTTAATGTTAAATTGAGAAAGTGATTATGTTACTGACAAATAACAACAATTCTACTGCAAATGATTTTTGGTTTTAAAAATAGTTACTTGTACATACTCACAAACTAATGTTTTTGAGTTTTTAAATTAGAAAAAAAAGTATTTGCTAATGACATATGACAAATGTCGAGAATTCTCTTGATGGAGAAATCGACAAATGAATGCTTCAAGTTTTAATTTAAGAAGGTACCTATATTAATAATGTAATGAACCGAAGTATAATGGTATTTAAATAATAATTAAGAGAGAGAAAAATGGAATAGAAAAAGGGCACAGCGACGCGGCAATTGGGCTCGTTGACGAAGGTATGTGTCGTGGATGAGAAAATATTGAGAAGGATTTTGGCAATTCTAAATTTCATCAACGAAGGGTGAAGGTTCATCGACGAAACTCTTAAGGGACTCGTTGACGAGATGAAGTGTCTCATCGACGAATTCGGCTCTATAAATAGCCTAAAATCGAAATTTATATGCATAAAAATCAGAAAATCACTCCCTCTCTCTCTCTCTCTCTCTCTCTCTCACTCTCTCTCTCTCTCTCTCTCTCTCTCTCTCCTTATGGTTTCTCTCTCCTCTCTCTTCAATTTCGACTCCGTCATTCGTCGGATCGACGATCTGAGGCTGCCACGACGCTCTTGGGAAAGTTCTCTCCAAATCTGCCGGAGCAGATCTTTGGTGGAAGTGAGTTGAAATTCATCCCTGGATTAAGGTAAGATTTTTTATGCCAAATTTGGTCTTACCATAGTTATAGGAAATGTTATTCACAGGAAAATACTAAAATTTAGTTCTGAAAATTGTTGAATTCAAGGTGTTGAACGAGCAACCCTGCGGGTGCAGGACGAGAGGATTGTTAGGGGTTTTTTTTTTCAGTGTTAGGTAAGGGAAAAAACTAAAGCAGTTATTTTTCCATGCAAATTAGTATTATTTATCAGCAAATTAATTTTTAGGAAAGCATGTTTTATATTTGAATATTATTGAGAAAATGCACATTTGGGAAAATACTGTTGTATTACAGGAAATGTAATTTTAGAATAAAATGTATGATTTTACTTAACATTGTGTGGCATGAACATTATTTTACGTGATAAGTATTATGTTATGACAATTTTACGAGTAAAGCATGTTTTTAGGAATTATGAAATAATGCAGTACGTTATGATTTTGAAGTACATAATAAATGATTTATTTATTCAGAATGATATATATATGAGATATTCGGCGCAAGGCCATAATTGATTGTAACGTCCAAAAAAAAATGGAATTTAAATAATAAAGAGGAAGGGAAATGGAGACCGGAAACAGAAGGAGACAGTCTTCATGTTTGTCGACGACATTGAACTTTGGACAGAATAATAGAAAGGGGATCATCAGGGCTTCGTCGACGAATACAGGGGATTTGTTGACAAAGGCTTAAGAGAATTCATCGACGAAGACTGAATTTTGTCAACGAGAAAATACCGAGAGAGGTCCTGGGGTAGCCTGAATTTCGTCGACAAATATAGGGAGTTGTCAACGAATTTACTGAAGGATTCGTCGACGAAGTGACGTGTCTTGTCAACGAATATGGCAGTATAAATAGTGGAAAATCAAAATATTTTGTCATTTTCAGCACCCCTCTCTCTCTCCTACGACTCTCTCTCCTTCTCTCTTTGTTTTCGGGCCAGTTTTACGCCGGATTGACAAACCGAAGTCACCATGACGCTCCTGGGGAAGTTCTCTCCAAATCTACCGGAGTGGATCATTGGTGAAAGTGAGTTGGAAATCATCCCTTAGTTGAGGTAAGGCTTTTTAAGCCATATTTGGTCTTGCGATAGTTATAGGAAATGATGTATGTATGGAAATACTAAAGTTTAATACTGGAAAATTTCAGTTTCAGGGTATTGTTCAGGAAGTCCTACGGGAGTTAGACTAGATTGTTTTGGGGGCTTTCTCGATGGCCAAGTAATGGGATAAACTAAGCTAGTACTTTTGAGGAAATGCATGTATATATATTTATAGCATTTGATTTCAGGAAAATAAATATATTTATATCTGATTTATATTTAGGAAAATACTGTTGGAATGATCATATGTTGAATATGCGAAAAAATCTGTTAGTGTGGCATGAGTATTAATGATATGAAATACTATTTTCTAGGGAATGTGAATACGATATGGGTTTTTATAATGGAAAACCGGCGTACGGGACGAGATTTTTATGTGATTTGTAGGTGTGCGGGTCGTGCTATGTAGATGTGATTTGCCAGCGTACAGGTCGTGCTATGTGATTGTGATTTGCCAGCGTACGGGTTGTGTTATGATTTTTCGTCTATGTGACTGAGATTTTTCGGTTTACGAGTCATGCTATGTGACTGTTATTTTCCAGCGTATAGGTTGTGCTATGATTTGCCGGCGTACAGGCCGAGCTATGATAAAATGTGTAATACCGGCGTACGGGCCGATGATTTTTATGACACACATATATTTACGCAAAGTGATATGATTGATGTAAAAATTAATGATATGAGATATCCATGTATCACTATTTCAGTATATGTTATATGATATTAGAACCTGGTTGGCTTGGTATAGGCTAGCACTTGCACGGTACTGTTTCTATGTGTCCATGGTCTTCGTGATCATGATATTTGTATTAACGCCGCTGTACGGAGTGATGTGAGATTGGATGGTCAATGTGGTTATTAAGAAGTGTGTGTAATCGCCCTAGTGTATGGACCAGGTCAGGCAGACCCATCGGACCTACGGACTGTATGTTTGACTTGGTAGTGGTTGGCCAACCATTGTCAGGTCCCGCCTTCGGGCCACACAACCCAATCATGTGGGAGTAATACATTACAACAGCCAGCTAACCTACCAGGATTGTTTTTATGTTATTATTATTATATGAGATGAAATATGCTTACGAAAATGTTATATGTTCTGCCATGATTTGATATGTATGTGTTTTTCCCAAATTTGACAAAACAATTATCAGATATGTTCTGTATAGGATATGTATAACACAGTTTACTCATGTTGCCACACGCTAGTATTAGTTTATTTCCCTTACTGAGAGGTGTATCACCCCTAAATTTTATAAACTTTTCAGGAGCCCCAGATAGGAAAGCGGGAAAAGCCCCACTGAGCTAGAGTTGCTTATCTGCCCTCTATGAAAGGTAAGTTTTTGTAGGGACAGTTAGTTTTTGGGGGAAGTGTCCCTAGATATGATTTTTCGGATGTATATACTGAGATACAGTGATTGTAGTAACTCTAGTATATTGTGATATATGATATTGAGATGTGTATGATTGTATGTTTCCGGCTGCTTAGGCTTCCGTGTTGTGTTCTGATTTATCCCTGGTACCCATGGGTCGAGGTGGATTGTGACCTGCTGAGCTGGAATGTATGATGTTGATTTTATTATCATTGTTAAAAAAAAAAAAAAGTGGAAAATAAGCAGGTCGTCACAGTGTGGTATGAGAGCCTAGGTTGCTGGGTTTTGTAAACTTTAGAATGCAGCGAAAACAATACCAGAGTTTAGGAAATGATTTGATGTTTTGTTCTACAGTCTAGAGGCAGGACTTCTGTGGTAGTTTCTATGTTTTTCCTGGGGTGACAATTTCAGGAAAACTATAGTAAGCTATTGTTGGGTTGTGTTCCTAGAATGTAGGACTGGGGATTAGAAATGAGTTGGAAATGATGAGATAAGTGGTGAGGATAGGATTTCTAAGTTGTGTTTGTTGTTTCCAGGATGGATCCAGGAGGAAATAGTGCCCATGCGAGTGGCAGTAATGGAGCAAGACCATTAGGTGCAGCTGGGACCGACTCTGACTCGGTATTACATAACGTGGCTAGCAGGTTATGGCTGAGATTGCTAGGAGCTTGAGGGAGCAGAGTGGTCCATCTGCAGGCCATGGGTGCACTATAGAAAAGTTTCCGAAGATGTATCCTCTGGCATTCTCAAGTGGAGTTGATCCTGCAGCCGCCAAGAACTGGATGCAGGAGACCGAGAAGGTCTTGGCCGTCTTATAGTGTACTGAGGAACAGAAAGTCCTCTTCGCCACCTATAGACTAACAGGAGAGGCCGAGAGGTGGTGGACTGCAGTGATACTGTTGGAGCAGAAGAGGGCGACTCCTATAGCCATTACATGGGATTGGTTTAAAGAATTGTTCTTTGATAGGTATTTTCCACCTACTGTCAGGGAGGCTAGGGTAGAAGAGTTCTTGAGTCTGAAGCAGGGACAACTATCCGTCCAATAGTATGCGGCGCATTTTATCGAGTTTTCTCGTTTCGCCCCATACATTATTCCTGATGAAGCGAGGAAAGCCAGGAAGTTTGAGAGAGGCTTGAAACGGAGCATATACAAGCAGGTGGTGGTGTTTCGGATCCATGACTTTGCTGAGTTAGTCGACAAGGCAGCCTTGGCAGAGATTAGTGAGCGTCTTGATGTAGAGGATCAGGGACAGAGGAAGAGATCTGCATCTACCGACTACCAGCAAAGACATAGACCAGGTAAATTGAGGAGAGGAAATCACGGCAGAGGACGGAAGCAGGAGATGGGAGAACATGAGGTACAGACAGGGCAGGGTCCTCCAGTTTGTCAGACTTGTGGTAGGAGACACTGGGGAGAGTGTCGAGCTGGTGGTATGGTATGGTATGCTATCGCTGTAGTAGATCGAGGCACATGGTGCAAGATTGCCCTACTCCACCAGATGCAGTTCCAGCTCCCATACCCTATCAGAGAGGACATAAGACAGCCTAGGGAGCTTATTAGGCACCATGTGGAGGCCATCAGAAATACGGCGCCAGCCAGGGTGTTTACTTTGACGCCGAGTGAGGCTGAGACAGCGGGTGACGTGGTGACAGGTGTGGTTTCTATGTTTTCTTTTAAAGTCATTGCATCATTTAATTTAGGAGCTACACACTCATTCGTGTCTTTGGGGTGTGTTAAATTATGTGGGGCTAAAACATAATCATTAGATGTTGAACTGTTGGTATCTACACCGACTAGGTTAGCAGTGAGGTGTAATAGGGTGCTCTGAGGTTGTCCAATTGATATTCAAGGAAAGAATTTGTCGGCTGATTTGATAGTGTTGGACATGCACGGGTTTGATGTTATCTTTGGCATGGATTGGCTAGCGGCCAATTTTGCCAACATAGATTGCCGAGCACGAGAAGTGATATTCAGACCTCCGAGGAAAACATAATTCAAGTTCGTAGGTTCGCGAGTGCAATCCCCGCCTCAATTAGTTTCAGCTATTTAGACTAGGAGACTACTACTGAGTGGTTGTCAAGGGTTTGTGGCTGTTATGAAAGAGATGTTGGAAAATGAATCGAACTTGCTAGCACGCCTATAGTAAAGGAGTTTATAGATGTTTTCCCAGATGAGTTACCTGGCTTGCCACCTGATCGTGAGGTAGATTTTCCTATTTATCTACTTCCAGGTACAGCACCGATTTCTAAAGTACCGTACCGGATGGTGCCAGTGGAGTTAGCAGAGTTGAAGAATCAGTTGCAAGATCTTCTTGATAAAGACTCTATACGACCCAGTGTATCCCCGTAGGGAGCTCCAGTTTTATTTGTGAAGAAGAAAGACGGGACCATGAGGATGTGTATAGATTATAGGAAGATTAATAAAGTGACAATCAAGAACAAGTATCCTCTACCTCGTATTGACGATTTGTTTGACCAGCTCTAGGGTGTGCGGGTGTATTCGAAGATTGACCTTAGATCCAGCTACCATCAGGTAAAAGTGAAAGCAGAAGACGTCTCGAAGACGACTTTCAGGACCAAGTACGGGCATTACGAGTTTCTTGTTATGTCATTTGGATTGACCAATGCTCTTGCTGTATTTATGGACTTGATGAACAGAGTCTTTCACCAATACCTAGACCAGTTTGTTGTTGTGTTTATTGATGATGTACTGGTCTATTTGAGGAGCTACGAGGAGCATGAGAAGCACTTGAGGCAGGTTTTGCAGACACTCCGGGAAAAGAAATTGTACGCCAAGTTCAGTAAATGTGAATTTTGGCTGGAGAAGGTCGTATTCTTAGGGCATGTTATATTTGGAGACGGTATTTCTGTGGATCCTAGTAAGAATAAGGTGGTAGTGAATTGGACTAGACCAAGGAATGTCCAGGAGATCAGGAGTTTCTTGGGGCTAACGGGCTATTATCGTCGTTTCATTGAGGGATTCTTAGCTTTGTCAGGACCTTTGACATGACTGACAAGGAAGAATGTCAGATTTGAGTGGGACCACAGCTGTGAGTAGAGTTTTTAGGAACTAAAACGAAGGTTAGTCACAGCACTAGTATTGGTTATTCCGTCTGGGGGTGAGGGGTATGTCATTTACAGTGATGCGTCCTCGAGGCAACATGGCAGGGTAGTGGCATATGCGTCCAGATAGTTCAAAAAATATGAAAAGAACTATCCTACCCACGATCTTGAATTAGTTGCAGTGGTACACACGTTGAAAATTTGGAAGCATTATCTGTACGGCGAGCAGTGTGAGATTTTCTCCGACCACAAGAGCTTAAAGTATTTCTTCACGCAAAAGGAGCTGAATATGAGGCAGAGAAGGTGGTTGGAGCTGATAAAGGATTTTGATTGTATCATCTGTTATCACCCAGGGAAAGCAAACGTGGTAGCTGATGCGTTGAGCAAGAAATCCAAGGAACCAGTGTTGACGGCTATGGAGATCCAGTATCCGATCATGATGGATTTGGAGAGACTCGACATAGAGATGGTAGAGAATGATTTTCCAGTATGTATTTCCAGTTTAGTGGTACAGCCTACTATATAGGAAAGAATTAAAGTCGCTCAAAAGGAAGACCCAGAATTAGCAGAGGTGATGGACAGAGTGCAAAATGGTCAGGGAGAAGAATTCATTATTGCAGACGACGGGGCTTTGCGGTTCCGTTCCGGATTATGCATTCCTGCTAATACTGAGATCAGGAAGACTATTTTAGAAGAGACTCACAGATCCTTGTATACAGTTCACCCTGGTAGTACGAAGATGTACAGGAATCTGCGAGAGTCATACTGGTGGAGTGGCATAAAAAGAGAGATCGCAGAGTATGTAGCCCAGTGTTTGACGTGCCAGCAGGTAAAGGATGAGCACTAGAGGCCAGCAAGACAGTTGCAGCCATTATTTATCTCAAAGTGGAAGTGGGATCATATATCTATGGACTTCGTGTCAGGACTTCTGATGGCGTTACATGGCCAAAATGTCATCTGGGTGATTGTTAACCATTTGACTAAGACTGCCCACTTTATACCTATCAAGATTAGCTACTCTCTAAGCCGCTTAGTAGAGATCTACATTCAGGAGATAGTTCGTTCTCATGGAGTGCCAGTATCGATTGTGTCAGATCAAGACCCGCGATTCACGTCACAATTTTGGAGGAGCTTGCAAGAGGCTTTGGGGTCTCAGTTATTGTTTAGCACGGCTTTCCATCCACAGTCAGATGGGCAGACTGAGAGGACAATACAGATACTAGAGGACATGCTTTGTTCGTGCGTATTAGATTTTGGGGGTAGTTGGACTCAGTTTATGCCATTGGTAGAATTCGCGTATAATAATAGTTACCAGTCCAGCATTGGCATGGCACCATTTGAGGCTCTATATAGTAGGAGATGTCGATCTCCTTTGTTTTGGGATGAAGTGGGTGAGCGGCAAGTTGTGGGGCCAGAATTGGTACAGGAAGCGCGTGATAAGGTTTGGCTTATCAGAGACAGGATTAGTGCAGCTCAGAGATGACAGAAGAGTTATGCCGACCATCGTTGCAGGAATTTAGAGTTTGACGTGGGTGATCATGTATTTTTGAAAATAACTCCGATGAAAGGGGTTATGCCATTCGGGAAGAAGGGTAAACTTAGTCTTAGGTTTATCGGTCCATTTGAAATTCTAGATAAAGTGGGACCGGTAGCCTACAGGCTAGCTTTACCACCTGCATTATCCAGGATCCATGATGTATTCCATATTGCGATATTAAGGAAATACGTCTCAGATCCTTCTCATGTCATCAGTTATGATAAGTTGGAGCTTAGTGATTCACTGGGATATGAGGAGGTACCAGTACAGATTCTAGATAGGAAAGTATAGGAGCTATGTAACAAGAAGATTCCTCAGGTAAAAGTTTTGTGGAAGAGTCACGCAATTGAAGAGGCTTCATGGGAATCTGAGGAACAGATGAAACAGAAGTATCCGCATCTATTCCAAGAAGTTTGATTGGGTAAAATGTAAGTAACTAGGCAGTATTTTCTTTTGTAGGTACATGCAATGGTTTAATTTGTGTAGCATTTTAGTTTTAGGAGAAGTTTCTTTTGTATATGTAATCTCCCAAGACTCGGAATGTAATCACGGTATTCCTCCGCCACAAGTGAGGGTAGGTAATAAAATAAGTAGACCCTTTTTCTAGTTAAGAAATGATGAGTTACGTGAATAGTAAATTTCGAGGATGAAATTTTAAAAGGAGGGGAGAATGTAACGACCCAAAAAAAAATGGAATTTAAATAATAAAGAGGAAGGGAAATGGAGACCAGAACTCTCTCCTACAACTCTCTCTCTCCTTTTCTCTTCATTTCTATGCCAGTTTTACGCCGAATTGACAAACTGAAGTCACCACGATGCTCCTAGGGAAGTTCTCTCCAAATTTGAGGTAAGGCTTTTTAGGTCATATTTGGTCTTGCGATAGTTATAGGAAATGATGTACGCATGGAAATACTAAAGTTTAATACTGGGAATTTTCAGTTTCAAGGTATTGGTCAGGAAGTCCTACGGGAGTTAGACTAGATTGTTTTGGAGGCTTTCTCGGTGGCCAAGTAAGGGAATAAACTAAACTAGTACTTTTGAGGAAATGCATGTATATATATTTATAGCATTTGATTTCAGGAAAATAAATATATTTATAGATGATTTATATTTGGGAAAATACTGTTGAAATGATCATATGTTGAATATGCAGAAAAATCTGTTAGTGTGGCATGAGTATTAATGATATGAAATACTGTTTTCTAGGGAATGTGATTATGATATGGGTTTTTATAATAGAAAACCGGCGTACGGGCCGAGATTTTTATGTGATTTGCCAACGTACAGGCCATGCTATGTGGATGTGATTTGCTAGCATACGGGTTGTGCTATGATTTTTCGGCGTACGGGCTGTGCTATGTGTCTGTGATTTGCCAGCATACGGGCTGTGCTACGATTTTCTGGCATACGAGCCATGCTATATGACTGAGATTTGTCGGCGCACGAGCCGAGCTATGATAAAATGTGTAATACCGACGTATGGGCCGATGATTTTTATGACACACATATATTTATGCGAAGTGATATGATTGATGTAAAAATTAATGATATGAGATATCCATGTATCACTACTTCAGTATATGTTATATGATATCAAAACTTAGTTCGCTTAGTCTAGGCTAGCACTTGCACGGTACCGTTGCTATGTGTCCATGGTCTTCGTGATCATGATATTTGTGTTAACGCCGCTGTACGGAGTGGTGTGAGATTGGATGGTCGATGTGGTTATTAAGAAGTGTGTGTGATCGCCCCTGGTGTACGGACTAGGTCAGGCAGACCCATCAGACCTATAGATTGTACGTTTGACTTGGCAGTGGTCGGCCAACCATTGTCAGGTCCCGCCTTCGGGTCAGACAACCCAACTATGTGGGGGTAATACATGACAACAGTCAGCTAACCTACCAGGATTGTTTTTATGTTATTATTATTATATGAGATGAAATATACTTATGAAAATGTTATATGTTCTGCCATGATTTCATATGTATATGTTTTTCCCAAATTTGACAAAACAGTTATTGGATATGTAGTAACTCGACCTCGAAAAAAATAACAATAATAATAATACTAAAATAAATAAATAAATAAATAAAAAGATATTTTGGAGAAGATTTTTTGAAAAGAGATATTTTGAGATATTTATATATAAATATCTTGGAGGAGATATTTATTTAGATTACTTAAGGGCTAAGTTAGGATTTATTTTATAAATTCTCTTATTCTCTCTCTCTCTCTCTCTCTCTCTCTCTCGCTAAGATCCTTCGTCATTCGTCATTCGTCGTCCGTTTCCAAAAACAGAGGGTACTACGTGGATTAGAAGAGGAAACTCAACACTTGTAGTGGATAGGATCGTCGTTTCAGAGAGTTTCGGGTTTTCCCAAGAATCGAGGTAGGAATCTGATCCTAATTTTGATTGGATATTTGGATAGCAGTAGAAAACATAGTAAGGTAATGTTCTGTGGTTTTAGGTTTTCGGGATCTCGAGTTGTCGATTTGGACCGTTTTCATACGAACTTTCATTTCGAGTATAAGGTAAGGGGAACTTGATTACAACAGCTATTTTGGAAAACTAAACTACTAAAAAGCTAGTTTATGTTATTATCTATGATTTAACTACTTATTTATGAAATTCTATCGAGCAGAGATGCTGGTTTGACGATTTTACGATTTTTGGTAAAAATGAGGATTTCGATGTGTGATCTCTAAATTTTATAAACATTGTTTATTTGTATTTATACTATAGTAGGAGAGGCTCGAATCCTTTGTTTATTCAGTTAAACTATGTATATTGAATTTCTATTATTTAGCGGGTTTTTGTATTAAACTTGCGTGATATATGTTGAAATGGAAATGAATGTATTTTCTATACTACTGATATAGAATATGAGAATGAAATTCCAATTTGTTATACTGACAATGTGATAAACAGAGGCTGGTGATACACCGAGCCGCATCAGTAAACAAAGAGGGGTAAACTGAGTGGAAAGACGCTGGTTTGAACCCGCTGGAATTATTTCTATACTACTGATATAGATTATAGAAGATAAAATCATATTTTTATAAATTGAATTTATGATACACGGAACCACAGCTTGAGAGTCCCGGGAGGGTTGAAATATACTTTCTTTGCAGAGTTGAAATAAACTACTGTTATATGATACAGCACGATATCGTAGCTAGACGTACACGTGTAACCACACGTATTAAACGATGTGGGTACCAAGATGGTCGACTAGCAGGGTGAAACCATTGGTTGACATTGGGCCAATGGGGGCAGTCAGATCGTATGTAGGTACTCGGCAATGTCTACACGAATAGGGCATTGGACGAGTACCAGTGCACAACCCGAGCCACAGGGTAAAAATGGTTATAGGGATATTTTGTTGTTGGTCATCTGATAAATCATTAAATGGTCGAAAGACAGATGTGGGAATTTTTTAATATGAATAATGATATAACTGATAAATTACTGTATTGAAAATATTTGATTTATATTCCAGATGTTGAATGAAAATATGCATGTATGCAGTCACACACTGTTGTAACTCCTTCTTCCTTACTAAGAGGTGTCTCACCCTATCTTACAACCTTTGTTTTCAGGTCCATCCGTGCATCGGTCCTAGTAGATAAAGGGAATGGGGAGGTTATTTTGGTTAGCTTACGTAAGCATCTAAATTTTGTACTAAACTTGATGAAAGTCCTTTTTGGAGGGTTGTAATATGACAATTACTCTAAGTCCAAATGTATGTAAATTATGGATGTATTAGTGAACTCTAGTATAAGGCTAGTAGTAATTCCAATGGATGTTTATGTTTTTCCGCGACATTTACATCATGATTATGTATGATTTACACCCATATGTCCCTGTTTAGGGCTGGTTGTTTCCATATCTTAAATAGGTATAGGTATTTGATGTATGTGAGTGACACCTGAGTCCGTGTAAAGGGCCAGGTCGTTACAGGATATGTTCTGTATGGGATATGTATAACACAGTTTACTCATGTTGCCACACACTAGTATTAGTTTATTTCCCTTACTGAGAGGTGTCTCACCCCTAAATTTTATAAACTTTTTAGGAGCCCCAGATAGGAAAGCGGGAAAAGCCCCGCTGAGTTAGAGTTGCTTATCTGCCCTCTATGAAGGGTAATTTTTTGTAGGGACAGTTAGTTTTTGGGGGAAGTGTCCCTAGATATGATTTTTGGGATGTATATACTGAGATACAGTGATTGTAGTAACTCTAGTATATTGTGATATATGGTATTGAGATGTGTATGATTGTATGTTTCTGGTTGCTTAGGCTTCCGTGTTGTGTTCTGATTTATCCCTGGTACCCACGGGTCTAGGTGGATTGTGACCTGCTGAGCTGGAATGTATGATGTTGATTTTATTATCATTTTTTTAAAAAAAATGGAAAATAAGCATGTCGTCACAGTGTGGTATGAGAGCCTAGGTTGCTAGGTTCTATAGACTTTAGAATGCAGCGGAAATAATACCAGAGTTTAGGAAATGATTTGAGGTTTTGTTCTACAATCTAGAGGCAGGACTTCTGTGGTAATTTCTGTGTTTTTCCTAGGGTGACGATTTTAGAAAAACCATAGTAAGCTGTTGTCAGGTTGTGTTCCTAGAAGGTCGTCACATTGATAGTCGGCGCAAGGTTGTGTATGTTATATGTTTCCAGCGCAAGGACGTGTTTATGAAATGTTTGGCACAAGGGTGTATTTACAAAATGTTCAGTGCAAGGTCGTATTTATGAAAGAATAGAAATGCTATCAATCCATTTATGTTAAATGTTATATTATCATGTACTATATGTTATCAGAACCCAAATGTTAGTTTAGTTTTGTTTTAGAAGCACGGTACCGTAGCTATATAGATCAGATATTTATGTTCAGACTTGTGCTAACCACCCCACAAAGGGGGTGGGAGATGGATAGTCGATGTGGCTTTTCGTGTAGAGTTGTAGACGTCCACTTGGCAGTCCGGACCAGGGTGTGGTGGGCCCATCGTACTTACAGATATTTTTGACTCGACAGTGGTCGGATAACCATTGTCGGGTCCCGCCTTTGAGTTACACAATGCATCATGGGGGGTAATACATAACATTAGTTAGTTATTCATCTTGGGTATGTTTTTAGTATTATCAACTATACCAGACATTTTACAAACTATATGATTTATTGGAAAATACGAAAGTATATGATTATTCAGTATGTTATAATGAATGTTTCAGGTATATGAAATGTATTGTATATGTATAATTGCATTAAATGTTCATGTTGCCACACCGTTGTATTCAGTTTATTTTTTCTTACTAAGAAGTGACTCACCCCCGAACATTAAATGATTTTCAGGAAACCCAGAAGGACCGGTAGGTCATGGCTGCCGTTGAGTCTGTTGGGCTACCCCGCTAGGAGGGTAAGTCATGTACTAGGGTCAGGAGATTTTTATTGTGGAATCATAAATGTTTTTTTTTTTATATATATATTTTGAGGTTGTATATGAATACAATATCACTGTGAATTGTAGTTGGCTCTGGTATTTTATATTTTATGGTTATGAGTATGATGATTTACATTCACTGCTATCTAGGTTCCATTGTGTATGGCAGGTGTCCCCGCTACTTATGCGTTTCGGGTTAACTATTTTATTTATTTTGCTTTTCTTATATGGATATATAAGCAGGTCGTCACAAATAATGTCATTTCAACTGAGAGAACCAACAAATGAATGTTTTCAGTTTTAAAGTTATAAAAGTACCAATGTTAATGACAAATGACAAATGCTGGTAAATCTCAAAAAGACGGACAAATGACTGATTTTTAGTGTTAAATTAAGGAATCGGTTATGTTAATGATAAATAACGATAATTCTATTGATAGGAATATAAACAAACAAATGATTTTTAATTTTAAAATTAAGAAAATACCTATATTAATGACAAATGACAATTAACATAAGCCTACCAAGTAACAGATATTTTTAATTTAAAAATTAATAATATAACTATATTTTCAACAAATGACTAATGACGATAATTGTAATACTTTTCAATTCTATAACAACAAATAAGTAAAATGAGTTTGTGCCCTCAACAAATAACTACAAGGAACTTTTGCATATTTATGGCAATAGAAGTATACCGTCACAACTACCTCTAATTAATTGAATTCTAAGTATTATAAATTCTATTTTAATAATTTTTATATATTCTAGTCAAATTAATAGTACATTATTATAACTAAATGTAAAAACTAAAATATGTGTAAACTTATTGAAATTAGCTTAATTTATTTATAGAATGAAACATGAGTAAATTTATGTAAATATTCACTGTTCAAAATCTTATAAATGTGTTTCACAACTACTTGCTATCCAAGGTTATTTTCTAATATTGCCAAATAGTACTTGTAACTTTTAGAACTAATTGATTAGCTTAGCTTTTATTCTTGACAAGTCTGAAATTCCCTATTTGTTTTTTCAATTAACACTTATTAATAAATGGCTCCAAATAACTTCTAATAAATTATTTATTAGTTTTCATTAATCTAAGAACATCATAAAATATTATAATCAATAATTATATACGACAGCTACAAACAAACAATACGGAATGTAATGAATGATAGTTTAGAAAAAACAAAAGAACGAAAAAAAGGGGGGGGTGTGCTTTTGATGTTTTCAATTCAGAAAATACGTATAATAACGACAACGACAGGTAACGACGATTGACTACAACAACTAAGAAGTTAATGAAATGACGTAGCAACAATGGACTATAACGACAAATGAATTAAACCAGTACGCTGAAGATTTCAATAAATAAATAATTTTAATTTTTTGAGGGCAAAAAACTAATGACGTATCAAAAGACATTTTTCCATACATTTAGGGCCAAAACACATTTATGCTTGCAATATAAGTATCATTTATATATATTATGTTAGATACACACAATAATCACATTTATGATTTATGCTTGCAAACTAGAGTTACATTGGCTTTTCATCACAAATAATTAAGGGTCCGTTTGGTTGTAAAAAAAATATTTTTTCATTTTTTATTTTTCAATGAGTTATAAAATTTTAGATTATTTTTTAGTTTTTCAAAAGATTCATAATGAAAAAAATAGAAAACAAAGAGATTGTTTAGTTGTCCAAAATATTTTTTTCATTTTTTACTTTTAAATTTTAAAATAGTTACAAAAAAAAAAAGAAGGAGGCAACTTGTTTTTTAATTTTTCAAAAAGTACATAAAGTAGGACCTAAGATTATAAATTTAGGGTTTGGATTTAGATTTGGATGTGTGTGGATTTAGAAGAAAATCAATACATTTTATACTATATTAGTTGTAGCACATACGTTGCACGTGTAAGATTTTATTTTTTTTCAAATAATATTTTATTTACATAAATATTAAACCAAATTACTGATTGGCCCAGATAATTTATAGATGAGAAATTTAAAGGGCCATGTACTAATAAAAATCAATTACCTCAATATAGATTAAATTAATAAAACCCTTAGAATAAATTATAAATAGGAGAATGCATTTTTAAAAAAGGAATTTAGATTGAATACACAATTATATCATTATTCTACTAATTAATGAAATTCGAACAAATTAAAAATGTACAATAGCTTCGGTTGAAGATCTTGATCCGTCGTATATTCACATGTATTGCTTTGTAAAATGAACTACATACATCCTGTTGGGAATTAACAACAAATTCCCGAAACCTGTGAGAAACAAAATAGAGAAAAAATATACACCAAAGAAAAATCAATCACACGCACAAGACAGTATTTACGTGATTCAATAATTTTTCCTACGTCCACGGAGTTATAGGGATTTCACTATTATCAAGAAGAAAAATATAGAGAATGCGGTGGTACAATGCGCTCTCTCTCGCGAAGTGTGACCACTTACCCTAATCACCAAAACACAATCATTTTATATGTTGTGCACAGGGTTCCGAATGGGCTACAAAATGAGCCCCAAAAATTTTTACCTAGGACGTTGCCCTCGGACCCTCATGAGTACGACTTACGGCTCAAGCCACAGCGCTCATGGACTAAGCCTTAGGATAGGAATTTCTCATTAAAGAAAGGTCAGATCATCATCCAAATTTATTGCAACTAGGCTCCACAAAAAGGCCAACAAATCTCCCACTTGGAGACTAGTTCAATCACCAATATCGACTGCAATCCTCCAAATAAACAATCTCTTATCCCTACAACTCATCCTCCTGTCCTTAAGCTAGAAGACCAACTGAAGTTGCACACAGCTTCAACTTCTCAATAGTAACACCCTTAGTCAACATGTCAACCGAGTTCTTAGATCCACAGATCTTTTCTAGTATTACCAACTTATCTTCAACAAGATAACGGATAAAGTGATAGTTTGTTTGTATATGTTTTAACTTTGAATGAAAGACCGAATTTTTGGCAAGAAAAATTGCACTCTGACTGTCATTGTGTAAAATGCTCATCTTCTGCTTCTTAGCTAATTTGTCTAAGAAACCATGTAGTCAAATCATCTCCTTTCCAGCTTCAACTGCAGCAACATACTCAACTTTTGTAGAAGACAAAGTAACAATCTTTTGTAAATTTGAAGCCTAAGATATAGTTGTACCATCCAGAGTAAATACAAACCCAGTAGTATTCTTTCTACTATCATTGTCACTAGCAAAATCAATGTTTACATAACCCTGCAGTTTCAAACTTGCACCTGTGTAGCAAAGACATGTATCTAATGAACCCCTTAGATATCTCAAAATCCCCTTGACTCTCTCCCAATGTTGCTTTCCTGACCTACTCATGAATCTGCTCACAACTCCCACTACATGTGCAATGTCTGGCCTTGTACATACCATAGCATACATCAAGCTGTCAATAGATAAAGCATAGGGCACCTTGCTCATATGGTCCCTTCCTTCTTCTGTCTTCGGTGGCTATTCCTTGCTTAGTTTGAAATGACTACCCAAGGGTGTGCTCACTGGTTTAGCTTCATTCATGTTGAACCTGCTAAGAATTTTCTTCACATACTATGACTGTGAAAGCTTCAATGAACCATTAGCCTTGTCTCTAATGATTCTCATTCCAAGGATTTGTTTTGCAACTCCCAAATCCTTCATTGCAAACTGTTTTGACAATTGCTTCTTCAGATTATTAATCTCCTCAACGCTAGACCCTGCAATGAGCATATCATCTACATATAATAGTAAAATGATGTAAGAATTGTTAAAGAACTTAACATAACAACAGTGATTAGTTTCACATCTCTTGAACCCAATTTTATGCATAAAACCATCAAATTTCTTATACCATTGTCTTGGACCTTGTTTTAGACCATACAAGCTCTTTCTCAGTTTGTAGACTAAATTCTCTTGTCCCTGGACAATGAACCCTTCTGGCTAAACCATGTAGATGTCTTCCTCCAAGTCACCATGAAGGAAAGCCGTTTTCACATCTAACTACTCAAGATGTAGATTTTCTACAGTCACCATTCCCAGTACTAGTCTAATTGTCGACATCTTCACAATTGGAGAAAATATTTCTATGAATTCAATGCCCTCGTTTTGCTGGAACCTTTTGACAACTAATCTAGCTTTATAGCGCTTGCTACCATTATGTTCGTTCTTTATTTTGTATACCCACTTGTTGTGCAAAGCCTTCTTCCCTATTGGAAATTCAGTCAGTTTCCATGTCTGATTCCCCAACAAGGAATCCATCTTATTTTTCATGGCTAACTCCCACTTGCTTGAACTTTCATCCTACAAGGCTTCATCATAACACTCTGGCTCACCACCATCAGTTAATAGGAGATAATTTAGAGCAGGTGAATAACGTTGTGGCGATCTAATGGTCTTAGAAGATCTAGAGACCACAGCTACAGGTGTATTCTGATTTGCCTGTGATTCTACATTCTCCTTATCATCTTCACCCCTTTTTTGGACAGTAGTTTTAGTCAACTCATCTAATTTAACAAACTCAAATTTCTTCTGATCTATTGTTGTGACATCTGACACTACAGTTGACTTATTCTTGTATATAACCTGTTCATTAAATATCACATTTCTACTTCTGATAATTTTCCTGTTTTGTTCATCCCAAAACTGATAGCCAAATTTCTCATCACCATAGCCAATGAAATAGTATATTTTGGACTTTACATCAAGTTTACTACGAGCATTAGAATCAATATGAACATAAGAAACACAACCAAAAACTTTTAAGTGAAAAAGCTTTACCTCTTTATCACTCCAAACCTCTTCAGGAAGTCTGAACTCCAAGGGAATTGAAGGTCCTCGGTTTATTAGATAAGGTGCAGTACTAACAGCATCAGCCCAGAAAATTTTTGGTAGTCTAGCATGCAACCTCATATTCCTAACACGCTCATTGAGAGTTCTGTTCATGCGCCCAACCACACCATTTTGCTATGGTGTCCCAGGAATGGTTTTTTTCCATTCTAATTCCATGTGCAACACAATACTCTCTAAACCCTCCATCTATGTACTATCCTCCATTTTCCAACCTCAAATACTTTACTTTCAAACTTGTCTCTGTCTCAACCTTAGCCTTCCACTTCTTAAAAGTTTCAAACACATCATATTTATTTTTCAGAAAATAAATCCATACCTTTTTGGTTGAGTCATCAATGAAAGTAATGTAGTACCTTAAACCTCCAAGGGATGCAATGGGAGAAGGCCCCCATAAATCTATGTGCACTAACTCCAATTTTTCAACCTTTGGTGTTCTGCCAATTTTCAAGAAACTCACTCTTTTCTGCTTTCCTAAGATGCAGCTTTCACACAAGTCAAAATCAACAGACTTCAATTCTGATAGTTTCCCTTTTGACAGCAGCATCTTCATCCCTTTCTCCCTCATGTGACCAAGTTTGCGGTGCCATAAACTTGTATCAGTACTTGCTTTAGCAACTGCAATTGTGTCTCTTGTACTTGAGGTCATGTATAGAGTACTAGATTTCTTTCCACGAGCCAATACTCTAGCCTCCTTTGTAACCTTCCCAGTGCCACCAGAAAACAACATTGCATACCCTTCATCATCAAACTTTCCGACAGAAATCAAATTCCTTCTTAGGTCAGGAATATGTCATACCTTCTCCAGTAACCAAACAAACCCATTGGGCAACGACATTCGCATGTTTCCCATACCCACAACATCCAAGGTTGTACCATCAGCCAAATACACCTTACCAAAATCTCCTACTACATAGTTATGTATGATTTTATGGTGTGAAGTGGTATGAAACGAAGCTCTTGAGTCCAAAACCCAATTATCAAGTGGACTATCTACTGCAAGAAGTAGTGCATCATGTACCTCTTCTGTTACAACATTAGCAGAGTCATCCTCATTCTTCTTCTTAATACTTTGCATTGTCTCCTAAAGTGACCTGTTTTCCCGCAGTTTTAGCATTATCCCTTTTGGCCAGATCTAGATTTACTTTTGTTTCGATTATAGTTTCTGGATTTTTATCTACCCCAATCTGAATTTCGGTCATTACCTCCGCCTTTTGTCTCAAGGTTTAGGGCACAACCAAATCCTGAGATTTCACCCGCATCTCTTCTGCGAATCTCCTCAGCTAGAATTAAATCTCGTATATCATTATATTTCACTTTTTCCTTTCTAGTAGAGTTGCTTACTGCCATCCTCATTGCCTCCCAACTGTTTAGCAACGAAGCCAAAACAATCAGTGCACGAATCTCATCATCAAAATCAATTTCTACAGACAATAATTGATTTGTGATAATATTAAACTCATTCATATGTTGTGCTACTGTTGCATTCTCTGTCATCTTCAAATTAAACAATTTCTTCATTAGATGTACCTTGTTATTTGCTGACAATTTTTCATACATACCATATAAAGCCTTTATCAAATCTGCTATAGTCATCTCCTTCACAATGTTGTGTGCAATAGACCTAGGCAAAGTTGATCTTATAATTCCTAGTACCTGTCTGTCAAGGAGAGTCCATTCCTCGTCCTTTATAGTAGCAGGTTTTTCTCCTAGAAGCGGCAGATGTAACTTCTTCCCATAGAGATAATCCTCGATCTGCATCCTCCAGAATCTAAAGTCTGTGCCATCAAACTCTTCTATTCCATACGCCTTTCCTGCTTCCTCTGCCATTGCTCCCACTCGAACCTAACCCTAGGCTCTGATACCAGTTGTTGGGAATTAACAACAAATTTTTGAAACCTGTGAGAAACAAAATAGAGAAAAAAATACAAGCAAAAGAAAAATCAATCACAAGCACAAGACAGTATTTACGTGGTTCGACAATTTTGCCTACATCCACGGAGTTGTAAAGATTTCACTATTATCAAAAAGAAAAATATAGAGAATGCAGTGGTGCAATGCTCTCTCTCTCTCTCTCTCTCTCTCTCTCTCTCTCTTCTCTCTCTCTCTCTCTCTCTCTCTCTCTCTCTCTCTCTCTCTCTCTCTCTCTCTCTCTCTCTCTCGCAAAGTGTGACCGCTTAGCCTAAGCATCCAAAAACAATTATATGTTGCGCACAGGGTTCCGAATGGGTTACAAAACGGGCCCCAAAAATTTTTCCTGAGGGCGTTGCCCCCGAACCCCCACGAGTACGGCTTACAGCCCAAGTCGCAGCACTCATAGACTAAGCCTTAAGATAGAAATTTTTCATTAAAGAAAGGTCAGGTCATCATTCAGATTTAATGCAACTAGGCTCTACAAAAGGCCCAACACATCCTAATCAGTGCAATGTTGAGAGTAAGGGCAACATAAGAACAAAGATAATGGGAAAAATCTAACACATATAATGTCTTATATAATACAAAAGTATCAACTATAGTTATTTGTAGCATGAATAGAAATTTACCTAAACCAAGGTAAAAAAGAAATAATTTTTTTTTCCTCTAAAGTCCCTAGAGGTAGGGATGTAAATGGAACGAATTTGGAATGGAAGGGGTAGAACCCAAATTTGTCCATTAAGAATTTTTCGCCTAACCTAGCACCTTGAATCAAACTTAGAACATTATTTATATCTCTATCCCCGCCTCACTAGGATCCCGCTTCCCACCAGTGATCCGTATCCATATCGTCAACTATAAATAAAAATGTAAAATTTTGAAAAAAAAAAAAGAAAAGAATTCCTATATTTAAATTATGAAATTAACACACACACACACACACACATATTTCTAGGGTGTGGATGGAAATTGTTTGGAATGGTAAAGATTGAACAGGGACATCATGACGTTATGAAATTAATTAATACATAGTAGTAATTAATTAATATTTAAAAGGATGAACATTCAAGGGTATTTTGGGAATTTTAAAAGTTGCCAATTAAAGACTACCAAAAATTAGTTTCTCATTTTTTGAAGAAGTATAATTTTATCATATTCAATACAAATCAAAGTTTAAGATCCAAATTACGTAACTCCCAAATATAGAGCAATTTAGAAAAATAATAACAATACATTTTTTTTTTTTCAGTTTTTCTATATAAATTTAGAAAATTGAATTAGTTGGGTTGTATTTTTGTATTTATTTGAAAAAAAAATTAAAATAAAACTATTTCTACGAGCAAATATTGTCAAAAGCCATTTATTGTTGTTGTTGTTTTTTATACAAATGTTGTGAAATTAAAATTTTAAGGAACATTTTTTTTGTAACTTCTTTTGGGAAACTACAGTGAAAAATGAAAATTATTTTCCACAATTAATTAAATGGATTCTCATAGGCTCATTCTTTGTTTCAAAAATATGAAAGAAAGAAAAGGATAATAGAAAGGATTAATTTTATTTTTATTTTTGACAATCTCTAGAAAAGTAGAAAAAATAAATAAATATATATATATATATATTAAGAAATGAATAAAAATTTAATGTGTAAAATTTAATTTAACACATTATTAACGTTTGATTTTTTTATTATTTTTAATCACATTAAAATAATTTTTTTAATTCTTATCTTCTAAGAGACAAGTTAGCTTTATCATTGGTATAAAAATAATTGTCATTTTAAAAGCATTTCGCTATTACTTAATTTTGTTTTTTCACGGTTTTTAAGTGAAAAAAAAAAACTAATGAGTTATCAATTAATAACAAAACTAAACTATTGGAACGTTATATGAGATTCGTTCTCAAAGTGTTTGATGCACTTGCATAGATAATTTTTTTTTATTAATATATTAAATGTTTTAAAATTACAAGAAATTTGTTTAATTAGTTTAAAAAATTGAATCCCTTGTAGTAGTTATCTTAATTTTTTTTCTTTTGAAAAAAAATATAATTATTCTCTAACGAGAAGATCCAAAGATCCCCAGAAACTAAGGGATTCCATGACTTCAGAGCCCAGAGGCTTATTTCAGTTGCAGTGGATCCATCTGAGTCGTGACCCGCAGGATGATGTATGATGCGGCAGGCCCAGTGGTGTCTGCCCGCCGTCCATTACGACTGGCCCTCGTCATCTTCATAACGGGCCGGACGAGCTCGGTAGCGACGATGTGGTCCCGTCGAGATATGGGCCCAAAGGCCCGGTGACGTCAATTTTCCACATGGGCCAGAGCCGGGAGTCCGTTGCTAGCGACCATGCGATTTCGCTGTACCTGCTACGTGTCTTGATCGCAGTGGCTTGGTAGAAAGAGTCGGCCTGATACGGGGGTCCTCACGTGGAGCAGTTTTTTAGCCAATAAAACGCCTTGGGGCCTCCAGGCTGGAAGATCCCATGGTTCGGTGATGGTTTGATGGGGCGGGCGGGCGGGTGCGTACGGTTTCCAACCGTAGAGGGAGGAGGAGAGATTGGGAAACGTTCATTCATGGAGTACCTACTCTTTGGTCCCCGACCACTAGATGAGGCTCTTCCTTTTGCCAGTGTAACTTTCAACTTGAAAATTGCCATGCACACTATATTTTTCCTCTACAAGAGTAATCAGTGACCGGCGAGACAAATCAATCGTACACTCACAAAAATGCCAAGGAAAAAGTTCAAGGCTTTTCTTTTTCTTTTCTTTTTTTTCCCCCTGAATTTAATTTAATTTTGATTAAAATTATTTGAGAAAAATTTAGGTCAAACTTTATATCTAAACTTGATGCGTTTCAAAAAATACTAGCCCATCAAACATTTTTTTTTTAATTAAAAGATACTGGATGGTCCAATATTTTTCACTTAAAAGACGTCGGATGATGCAACGTTTTTGTTTTGGGCGATGGTCACTGTTCGCTGATGCGTGATGATTAAAAAATGTTATCCCAAATAGCGTTTTTTATTTTGTTAAATCATTTCTTCCTCCTTTCTCTCTGTCTACAATTTGCAGAAGAGGTCGAGAGCCGAGAGAGCCGAGAGGGGAGGCACCGACCTAACTTGAATCAAAACTTTCAGGTAAATGTTGGGTTCGGATTGTACAATCTAAACGTTCTATCACGAAGTACAATACGAACGTTGGGAATGTAGTATATAATGAAGGGAAATGAGGTATGTTTTCCTACATTAAACCTAGTTCTTGTTGCGTTGAGATTCTAAAATTTGTATTAAAATTTGTGTTAATTTGTAGTAAAAATTAGTACTTTATATGTTGAATTTGGTTAATTGAAGTTAATTTAGTGATTTGAAACATCCTCATGGAATCCCCAATTTGAGGTTAGGATTTTTTTTTTCATGTCTAAATTTTTGCATATTAAATTTATTTTAATAAATGATGAATGCATATGAAGTTTTGTGTTTGATAGCATGGAATTATATTATATGATTTGTGTTTTTTTATCTTTTATTTTTGTTACAAAAACATGCTTAATAGCATACAATTATATTATATGATTTGAATTTTTAATTTTGTGGTAAAATTTTTAAGAAAATTCAAAATTTATGGTGGTTGATTGTTATGTTTTAATATTCAAAATTAATATTTTGGCTTACTGTACCATGGGCTGGAAAAGAAAAAGAAATTTCTAAGAAAATTTTAGGATATTTAAAAAGATGTTCACCTAAAAATTTAGAGAGATAAATGAATCAAAATTTTAATATATACACACACATGCAAACATTATGAAGTTTATCACATGTACAATTACTTATATTTATTATTTGAGCTAAAGATAATTCTTATGAAACTTATATTTTATTCATTAAATTTTATATATCAATAATAGCATCATTATTTTAAAAATATTATATATATATATATATATATATATATATATATATATATATATATACATATACTAGTCAAACTATTACTATATTTTTACTTATGGAAAATATTTCTATTTCTTATCTCTAACTTATCTCGTGCCACTAAAGAGATATTACCTCCTAATTAAAGGGGTATGTTGTGGAATAACCCTAAGATCTGGTTGTAGTACATACGGATAACCAAAAAAAAAAACGATCATGCATACCTTAGTTTAACAAAAATTCGATCTTTCAAAGCCGGATCACAATAAAAATTTGATCTCGCAAATCCTAATTACATGATTAGGATCATACCTATGAGATCTCTTTGGTTTGACCTCAAACTACAAGCACGAAGAAGAACTCTTGAATCTACAAGTATGAAGAGGAACTCCTGGATCTGCAAGATCGAAGAAGAACTCTTGATGACGACCAGGGATCTTCTACTATATTCCTTGAACACGTCTTGCTCTTGAGAGAGTAGGCTCGTCAACGGCGGCTAGGGTTTGCTTCTCAAGAAGACATCTCCCTCTGTGTGTGTGCGTGTTCGTTTAACCCTCGCCGCTGAATGAAGCGCGTGTATATAGGCTACAGTAGGGACCTCTAGGTAAATATGACTAGAGCTCCCAACGTAATTAAGAATTCCTAATTCGACCCGGATTAATCCTTAATTATGTTAATTACAATTCATATCACTAACGAATTATAATTGCACTCCCTGTCATATTTGAAATTAAATTTCGAGCTCCCATTATTAAATGCTTTTTTATCTCCCCATACAGAACCCGTCAATTAAATTAAATTACTGACAATTTGATTAATTGACATATTAATTCCATGAGACCTTCTACTTAACTTATTTGATGTGTCATATTCAAAATCCACCTGCAGGGTTTGACATAATCAAAACTTATAAGCTTTCTCAAGGGTATATCGTCAATGACGATACTAGGATGTGGATTCCATCAATAATTAATGTTTATCATACACATAATGTCATTACCCAACTCACTGTGTTTATTGACCCATTAAAAACCTCACTCTTCTATAAATCAAAGTAATAAACACTACATGCACGTATCGAATAATCATATCAGGATTAAGAGTATAAGCACTCATAATAATCATGAGGTACTAACTGTTTTATATAGTAGGTATAAAAACAATTACCCTAAGACAGTCTTGTTCAATACACACAAAGTGTACTAGCATATGGATTTGGAACTATACCATTCCCCATAGTCAAGACTGACCTATTAAAACTTTGTGTTATAGTCCTACCAATGGTGTGTCCAATTCTATTTAAGATTGTGAACAATAAACTTATATTCTATAAGAATTGATGATCTAATCTTCTGTATGTAAGTCGTACTCTACACACTAGATCACCTACTATATAGAATAAAAGACACACATGCATAATCATTTAATAGATAATGTCAGGCAAACATTGCTCACAAAGATTTTCATTAAAATGGAATAACTGAAGTTATTAATAAATAATAATAAAACTGATTACATAAAGAATATTTTTCAGTATAAATCTCTAACAATCTCTCACTTATACTCAAAGTCATGTTGTCATACATCTCACTCCCATTCCCTTTACATGACTATCAAAAGTACTAACTGGTAAGCTCTTTGTAAACGAGTCTGCCAGGTTGCTTGCCGACGCAATCTTGGTCACCATCACATCACCTCTTTGCACGATATCTCATATCTGGTGATACTTACGCTCGATGTGTTTTGCCCTCTTGTGGGTCCTGGGTTCCTTTGTGTTAGCAACCACCCCGCTATTATCACAGTAAAGTGTAGTAGGCAATTGTACTGAAAGCACCACTCCTAGATCCAATAGAAAGTTTTTGAGCCAAATGACCTCCTTGGTTGCCTCAGAGGCTGCCACATATTCGGCCTCCATAGTGGAATCAGCAACACATGATTGCTTGATACTCCTCCAACTAATGACTCCACCTCCTAGGGTAAACACATTTCCCGAGGTTGATTTTCCGGGATCCTTATCTGACTGAAAATCTGAGTCTGTATACCCAATGGGTACTAGAATATCTACTTGATAAACCAACATATAATCCCTAGTTCTTTTTAGATACTTGATTATATGTTTTACTACAGTCCAATGTTCCCACCCTGGGTTAGACTAATTTCTGCTAATGGTTAGACTAATATCTGTTGATCATGCCTACGACAAAACAGATGTTAGGTCTAGTGCAAAGCATAGCATACATAAGGGTTCCTATTGCTGATGCATAAGGAACTGCCTTCATGTTCTTTACCTCAATCGGTGTTTTAGGACATTGATCCTTGGATAGAGAGATTCCATGTCTGAAAGGGAGTAACCCTTTCTTGGAATCCTGCATACTAAAACGGACAAGAATCATATTGATATAAGTAGCTTGTGATAAGCCCAACATCTTTTGCTTGCGATCTCGCAAAAGCTTGATCCCAAGGATGTGACTGGCTTCTCCTAAGTCCTTCATGTCGAACTGTCCAGATAACCATACCTTAACCGAAGATAATACCCCCACATCGTTTTCGATGAGTAAGATATCATCCACATATATCACCAAGAATACCACCACATTTCCATCATACTTTTTATATACACATGACTCATTAGGGCATTGATCAAAACCATAAGATTTAATGGCTTGATCAAAACGGATGTTCCAAGACATAGACGCCTACTTGAGTCCATAAATGGGCTTCTTAAGCTTGTACAACATGTGTTGTTGGTCTACTGCTACAAAACCATTTGGTTGCACCATATAGATGCACTCATTAAGACTTCCATTTAGGAAAGCTGTGTTGGAATTGGTGTAAGCCCAAGAGGGGGGTGAATTGGGTATTTAAAATTTTTCTCCTAGGTCAAATTTGAATCCACACAGTAATGCACGACCTAGGGTCTGTCTATGCAAATTCCAATAACCCAAAAATATATAACTGAGTAGATAAATAGAACATATACAATAGGCTCAGTATTTCCCAATCATTCACAACTTACAGGTGGAGCACTACCGATTACAATTTCCCTCTCCTTACTGGACATAGGGAATACCCCAGGTCAGATTAACAGGGCTGACCCCAACCTTTACAACACCTTACCAGGATGGTGCACCTAGTTCTCTTAATCGGGTCTGAACTAGTCTGGTGCTCTCCTAATCGAATCAGAGCAATTATGGACTATTCACAGGAATAGTCTCCCTCTTTTGACCACTCGTCAGGAATACAAAAGATATGAAATTTTTTGTATAAACAGAACACTTCTACAAAAGCATATGCATACAAGTTGAAGTACAAATGCCCTCACATATGATATGAAATGAAGTTCAATGTGAGTATGGTGATTTTCTCACTAAATTAATCCTTAAATAAAAATATATATGATGGATGCTTAAGGATTTAAATCCTAACAAAATATTTCTCCAAATATGTTTTTCCCAAATAAAGTGCAGGAGAATCTAGGGTTTTTGCTTACAAATGAACTTGCAAAAATAGTATGTGTGAGTGAAAGCACGATTGCAATAAAACTTTCCAAGCACAAATTATATGTGCTCAAGTCTTTCAAAAATAACTAATATAAATTTTCTCCCAATAATATTTATCAATAAAATATATGGGAGATCGAAGAAGCTAACTCTCAAAAATAAATTTTCACAAATAAAGAACAAGTGAGAGTATAAGCTTTGTGTAAACACTCTAATTTTAACCAAACCACCCCTAAGAAGATCTAGTATTAACGAAATTTGACTTTGAGTCCTGCGTGATCCTAGATTTTAAAATTAGGACCTAAAGTCTCTGTAATATCCAAATTTGAGTCCCTTTGATGACAACCAAGTTTCACAGTTTTCGTAAGTCCATCATGAGTTGTCAAATTTTTAATCCTAGTGAGAGTCCTTCTAACCCTAAAATTAATCGTCAAGGCCCTGTAATTTTAGAATCCATTTCCCTTGGGCTGGGCGTAATGATCCAAATTGGTGTTGATAGTTGGTCCCTGTTAGATTATGTTTCCTTAACTGTTACTTAATTTCAAAATTAGCTTTTCAATTAAGTCCTGTTTTTCATTTAGAGGCTTGGTTCATATCAGAATCTTCTTTCCATTGTAAGTCCCTTTCGATGCCCCTAAAATTACCTTTTATATTAAGTCCTGAAATCAAAAAATTTTAAGTCCTTGATGTTGGTCTTGAAGAATAATTTCTTTGATTTCGTCCATTTACTAGAATTAGGTTTTCCAATTTTGAGTCCACAAATTATTAAGTTGAATCCTTCAAAAATATTAAGTTAAAATTTTAGTTTGTTAAGAGTTTAGAGTTTAACCTTTTTGACAGAGCGTGTGTTAATTTTAAAATCAAGGAGGTCTAAGTCATATTTTGTTTACCGGTTACTTCATGGGGTCAATTTGGTCAACCCAAATTTTGTCTCAAGTAAAAATTGAAAAAGGTCAAACACAAGGATATATTTTAAGGGAAGCGGGTGCAAAAGCTCACATTTCATTACATAAAGGAAGGGGGAGCACATGCAGGTATGATGCAAATACATGCGGGCAGAAAGTATACAACAAGAAATAAAATACAAGGAAAAGGGAAAAGTACAAAATACAAAAGTGGTACAAATAATGGTTGCAAGAAAAACAACTCAGGGTACATGCATCAGCATACAAAAAATATGAAAAATATGTAAAACCAAAGGGAAAATGAGAAAACCCTCCAATCCTCGAAGGCCACCTAGAAGCATCTCCCAAAGCCTTCCAGGTTCTCCTATCCTAGCATGCCATCTGGACCTCCTGGTTCACCTGCGCACAAAAAATGGCAACAAAAATAGGTAGTTAGCAACAAAAATTCAAAAAAATAAAAGAAAATAAAATGAAATCACATGGGAATAAAATATTCCCTGCCAGCGCAAGGAATAAGTTGGGGAAGTTGGTTAGTGGGGTGTATTTTTGGTGTCAATTGAACTCCTCAAATAAATAGGGAGTCTAACTGTAGCTGAAGGACAGAGAAAAAAGCATAAGAATACTCTGCGAGAATTGAGAGAAAAGATAGTAGAAAGAGAGATAGGGAGGTTCTGTAGGATTTGAGGGAGAGAGTTCAAGAGAAAGGGAGAAATTCTTCTAAATTGGGAATAGGAAAAAACAGAGAGAAAACTCTAAATCACTGAGATTCAGAGATGTGGGAACATAGGTGTTGATTTATAGAGAGCAAAGACCAAAGAACTAGAACTTGTGAGCTAGACCAGAGAGTCAGACTCATGCACAGACAGACACCCAGACAGATTTAGAGCAAGAAGGAGCAAAGAAGGAGGAGTGAGAAGGGAAGGTATAATATAAGAAGCATCTGGCATGTTTGAATTCATATGTTAATTGTGAAATGAGTGTGAAGTGAGTGCAGGTTCCCCCCTTCTCTGAGTCTCATGTTCTAACCCGAGCATCAAATTTGAATTCAAATTCGAGGCCATTTTGAGAAATCACCTGTACCCGAATCAAGATCTGGATCCCCTTATCCGGACCTGCCCACACTGATGGTTTGTGCAAGATCCGATTCCTATCTCCCAAAACCCAAATCTAAGTCCTAGTTTTCACTCTCTTAAACCCCCAGGCTCGGGTTGAGTTTTAAAATAAAAAATCCATTATTTTTTTTTAAACCAACCCATTTGCACATAACTAAAGTCCATTGTTAAAAAAAACCAGCCCAGTTCAACTATTCAAAAACAAGCCCAAGCCTTGTTTTTGAAAACCTCAAGCTGGGCCTGTTTTAAAATCTTGCCCCAAGCCTATATCAAACCTTTGAGCCCAATTCCATTTTTTAAATACCTGGCCCTCAAATGTTTTCAGACCAACCAATTAAAACTGTTTTTCACCTCAGCAGGAAACATAATTTACAAACATGTCATCTAACCAACCACAATACCAGAGTCCTACAAAATCTGTTATATATACAATCATCCACCAAAAGACCAAAAAGTAACCTAGGGTCACTTCACAAAAATAAATCTAACCCTAGCTCAATAACTCACCCTTCTGACAAGGTAACTCAGTTGGACTCTACCATCGCGGAGCTCTATTTACTCCTCTACCCGGATTTCCTAAAATGTTTGAAATGTTGGGGTGATACACCTCTTAGTAAAGAAAATAAACTAATATCAGTGTGTGGCATCATGAGTACTTTAATGTTATACATATAAACAGTATAATAAGTATATTTGGTAAAATTTTTCTATAGCAAAACTAAGTAAAACAAGATTCGTCATAACATAATAAGGCATACTAGATTTCTGTACATGAAAATCATCTTATATAACTGTACAATACTGAAATAACACCCAGGATGGATAGCTTGCCGATGTCAGGTCTTACCCCCACATGACTAGGTTGTGCAACTCGAAGGTGGGACCTAGCAATGGCTGGTCGACCATGTTAGATCAACCATAAGTCTGTAAGTACGATGGGCCTGCCCCTCCTGGTCCCAGACTATCAGGGGAATAACTCCACTCTACACTAAAGCCACATCGACTGCCATCTCCCACACTACTGGTCGTGTGGTAGCACTATCATTATTCTGAACATATAGCTACAGTACCGTGCTCCTGAAAACTGAACTAAACTATACCATCCGGGTTCTAATAACATATAATATGTTTCATATACTGAACATAACTGTTTCGTATTTCATAATAATATCTTACATGGTAATATTTCATGAATTTTGTCTTATCATACATGATTATGGCATTTATGTCAACATGAATCATGACATTTGCGCCAACATAAATCATGGCATTTGTGCTGGCATAACAAAATATACTAAACATGATTTCTCTATACTATTTAACATTATATTCATAAAATCATGGTTCCTGTATTGTTTTATAATTGCTCTGAAAACTATCATATCATGATTGATCTGAGAAAAACATATTATTTTGATGTACATGATTATATGGAAATTTAAAATCATGCCACACAAAAATAGGTAACATTCTGAATGTAAAATCTGTTCCAAAATCATAATTTCTAATAAAACACATTTAAATCATATCCCTGTTCAAAGCAGTGTTTCCCAAACATAATTCTATAATGTACATATTTTCCTAAAATTTAATGCTGTAGAAAAATAAATAATTTCATGTAAAATTCTGACTTAATTTATCCCCTTACCTGGTTCACTGAGAAGCCCACTAAACACCCAATCCTACACCTACAGTGTTCCTAACACAACACCCTGAAATTAACATTTTCCCCCAATCAACTTCAGTATTATCTTACCTAACATATTCTCCTCAGTCCAGAAACACCAAATACCCAATAAAACTGAAATTAACTAACTTACTCAAATTTTGTGATGATTCCCAAACTTTCCAAATCAAATTTCTACTCCAGCTGTGTTGTAGAGAATCTCCCTAGGATCACTGTGGTAGCTTCTAATCGTCGAACTAGGGAGAATCGGAGTCAAAAACTTTGAGATAAGTGAGAGAAACCGTGTAGAGAGAGAGAGAGAGAGAGAGAGAGAGAGAGAGAGAGAGAGAGAGAGAGGGGGAGGGAGAGGGAGAGGAATTGAAAAAATGAATTTTTCCTCCACTGAAATCGATTTTGGGCTATATATAAAGTGCTATCCACGTGGCCTCGTCAACGAGCCACGTCACATGTCGACAAGTCCAAGAAATAGTCTTGTCGATGAACGCCTACTCCTTGTCGACGAGATTCGGACCCTGAAAATAGCCCTCTCGATAAGTTCTCATTGACAAGACGCGCGTCCCCGTCGATGAGCCCAAGAGCCTTGCTCATCGACGAGCATTTCTTCACTCGTCGATGAGACCCTGCTGAATCCCTTTTAAAATTCCTTTTCTCTCCTTTCTTTTATTATTTAATTACTATAATTTTTCGGTTCTCTACATTCTCCCCTCCTTATTAAAATTTCGTCCTCGAAATTCACTATCTATGCTGACACCATCCTTAAAAGAAAATGGGCTAGTTATTTTATTACTTACCCTCACTTATAGCGAAGGAATACTATGGTTACATTCAAAGTTCTAGGAGATTACAAATGCATAAAATAAAATTCTCTCAAAACCAAAACACTACCTACCAACTAAAAATTATTACATGTACTAACCAGTATAAAAGAAACATTACGTATATACTTGTATCTCTTCTTGATTACTGCTATTCCCCGCTAAACAAATGTGGGTATTTTTGTCGTATCTCTTCCTCAAGCTCCCAAGAAGCTTCTTCTACTACGTGATTCCTCCACAGGACTTTTACTAATGGAATCCTCTTACTATGCAATTCATGTTCCTTCCTGTCCAAAATCTGTACCGGAGTTTCCTTATAAGCCAAAGTATCATTGAGTTCTAACTCGGCATAACTGATGACATGGGAGGGATCTGAGACATATTTCCTTAACATGAAAACGTGAAATACGTTGTGGATTCTAAATAAAGTTGGTGGTAAAGCTAGTCGGTAGCACTGACCCTACTTTTCAAGTATCTCGAAAGGGCCAATGAACCTAGGGCTTAACTTACCCTTCCTCCCAAACCTCATAACTCCCTTCAATGGCGCTATCTTCAGAAACACATGGTTCCCAACTTCAAATTCCAATTTTCAGTGGCAAGTATCAACGTAACTCTTCTGCGACTCTGAGCTACACAGATTGTTTCTTTAATGAGTCGAACTTTGTCGTAGGCTTGCTGCACTATTTCTAGTCCCAACACTTGCCTCTCACCTATTTCATCCCAGCATTGAGGAGAATGACACCTCCTACCATAGAGCGCCTCATAAGGTGTCATGTTGACGCTGTCCTGACAGTTGTTATTGTATGCAAACTCTACCAGCGACATATACTGTTTCTAACTACCCCTAAAATCCAGCATGCACACCCGCAGCATATCTTCTAATATTTAAATCACCCTCTCAATCTAGCCATCCATCTAAGGATGAAACGTCGTGCTGAAAGATAACTGATACCCCAGAGCCTCTTGCAAATTCCTCTAAAACCATGACATGAATTGTAGGTCTCTGTTTGATACTATAGACACTGGCACACCATGTGATCATACAATCTTCTAAATATATAATTCTGCCAGTCTATCCATGCAGTAGTTGACTTTAATAGGAATGAAGTGAGTGGTCTTCGTCAATCTATCAACGATCACCCAAATAGCATTCTGACCATGCGGTGTCGGCAGTAAACCCGTCACAAAATCCATAGATACATGATCCCACTTCTACTCTAGGATGTAAAACAGTTGCAATTGGCCTGACGGCCTTTGGTGCTCAGCCTTTACCTGCTGGCACGTCAGGCACTGCTGCACAAACTCAGCAATTTTCCTCTTCATGCCGCTCCACCAATAAGACTCTTATAAATCCCTATACATTTTAGTACTACCTAGATGAACCGTGTACAAGGACCTGTGAGCCTCCTCTAAGATCATCATCTTGATGTCTATATCTGCAGGTACGCACAACCTGGAATGGAACCTCAAAGCCTTGTCATCAGAAATATTGAATTTTTCTCTTTGTCCGTCCTGCACCTTAGGTATCAGCTTTTCTAATTCCGCGTCATCCCTCTAAGCGGTCTTAATCCTTTCTTGTAGAGTAGGCTGCACTACCAAGTTGAAAATAAATGTCTAGTTATCACACTCTACTAACTCCACGCCAAGTTTCTCTAAACCCATCAAGATCGGGTGTTGAATTACTATTGCTAACTGAGTTGCATCCCCCAATTTTCGGCTCAATGCATCAGCCACCACATTAGCCTTACTTAGGTGGTAATTGATAGTGCAGTCATAATCTTTAATAAGTTCTAACCAGCTCCTCTGTCTCATGTTCAGCTCCTTTTAAGTGACAAAATATTTCGAACTTTTATGGTCAGAAAATATTTCACATTTCTCTCCGTATAGATAATGCCTCCAAATTTTTAACGCCTGTACCATTGCCGCCAATTCCAAATCGTCGGTAGGGTAGTTCTTTTTCATATTCTTTCAACTGTCGGGAGGCATAAGCTACAACCCTACCATCTTGTATTAATACACATCTAAGCCTTTTCAAAGACGCACCACTGTAAATAACATAACCATCACGCCCTGACGGAATGATCAACACTGGTGCAATGACAAGCCTCTGTTTCAGTTCTTAGAAGCTCTGCTCACAACTGTCGTCCCATTCAAACTTGACATTCTTCCTGGTCAGACGCATCATAGGCCCTAATAATGTTGAGAATCCCTCAACAAACCAACGGTAATAACCTACCGGCCCCAAGAAACTCCTGATTTCCTAAACGTTCTTTAGCTTAACCCAATTCACTACTACATCAATCTTGCTGGGATCCACTAAAATTTCATCCCCTGATATAACATGCTACAGAAATGCCACTTTCTCCAACCAAAATTCACATTTACTGAACTTGGCATACAATCTCTTTTCCCTAAGCGTCTGAAGTACCATCCGTAAGTGTGCCTCATGCTCCTAAAAACTTATCGAATATACCAGTATATCATCAATGAAAACCAAAAAAGACTGGTCTAAATATTGATGAAAGATTCTATTCATAAAATCCATGAATACAACAAGAGCATTCATTAGACCAAAAGGCATAACAAGGAATTTATAATGCCCATATCTGGTCCTGAAGGCTGTCTTTGAGACGTCTTCTACTTTAACTTTCACCTGGTGATAACCTGATTTGAGGTGGATCTTGGAATAAACTCGTACACCCTAGAACTGATCAAATAAATAATCTATATGGGGTAGAAGATATCTGTTTTTAATGGTTACCTTGTTTATCTCCCTGTAATCAATACACATCCTTACAGAACCGTCTTTCTTTTTCATGAATAACACAGGAGCTCCCCAAAGCAATACACTAGGTCTAATAAACCCTTTATTCAATAGATCTTGTAGCTAATCCTTTGATTCCCCCAATTCTGTTGGAGCCAGTCGGTAAGGAGTTTTAGAGATCGATGTCGTCCCAGAAAATAAATCGATAGTGAAATCTACCTTGCGGTTGGGAGGCAATCCTGGCAATTCTTCTGGGAAAACATCTGGAAACTCCTTAACCACTAGTGTGATGTCAAGTTTCAACTCATTTTTTAACACCTCCTTTACAAAAGTCATAAACCCCTAACATCCATCCAAAAGTAGCCTTTGCACTTGCATAGCTAACACTAACTGAGGTGGGGAACACACATGCAACCCCACAAACCTGAATTCTTACTTGCCTGGTGGTTTGCAAATTACCTCTTTCAGATGACAGTCAATATCAGCATAGTTAGCTGTCAGTCAATCCATACCCAATATTACATCAAACCCATGCATGTCAAGTACAATTAGATGAGCAGGTAGTACTCTCCCCTGAATTTCTACTGGATAGCCCCTAAGCACCTTACAACACTTTACCACTAAACCATCTGGTGAAGCTACTAACAATTCTACATCTAATGACTAGGTCTCACCTCCATACAATTTAGTGAAATTCGTAGATACAAAAGAATGAGTAACACCCGAATCAAATAAAATAATTGCATGGCATGATAAAACAGTAAGGGTACCTATCACAACGTTTGCGGCAGTCTCAGTGTCTCTTGGCATTAGAGCATAAACCCTCGTTGGGGCTACATTCCTCTGTTGACCTCCATGAGGCGCCTGGTAACCTCCCCTAAACTACCTGGGAGCAAGAGGGGTACCAATTGGTGTAGGATAATCTCATGTCAGATGCCCCGATCCTTCACAATGATAACATACACCTCTCCCTGCTCGACACTCCCTCAGATGCCTCTTTACACATATCTGACATACAGGGTAGGTCTGAGCACCCTAAACCTCATAGCCCTCAGTCTCCTACCTCTGACTTTTTCGATAGTTTTCTCTCCTCCACTGACCCCGACCAAAGCCCTGCTGAAAGCTTGAAGGTGTGGACCTCTTCTTCTTTCCCTGCTCCTCTACACCAATCTGTTCACTGGCCTCAACCAAAGCTGCTATATCAACTAACTCAGCAAAGTCCTATATTTTCAACACCATAACTTGCCTATAGATCTCACACCTCAAACCCCTTTCAAACTGTCTTGCCTTCTTTGCTTCGTCGGGTATGATAAACAGGGCGAATCGAGACAACTCAATAAACCTCGCCGTGCGCTACTGGACTGACTACTGTCTCTGCTTCAGATTTAGGAACTCCTCCCCTTTAGCCTCCCTAACGGTGGCTAGGAAGTATCTGTCGAAGAAAAAATCCTTAAAACGACACCAAGTCCTTTCCATAGGCACCACCCTCTGATTCTCCAATAATTTTACCGCAGTCCACCATCTCTCAGCCTCCCCTATCAGTTTATAGGTGGCGTATAAGACCCCCTGCTCTTCAGTGCACTGCAGTACCACCAAAACCTTCTCTATTTCCTGCATCCAATTCTCAGCGACTACAGGATCAACTCCTCCTGAAAATGTCAGAGGATTCATCTTGGTGAACTTCTCTATCGTGCACCCATGGACTGCAGATAAGCTTCCCTATTCTCTGGAGCTCTGTGCAATCTCAGTCATGACTTGCTGAGCTACACTGCATAATACGGCGTTTAGATCACTTTTTCCTGTACCCGAAGATCCAACTCCATCAGTGCCACTTGCATGAGTACTACTACCTCTAGAGTCCATCCTGAAAAGACATAAACATAGCTTAAAAACCTTGTCCTTATAATTTACATATCTAACCCAAGACTCATATTATCTCTCTATCTTGACATCCCTATCTTAATTCAAGATTTAGTCCTACACTTTAGAAACACAACCCGGTAATAGTTTACTATGAATTTCCTAAAATTGTCACCTCAAGAAAGGCACAGAAACCATCATGGAAATCCTGCCTCTAGACTGTAGATCAAAACCTCAAATCCTTGTCCTATACACTGGTATTGTTTTCGCTGCACTCTAATGTATGCAAAACCTACAACCCTAGGCTCTGATACCAAACTGTAACTACCTGCCTATTTTACCATAAAGTTTTTTTTTTCATTTAATATAATAATCCTAATATTCTGTTAAGCTGATAAAACATGATCAACCCGGACTCATGGGTACCAAGGATAAACCTGTCATGTAACTTTGATACCTAAGGTAGCAAGAAACGTAATTTACAAATATGTCATCCAACCAACCACAATACCAGAGTCCTGCAAAATCTGTTATGTATAAAATCATCCACCAAAAGACCAGAAAGTAACCTAGGGTCACTTCCCAAAAATAAATCTAACCCTAACTCAACAACTAACCCTTCTGATAGGGTAGCTCAGTCGAACTCTACCGTTGTGGAGCTCTATCTACTCCTCTACCTAGATTTCTTGAAATATTTGAACTGCTGGGGTGAGACATCTCTTAGTAAGGGAAATAAACTAACATCAGTGTGTGGCATCATGAGTACTTTCGTGTTATACATATAAATAGCATAATAGGCATATTTGGTAAAATATGTCTATAGAAAAACTGAGTAAAACATGATTTGTCATAACATAATAAGGCATAATAGATTTCCGTACATGAATATCATCTTATATAACTGTACAATACTGAAATAACACCCAAGATGGATAACTAGCTGATGTCATGTCTTACCCCCACATGACTAGGATGTGCATGCCGAAGGTGGGACCTAGCAATGACTGGCCCACCATGCTAGATCAATCATAAGTCTATAAGTACGATGGGCCTACCCCTTCTGATCCTGGACTTCTAGGGGAACAACTCCACTATACACTGAAGTCACAACGACTGCCATCTCCCACACTATTGGTCGTGTGGTAGCACTATCATAATTCTAAACATATAGTTACGGTACCGTGCTCCTAAAAACTAAACTAAATCATACAACATGGGTTCTAATAACATATAACATGTTTCGTATATTAAACATAACTATTTCGTATTTCATAATAATATTTGACATGGTAATATTTCATGAATTCTATCTTATCATACAAGATTATGGCATCTACGCCAACATGAATCACAGCATCTGCACCAACATGAATCACGGCATCTGCACCGACATAACATAATATACTGAACATGATTTCTCTATATTGTTTACATTATATTCATAAAATCATGGTTCCTGTATTGTTTTATAATTGTCCTAAAAACTATCATATCATGCTTGTTCTGGGAAAAACATATTATTCTGATATACAAAATTATATGAAAATTTAAACTTATGCCACACAGAAGTGGGTAACATTCTGAATGTAAAATCTGCTCTAAAATCATAATTTCTAATAAAACACGTTTAAATCATATCCCTGTTCATAGCAGTGTTTCCCAAACAAAATTCTATAATGTACATATTTTCCTGAAATTTAATGTTGTAGAAAAATAAATAATTTCATGTAAAATTCTGACTTAGTTTATCCCCTTACCTGACTTACTGAGAAGCCCTCAAAACACTCAATCCTACATCTGCAGTGGTCCCAGCACAACACCTTGAAATTAACACTTCAGTATTATCATACCTAACATATTCTCCTCAATCCAGAAATACCAAATATCTAATAAAACTGAAATGAACAAACTTACCCAAATTTTGGGATGATTCCTAAACTTCCCAAATCAAATTTTTGCTCCGGTTATGTTGTATAGAATCTTCCCAGGATCACCGTGGTAATTTTTGATTGTCAAGCCAGGGATAATCAGAGCCGAAAATTTAGAGAGAAGTGAGAGAAACCGTGCATAGAGAGAGAGAGAGAGAGAGGAATTGATAAAATGATTTTTTTCCTCCGCTGAAATCGATTTTGGGCTATATATAAAGTGATGTTCACATGGCCTCGTCAACGAGCCATGTCTCCTCGTCGATGAGTCGAAGCAATAGTCTCGTTGACGAACGCCTACTCCTCGTCGATGAGATTCATGCCCTAAAAATGGCCCTCTCAGTAACTTCTCAACAACGAGACAAACGTCACTATCGACAAGTCCAAGAGCCCTGCTCATCGATGAGCACTTCTACACTCGTCGACGAGACCCTACTGAAATCCCTTTTAAAATTCATTTTCTCTCCTTTCTTTTATTATTTAATTACTATAATTTCCTCTCTTTTATTATTTAATTACTATAATTCTTCGGGTCTCTACAAGTCAAGTATATAGTTTGAGTTAAATTAAACCCTGGAGATGCTCATACCTCTATTTTCAACAACTTATATATTTCCCAGATAGTTATGTATTTTTATGAGTTATCAGATGAAAATTGTGTGGCATGAAAACGGTTTAAAATGGCATAAATGAATAGAATATTTATACAGTTATGATATAGTATGATATGACGATTATATGTCGAGATGTGATATGATGACTATATGCTGAGATGTGATATGACAGCTATAAGCCAAGATTTTGATATGACGGCTAGATGTCAAGTTTTAATATGCCGATTTTATACCGAGTCAGTATATGACAGATATTTTACAGAATTATGAACAGCTTGTGTTTTATACAGTTTATGAAAATGAATTATGATTTCAGTTTTATTATGTAAACTTCCATATATGATTTAAGAATCCTGAGGATATCGGAGGTTATGCTATGAGCATGATACCGTAGCTATGAGTTGGCAATGAGTGCAATCACATGGGGATGGAAGTGTGATGCGAGATAGTCGATTTGTGGCTTGGGTACAGTACTACTCCCAATGTAGTTACAGGGGATCCCTCCCGATGTAGTTCCAGGTTACCCTCCCAATGCAGTTCTGGGTATAAGGTAGGCACAAGCATACTTACTACCTTTTCTGACTTAGCTATGATCGGCCGGTCATATGCTAAGTCCAGCCTTCGGGCCACACAACCTATCATGGGGGGAAGCATGTTGATAGGAAAGCATGACGATGCTAATTCAATAATATAGGGTGATTTATTTTATGCATATATGGGCAAATTTACTATTAATGGGCTATATTGAGTCGATAGTACATTATTCAAAAATTATGTATTTTCAGTATTACAGATCAATACAATTTTAAAATGCCATTTCAGATACAGTTAAATAATGGAAGTTCTATATTCACAGGAAAACTCATGTTAGCTGCAAACTGATGATAGTCTAATTTGCCTTACTAAGAAGTGTCTTACCTCATTATCTATCTCATTTTTCAAGTCCTACAGGGAACCATGCCTAACTTACCTCAGGACTGGGACTAGACAGTTGATAGTAGTAGTTAGAGCTAGTGAGACACTAGCCATTATGTTTTGATATTTTGGGGTTGTAATATATAGACAGAAAGTTTATATGTATATTTGGGGACAGTTAGAACTCTGGTAATATGATTAAGGTGTTTTCTTCCGCTATATGATTTTACTTTCAGTTATGACAGAACCACCTGGTTTTCCCTTGTTAGGGCAAGTGGAGGTATTATGGTATCAGATTTTATTTTATTCACAAATAACACTCCAAGCCCACTTCCGGGTTTGGGGGAGTTACACATACAGTGCCGATTGACTGAGCTGAGACAGAAAAGGTCGATTGAGTAACCAGTTGGCTGTGGGTAAGCCGAAAGTGCTCGGTCTACTGACTGGTTAGTTGAGCCTATGAAATGCCCAGATCGGTCGGCTAACCTGTACAGGTCAATCGACTGAGGGTTCTTTTATTTTGAATTTTTCCCTCTTTTTACCCTTTTTGCATATAACAAATTTAGCCAATATATTTTTATTTCATCAATAACAACCAATTGGCTTTTATCCTTTCAAGCACTTGTTTGATTAGATTACAATATTTAAACCAAGGAACCCGTCAATTATATTTTGATTTTAACATATGTGAAGGGTTTAGTTAATCTCTTAAACCCATGTTCTAAGGTAGGAAAAATGGGACACGCTTTGCTACCCATTTTTCTTTTAGTCTTGGCGGGTCGAAACCCGACATTGCTTTGACTCTCCACACTTGTTTGATCTTAACACCCATTCTTTTCAATGGGCAATCAAATTTGATGTGCCCAATCTTTTTACATAAGAAGCAGGTGGTGTAAGCATAAGGACTATAAGAGATACTAGCATAATGTCTTGATGCTCTTACAAAGTATCCCATGTATATGTTCTTTCTTTTCCTATTTTCAATTCCATTACAACCTATATCTTCTTTATCTAAGGTCATCTTTTGCGAGCTAAGAGTTTGTCAAAATTTTCTTTGCCCCTAGTAAATGTATGAATGATCTCAGTTTGGTCCTCAATTTTTCTTTCTAGGCCTTGAGTTTTTAAATATTTTAATCCTTTGCAAACACCTTGCAATTTTGTGAATTCTTTGGTCGTTGTGTTTGCTTTACACTCAAGTTCTGGAAGAAGAAGATCCTTTTTATTATAACTAGAAGTTTGGGATTTTAAATCTTTTAACCCTTTTTCCAACATTGCATTCTTGTTATCTAATCTAATGATTTTCAAATCCTTTTCTTTTACAACAAGAATTTTTGATTCTAGATCTTTCAATAAAGCCTCATTCTTGTTTTTCAAAACAGTATAGTGTTTAAGTACTTTAACAAGAGACTTATGAGTTTTAAAATATTCCTTTTTACGTTCCTCATAAGTTGGCATGCAATCATCATCAGATTCATCATAAGATTCACTACTAGAATTATCACAATATATATCACAAGATTTATCACAATCATTGCATGAATCATTATGAGAATGATTAAGGAGAGGAGTGTACCTCTTCGTCGAATAATGCAACTAGGCCACAATTTTCCACTACTTGATCATTTGAGCATGAATCTTCCCAAGTGGAGGACTTCTTTTCTTTGGTCTCTCCAAATCTCCTATCAATATCTTCCCATATTTCCTTAGTACTTTAACATGACTTAATTTTATGAAAGACATTACTATCTAAGGCAAGAAATAAAATATTCATAGCACTGAAATTTACTTGCTTTGATTCCATGTCATTTTCATTTAACTCATTTTCTAATTTTGGAATTTCAACATTATTGACAATTTTCATGGGCGCAACATTCCCTTGAGTAATAACTCTCCAAGTCCTCCAATTTATTGATTTTATAAAAATAGTCATTTTTAGTTTCCAATCAATAAAATTTTCACCATAAAACATTGGAGGGCTTGTAGAGAACTTTCCCTCACAAGACGGGAATACACCAACAAGAGCCATTTCTATCTTTTACAAAAACATTTAAGTCTATGCAATGAGGCTCTGATACCAATTGATGTACTTGGTGTAATCCAAAGAGGGGAGGGGGGTGAATGGAAATTTAAAACTATCCCTAGGTTAAATTCAAATATACAAGCAGTATATCGCAACCTAGGGTCTTTCTAAACAAATTCCAATACTCACTATATTCAAAGCATGTATGTAAAAACAATCAAGACAATAAATAATTAAACATACATGTATATAAAATTAAAGTGCGGAAAATAAAGAGTATAACGAAGAGAAAGTGCAACACGATATTTGTTATCGAGGTTTGGCCAAACAAGCCTACGTCCCCTCCTCAAGCTAACCAGTAAGAGAATTTCACTAATTGCTCACTTAACGAGTGGAGCATCACCGATTACAACTCTCCTTACTGGGCAAGGAATACTCCAGGTCACATTATAAGGCTAACCCCAACCTAGCCACACCTTACAGGATGGTGCACCTAGTTTTCCTAACCGGATCTGAACCAATTCGATGCACGTTACAAGCCATTGCAATCCTCTTCCGACCACATGTTGGGAATACAACAAATATGAAAATATTTGTAAAAATAAATTGCTTCTAATACAAGCAGATGTGTACACAATGAAGCACAATATGCACTCATGTATGATATGAAATATAAGCTCAAGTGAGTATGTCATTTTCTCAAGAATATTTTTCAATCTTTGGATAAAAATGTATATGATAAGTGCTTCAAAGATTTAAACCCATATAAATGTCTCCAAAAATATTTTTTAATAAAGATGTTGGAGAACCAAGGGTTTTGGTTTTCAAATGATTTTTTGCAAGATAAAAATTTATCTATGAAAGCTTAAATGCAAGAACACTTTTCCAAGCACAAGAAAAATATGAATGAAAAAATATGTGCTCAAGTCTTTCAAAGATAACCTAAAATTTCTCCAAGACTATTTATCAACAAAATAAACTGGAAAAATTCAAGAATTACTCTCAAAATGATTTTCTAAAAATATGAGTTTAAGTGAGAGTAAATGCTTAGAAACTATATGTCAAATGCCCAAAACAATAAATCTCAACCAAACTTCAATAGCAATAAGTGCTAGTGAAGAAGGAGAGTAGTAATCAAATGCTCTCTTAAAAAGAATTTAGAAATGAATAAGCTAAAAAAATAAGGTTATAAGGGGGTATTTATAGAGTTTGGGAAAAATATGACTGTTAGGGACACACTTGATATTTCTTAATTTATTTAATAAAAAATTAAGCATGTTTAAGCACTGAAAAATAAGACAACCTAAGAGGTTCGATCGAATGACCAAGGCGTCGATCGACTGAACAACGGTAAGAATTTGAATTTTCCTCTAGGTTTAGTCGACTGAGCGAATCGTCGAGCGGTTCATAGGTTCGGTCAACTATCCTAATGACTGTTCAGCCGAACCACAATGGTTGGTTGGCTGAGGCTATTTTAAGAGGTCAGTCGGCTGAGGATGATAGAAAGTCCAAGTTTAGAGGTCGATCGACTATGGACACTACGTTCAAAAAGTGGTCAGTCTACTGAGCCTAGTCAAACATTTGACTTTTGGCCTATGGTGTGGTCGGTCGACTGAGGATAATATAATGTGAACTAGTCAGTCAACTAAGGTCAGTATAGTCCTCAGATTTTGCCCTGATTTGGCCCTAAAGTTATTTTAAAACCTTTTGTATGATTTTAGTCTTTTAGAAAAAGGTTTTCAGTGCAAGTGTTGGGTACCCTATGGTCAGTCTATGGTCATTACTGAGCTTTCATCCATATCATGCATAATATGCATTATTACAGACCAAAAAAAAAATTAAAAACTAAATGCATTTACAATTCAAAATATGTCTCCTTCTTCTTCTTTTGCTCTTCTCATTCTTCAAGGAGTATGCTAGATGATGTGAACTTTAATTTCTTTCTGGCTTCCCTACCTTATGTATGTGCTAAATTTGAAACTTGTTCATATGCTAAATGCACACATAAGATACTTGTACTTTTTCAACATCAAAATAAGGATTGGACTTAAAAAGTTAACAATCTCTCCCTTTTTGATGATGACAAATACATAGGAGCAAAATGAGTGGAGCCTAAAAAGGCTCCCCCTAACAATATGCATAGCTTAGAAAATAAACAGTATAACTCAAACATATTTACAAAAGAAGACATTTCAAATGAATGCATGTAGTTTTGACATTTTAGCACAGATGCTCGCAGCTCAAATATTTCCTATTTAAAAATAGTAAAAGATTTAGCTTAAAAACTGAAACTCCCGCTATTTGATTTAAACATGGGCATACAAAAACATTTTACTGTTGATTTGAAAAAGTTTTCAAGTAAGCAACCACAACAATATAATTGGTCATTAAAGGTTGAAAGTACATGATAAACTTGGTTAGACCAAAATTATATACAAACCATTTCAATTCAAATATATCATAAGGCTTGTGAAAAAATTTAAGTTCTGGTTTTGAAAATAGTTCTTGCCCCAAAATCAATTTTTTAAACGATATTTCCGCTTTATATATTTTCAAAAAAATACTAGGGACGATGTTTGCTGAAAAAGAAACTTTAATACAAAGTTTAAGCAAGCATCATTATTTTAGTTAAACATTCGAGCACAATTCATAATATAACCAGAATAATCAATCACATAGATCCCACGGACATCAAAAAATTTAAAAATAGGGATTATACGGTAGAACCAAGAGACATTGTGGCAATGCAATATATATTCACCTAAAAAAAATTCAATAAAATCATCATAATTGAGAACATGCCAAAGTGAGTTCATTAAAGATCTAAACTAAAAATATTGGTGAGCATAACAAGATGGATTTAGATGCCACTCTATAAAATTGAGTAATTTTTAGATGCTTTTAAGTGCTTATACTAATATTCACCAAGGTGGATAGTATTGGGGATGTGGCTCATATTTTCAGTGGAACGCATGCACCGAAAAAGCATTGTGAAGCAAGGAACAAGAGAGAGGTTTGCAGGATGGCAGGTTTGACGGCAAACCGTTGATGGTTGGGTGTAACCATCGAATATTTTAGGCAATGTTGCAAGGTATTCTTCTCAGTTTCAAACAGTTGACGGTCTGGCTTAAACCGTTGACAGTTACGCTCACGGACGTCACGAATTTTTGAATTGGAGATTGGGAGTTTTTGGAGGATCTTCCTTTGGGGGGGATCGCTACAAAAGTGTTTTAGATATAGTAGAAGTCTTCTGTACGCATAGGATTAATGTATAATCATTATTATGTAACCCTAGTTTGATAAGTTTTGTAAGCTTCACATTGTGATAGTGAAAAATAGTCGATGCTCCCGCGAACGTAGGCAAATTACCAAACCAAGTAAATTCTTGTGTCTTTGATTGTTACTTTTGTTTATTCTCATTGTTGAGTGATTTATTATTTAGTATAGTTCATCATCGAGTGCTTGCCTTGCTTGTTCCATTGATTGTTTAGTGAGTTTGTGTGAAATTTTCCACTATGCACACTCGAGATTAATAATTGGTATCAAAGCACCAATTGTGTACAACAATTGGTATCAAAGCGCCAATTATTGCACCAACAGCAATGAATTACAAACAAATTATCAAAATTTTAGATCAATCAAACAAAAAATCATCATCCATTCGTCACGATCAAGTTGATTATGCAAACACCCTTAACTTAAACTTTTTGCAAGCTTTCTTTAACTCTCTCTTTGGATGCCTACAAGGATGCATGGAACATTCTCATTTGTACATTTTCAAATTTATTGTCTTTAACTTCTTTAAAGATGACCCGTCATCTTCAAACAAGCCATAACTAATTAATTTACTAAATCACCCCACACATGACATTTAAGTGGACTAGCCCCAAATGAGAAATTATTAGATATACCATGTGTATACATAAGATCTAATATGATTTTACCATATGTATGTATTTAACTAAATTAGGTAGTTTTCTATACACAAAGCGAAATCATATTAGATCCGTGTATGTACCCAATATGTCTAATATTTTCTCACCCCCAAATATAAAGGTGTTCTACTTATACTTTGACATAAAAACTACTTAGACATTAATCAAGATATCTAAGTAAACCAATCTATACATGTGGATTATCCTCCGCATAAGAAGGAAACCTAACATAATGGTCACTGCTTAATGTGCCAAGCAGGCAAGTTAAGGCCTATGTACAATTTATGTGGGATCCATGCCCTACCTACATACATTAACGAAAAATGCTTTGGTTCTAATATTGTTTTATGCAATTAGTGTACTTGTATAAGTTATGCTTACGTGAATCATTAAAAATTTACGAAGAAATGATGAGAATTTGCAAGATACTAAAAATTATTCACTTTCTCTATAAGCAATCTTATCATTTTGAGGTGCCAATTATTTTGAAGCTAACTACACAAGATGAGCCTAAAAGATAAAAAGCTACTTTCAATTATGTTTTCATGATGACAAAGGAGTTGCATCCAAAAAATTAAGCAAACTCTCACAATCACCTTGACAAAATATATATGTAATATGTTGTTAGCTTTTGCGTAATAGCCTCGTAGAAAGAATTTCATTATCGAGCTTTGCATTCTTAAGTCTACTATGTGGTCATATATTGTAATAGCTCTATCATCTTTAGTTTCTTCAAACTCAAAATACATACACAAAAATTCTTATTTGTTGGAGAGAAAATTAGTGACTTTAGTTCCATTCCAAATCAACATTAGCTCTATCTTTGGCGAAATCTTGAATTTGAATTTGTATTGGATTTGAATAAGATGTAATATAAAATTGAATTGAAATTTATTTAAATCCAAATGTCCGAAATTCATACTCTCAAAGACAACTTAAGTGCATTTCCAAAAGCACATGCTTATAGTTATAGATTCATCAACGAATGAATGGCTTGATCCATAGGGTTTTTTAAGAATATGTGGCTTGTATGTGCTTGGTTTGATCAAATCCTTTAAAATTCTGGATTAGTAGGAGTTCACAAATACCATTATTGTTGCAACAATGAATTTGATGATGATTTTATTCTTGAAAAATATTATAAATTGATCATTTTATTACCATTTAATGTATTTATTGTGTATAAATGTATGGATTTTGTTTATGAAATATAATTAATTGTTTGATTGGGACATTTCTACTCAATCTAATTCATGTCATCCAAAGTCTACATACAGACCACTTGATTGCCATTAATTCTATACTTCGAGGGATCCAAACAAAGAGACATCATGTCTAACCATTAAGGTGTTATTGGAAAATAAATTGTGTCATTGAATTGATTTTATGGACCTTAACTTCTTGGCCTCATTTTCTAGTGGATAGTTATCATATGCCCACATCAGATGTATATTAGAAAAATTTTAGGTTTATAAGAATTGTTGTGAGACATCTTTCATTGAACAAACCTATAAGGTCAGTGGACCAAAGCAGGCAATATTTTACCAAAGTTGGGTTTAAAACAGTTACATTTGGTATCAGACCCACCCAAAAGGACTATCATATGGGACCCTATTTGGAGGCATTTTGAAGAGGACATTAGGGATTAGACAAGAGAGAATATCACAATCACACATTGGATATGCACTACAATAAATCTTGGACATATAATGATAGTGCTAACTTTTTGAGTCCTATCTCGTTTTTGGTAATGACAAATATAAGGTATTTAATATTTGCTGAGTTTGTGTGCAAGATCAAATTAGCAAAATCATATGGTGGCACATGGTGACTTGAAGAATAAAGAACCAGAATAGTCTTTTCTTGTAATTTATATTATGTCTAATTCGGGTCTGTAATAGTAAAATATGAATGGTCTGTAATAATTGAAGTGCATCATACATGTAGGGATTATAAGCTCAAGACCATAGATGGACCTTAGGGTTCGGTCGATTGACGCCAGGTTTTTTAGGCTAAGTTAAAATGCCTAGACCATAGTCTGACCCCTAGGTCTCTGCACCTCACTTAGGAAAATAACAAGGGTTAAATAGGACTTAAAGGGCTAATAGAGTGAGGTCTCGGGTGACCAAACCTTGGTATTCAAAACACCTCGGCCGACCAAACTGTTGAATGAGTCAACGTGTTGACCTGACTTCGGGCGACTGAACCAAAAAGGATTTCACTGTCCTTAGTCAACTGAATATGTACCCTGTCATTTTCCAATAACTCGGGTGCCCGAACTTCACGTTCAAAATATCCCCAGGCGACCGAATGTTCAAGTTCAGTAGACCGAACTTGAGACCAGGCGACCGAACCTCGAGCATTTGGAAAATCGCCTTGGTTCAGCAAACCGACCCTTTCCTCGGGCACCCGAATGTGAAAAATAACTTTTTCACCTGTGTCTGTTCGGGAGACCGAACCTAAGGTCCGGATGACTGAAACTCTCGGGTTGCTCAATTTTTACCACGGGTAATTGAGATTAATTAAGGGTAAATTGATTTTAAAATTCATTAAACAAACTTAAGAATACCCTTTGTGTCCTAACGGTCATGTTTTTGTTGAAGGCTATATATATACCTTCATTTGCAAAAATTAAAGAGAGATTAGAAATTAGATTAAATTTTTTTTTTCTCTCTAAAATTCCTTAAGCATACAAGCCTATATACTCCACCCTTTTTCATTACTTTGAAAAATAAACCTTGGTGAGAGTATCTTGAGTTATTCCATATAGTTCCTATGTGCTTATACTCTCATATAAGTGTATTGATTTTTTTATTTTAGTGAGAGTAAGCCTAGAGGTCTTCCCCAGTGATTTAATTCATAAACTCATTTATGGGAAAACCTTCTTAAGCTTGTGAGTCTTTGCATTCTCATTGCAAGACTCAAAAGTTTGTCTTGTGTTGTGAAGAAAAATATTTTTGACAATCTTGTTTTCACAAATATCTCTTATGCTTAATATTTTTGAAAAACTCTTTTGAGATATTTTATCATTCTATTGGAAATCTTTGAAACCTTATTTGTGATTGAGATATATTTTTATATATTGTTTCAAAGATCGATTGATAATACACTCTTGCACTTGATTGCTTAGTGACATTAACTTAAGTGTTATTACACATGTATTTGCACTGAGCTTATAGTTCTTATATTGTTGATGTGCATGAATTATTGCTTGTGCGTATTGGTACATATCTACTTGTTTAGAAGCATTTTATTTGTACACTAAATTTGAGCTGATTAATTGTATTCCAGGTGCTGAAGAGGGAGACTTGTCCTAGTAAAAGTCTCAGACTAACTTCGACCCAGTTAGAAAAGTTAGGTGCACCATCCTGGTAAGGTGTAGTTGTAGGTTGAGGTCAACCCTGTTAAATGACCTGGTTGTAAACAGTGCTACTCCACCTGTTAAGTGAGTTGTAGTGGAAACCCTCTTACTTGTAAGCTCGAGGCGGGGACGTAGGTAGTATTAGCCGAACCCCGATAACATATTGTGTGTGCACTTTCCATATCCGCAGTTTATTTACTGCACATGCATGTTATATTTTGAATGTTGCCATGATTTTATTTCCGCATCTTACATTTATCTGCCCATTTGGGCTTATGTGTATATAGACAGACCCTAGGTTGAGTATTACTGCTGCTGATTTGGATATACTTAGGAATACATTTTAAATACCCAATTCATCCCCCTCTCTTGGGAATACACCAATTCCAACAAATAGTTTGAGCTCTAACATGTGAAGAGTCTTTTATAGGATTAACTCATAAGACCATTGGGTTAAAATCGACAATACCTCATCAGAGTTAAGTCCAATACTATTACAATAGTCTACATTTGTGCAAGTATCCTCACCACTAATAACGTGGCGTTGAGTGATACAATTTTTTTCTTTTTAGTTGATTAGGAGTTTATAAATTTGAACTAGATAGTAGAAGGAAGTTTTTCTCTCATCCCATACTTTTTTGAAAAAAAAAATTTACATTTCTTAAAATTCAAATTTAAGACTCGTGACATGAAAGCTCTTAACTTTTCTAAATTGTTCCTTATAGGATGCAAGGGATGACACATTTGTCGATAGACTTGGCAAAGCAAATTAGGTCAAATAATTTGTGACGAATTAGGCAGATTAGGGGAATTATCATATGAGAAAATTACAATCTATATCCAACTCAATTAAGTGGCGGATTTATGAGAATTCAGATCGGATAATCTGTGGGAGATGATGGATAACCTATTACAATCCATATCCAACTCAATTAAGTGGCGGATTTATGAGAATTCATATCAGATAATAAGTGGCAGATGATGGATAACCTATTATTCTCATATCAAGTATTATTTTTTCCATTTAATGAATAACTTATTTCATAATATAATCACTAAAGTTATTTTTAAAATTATAATTTGTTACATTTTTAAATATGTAATAATCAATCACAAAATTATATATTTTGTTTTTTAGATCATGAATTTAGGGCATTTTGTTTTGATCATGAGAATTGAGTTTTTGGACTTCAATTTGAGTGGTGACATGGGCAAACCCAAAGCATAGACAATAGTATAAGAGTTAGAAGTGTGGTACTAGACCTTGACCAATTAGGCATATGTTGGTTGGTTATGGCCTAACAAGTATGATCATATGAAATTATTTATTGATTTGGGTATTAGTTTTTAACGATTTTGCGGATATCCATTAGATAAAGAAATTGGCCAATTGACTCGTTAAGGGTGGGAAAAAAATTTTTAATCATATATGTCAAGAATCATTTTTTGACCAAACAAATAATAACCTAATTGAATAAATCAAAAATTAAGAAAAAAAAGAGAGAAAAAAAAAAAATTTTCTTTAGCCAATTGACTGGCCACTTATGAGCGGTCGATTGCCCCTTCGCCTATTTATTTCTCGCCTATACACGAAGACTATTGGCACTATTTGCACACGGTCGATTGGTCCCTTAGTGGGGATTGACTGGTTTAGTGAACATTTGATTTTTGGATTCTTTTCTTGTGATTGGTCAGTTGTTTTGATTGTTCCACTTGCTTTAATGGATGAAATGTTAAAGGTAGCGAATGAGGACGTTGGTAGTTGGTTTTTAGTTTTAATTTAAATTTTTAAAATTTAAAATTTAAACTTTTTTTCCTCCACTTTTGCATGGTATATAAATAGACTATGCATGAGCCATTTTGAGGCACACCTACAAAGGGGAAAGAGAAGAGAATTGCAAAGTTTTAGAAGATTTTCGTGCATGCTTATAGGAAATCTCTCATTTCCAAAAGTTCCATTATTTTTCCTCATTTGTCCATACTTTCATTCCTTTCATCTTTCCATATTTCATTTAACTGAGAGTTTGTTCCTTCTAATCTATATTCAAAGCCATATTTAGATTAGTCTTACATATTTTGTGTTAACTTGCATATCATTTTTACTTTATTATTTTTTTGAGAATATAAGTCAACATGATTGATTTTGCATGATTCCTACATATGCATGTTCATTTTGAGTGATAACATGATAACATGTCATCTGAGATTAGTTTAGAATAGGGCTGTGCTTTAAATTCAATGAAAATTACACGAAATTTGAATATTGTGAGGTGCATGTAGGCGGCTGACCACCTCCCTGCAAATGGTTGATCAGCCTGGTTAGAATGTTAACTCCTCATTTATTTTATTTTTTATGTTCTCTTTTGTTTTTTTGAAATGCTGCAATGTTTATGCAATATATAATGATAAGATTTGTCAAGTCCTCTAATAATGAAAGATGATAGTTTTATAGTTTTTCTCTTAAAAAAAAGTCAAAGATCATCATTTTTCAAGTTTTATGATTTTTCTTTTTTTTCAAGTCAAATTATTTTGAAAATTTTAACTTTTAAATGAATTATTATTGGATAATTTAAAAAGTCTCTTTTCTGAAAACAAAATAAAGATTCAAGTTAGATTTTAAAATTTTCCTTCCAAAGAAATCAAAATATCCTTTTTAAAAAAATTTATCTTTTTAATAAACTATCCATGATGCGGCTGTTATATATATTAAAAAGTTTATTTTTTAAAAGATAAAATCAAAATTTTCAAGTTGAGTTTTGTAATTTTCCTCGAAAGAAATCAAAGCATTCAAAGTTCAAGAGTTTTCTCAAAATAAATCCATAAAATACTTTCAAATATTTTTTAAATTGAATTTTGAAAATTTTTTTTGACAAACACAGATGACTTGATTCCTTTTTAGAGGATATGTAGGTAGTTTACTTTGTAGATCTAGTCTACTTTTTCTTTTTTCTTTTTTTCTTTTTTCAATATTTGCATAAATGTATATTCATTTTGGAGTACATAAAGTAGTAGGTTTTCATGAGGTTAAGTCTTTTATATAGACATTATGAAAGTTTTTTTCAAAAAGGGTTAGGGAATGGAATATTTATGAAAAGAATAAATAAAAGGAAAGAAAAATTGCATACTGATGTGGCAACTTGCTTTTATTTTTATAATATGTTTCTAGAAAATTGCTTTCCAAAATGGGAGACATACACAGGCATAAGACAAGTGCAGTAACCATCTCCAGAATGAGTGTTATATGATGTTAATTATTTGAACTCCATAAAAAAGGAATCGAAGGAATTACCTTCCCTGTTCATAATGATATCCCCGAACCTAAATATATTTTTGAAAAAGGTTTTCCTTTTTTTAATTTATTTTTAAATTAAAAAAAATGACGCTTTTGTTTTTAAAAATAAATAGGCAAGTTAGGTAACCAATGATTTAAATAGCCAACAAATACGTTGGCTGACAGACACCTACCAAGTATAGACATATGGAAATTATCTATATATTTGGGCATTATTTGTTAACGGATTTGCAGATATCCATCGAATAAACCTGAAATTCACCAACCGACTTGTTTAGAGAGAGAAAAAAAAAATTCAACCATATCGGATTCATTTAATATGCGAATTGGTTCCTAAACATACTTTTATTCATTCTTCCAAATCGGCATTCGTATTCTTTCTTTTCTTTTTGGTTTCATTGCATATAAAATATATATTATTTTAAAATAAATGACTATGACATGACATTCCAATAATATGGAGTGGACAATTTCTCATGTTCTATTTCTATGCTATTTTATACTTGTAAGAGTAAAAAAATATTTTACATAATTATTTCCCCTAACAGCATTTTTTTTCTTGTAAATTATTATACTCATATACAATATCAATTTCATTTATATGGTATTGCATTAACATTTTTTGAAAGCTGACACCGTTAGTAATAGTATTATGGTTACAGACTTCCAAGATACAACATTAATAAAAAAAATACTCTTTTCTAGTCTTATGCCTTGCCCATAGATGCAGCTCTTGTTTTTTTTTTTTTTTTTTTTTTTTGTCAAAGATCAGAAATCATAGAACCAATACAATCATGTTCATAACTAAAAAAGTTAAATAAATTGTGAGGATTAATTATGCATCCAATTTGCTTCATAATCAACATATGCAACTTATCTTTAAATTGTAAAAAATTATTATGATACGTCTTGGAGTATGAATTTCAAACGTTGGATTAGACTTGTGCAGATTTAAACAAATCAAAATGTAACCTTCGATGCTCTAATTAGTCACAGACAATATAGTAATGTTGATAGCCATTCTAAATAAATAGGAAAAAAAAAAACACAATGCTTTATTACTACCATCTATTCTCAAACTCAAAGATCACGACACAACATTGTCTATATTAAATTTCTGAATCTTCCACAGTTTTCAGCAACGTCCCCCCACTTCAAATTGAATTCTGCATCAACTCATCAATTCTCTAATATATTGCAACATCAGATGGTGATGTTGATAGCCACGAAAAATGAATAGGAATGGAAACCGGAAAAAGATTTTCATTATCCATCGCTCATTCTTATACTTCAGAATCCTAAAGTGTGTAGGCTTTTATACATCAGGATTACAGATTTACAGATGGTGTAAGAAGAGTGGTGACATTTAGGCCACCAAATAAAAGTTCAACTTTTGCTCAGTATGATTGTACAGAATTGTACAGACAGAATACATACCCATGCTTGCTATCTCATGCATCAAAAACCTTTCGTATGGCCTCCAAAACTCGACCTGCCACTTCTGGCCCAAACAAACTCGGTAAATTAGAGCCTAGATCATTCTCAGCTGTCTTCTTCCTAACCAACCGATCCCTCTTCTCCAAATTAGCTGTGTCCATCTCGCCCACCTCTCTCCCTGCACCAGTACACTGATCCAACCAGATCCCCAACACTTCCACTGCAATGGGTCTCACATTATCTCGTATGATTTCTTCCATGCGCTCTGCCCCATCTGCCTCAGTATCTACAGAAACCAAAATTGCAGTGGGCGAAAAACTACAGCGTATATAGAGGGATGACGAGAAATAGGGCTGGACCTCGGGGACATTTTGGAGCAGCTTCTGCCTATGCCTGTCCAACTCAGTGGCTTCATAGAAGTCATGAAGGTAGTCAGGATGGAGGAGAAGGTCCTTGCGAGAAGGCAGGTCAAGGATGAAGATTAGAGAAGTTGGGCTGCGCCGACATAGCTCAATTACGAAGTGAGGTGCATCTGTTGAAGAGTTCAGATATGCTGAGAGGGTGGTTATGTCCAGCACACCTCCTGATGGTAGCTCGGCGTGCAACCAGCTTCCCAAAATGAAATTAATCTGGTACACATCCAAATGTGTCAGAAATCAAGACCCAAAAAGTCAGCACCATAAGATCTTGTTTTTGTTTATGTACCTTCCTTCAAGAAGAGCACAACCAAATAATACTTCCCAATTTCTGACCAGAGTAGTACCAAAAAACGGCATGCCGTTTTTAAAAGAAGATGAAAAACACATGATGCCCCAAACAAAATAAACTTCATACTCTTCCCACTAGCATTCAATCCCATCCAAAAGAACATCAGCCTCAAGTTAAAACCCAACCCTAAATATTTCTTTTCAGTTAAAGAGCATCTAAGGGCATTTCCTTGTAAGCCTAATGCAGTAGCACGAAAAATATGAACAGTCCTCAAATGGTTGATAGAATAGACTCTCACCCTGACACGAACCAAACCTTGCTAAAGCAATTCTTATCATTTTATATCCCAATAAACAACTGTCCATATTCCCAAAAATATTTCTAAAATGTCCACAGTTTCTCCATTTCAGTACAAACTAACACACTTAAGTGCCTTGATTTCTTTCTGCTGCCTCCTTGCATGAAAAAAGAAAATGAGTTGTTTACTCATGCTTACATAAGCATGAGCTGGTAGCCATTAGATCTATCGTCACTCTATTTTCTCATGTGCATGATTATTAATGTTGAAGAAAAAGTAACAAGTAATCAAATAACTAACAACTTAAGTTCATATATGTAATAACAAGCTTCTTGAATCATTGCTCCAATTCTCCTGCTTTTAGGTTTCAACCTCACAACACACATAAGAGATGCAAAAAATAGCCTTTCTATTCCACCTCTTATTTTTCAACAAAGAAAAACATTCAAAAAATAAAGAAAAATGATCAAAATTGAATGACCAATAAACACATCGATTAATATCCCTAAAGAATGGAAATACTGTCCAAAATAATATCTATACAAAACACACATATATCAAAATATTCATTATATCAACTTTGTTCAAATTTTGATTTGACTCGAAAACTACAGTCAATTGTATATTTTTCATATATGATATTGATCTTCTCTTTGGCAGCAAAGAACTTGGCATTTGGTTAGGAGAGATGATGGGAATATTTGTAAAGGCAGAGCCGATACAAACCCCCAGCCATCCTTTTGTTCAGGGGAAAAGAAAAACACTTTTTACCCCCTTGACATTAACCAATGTGGGTTTAATCCCATGAAGACTAGTTTCACATTTAACGAGATGCTCTCTATATAAACTGAACCAACTCCTTCCAACAGACACCTTTTGCGAGCCCCAACAAAGATCCCAATGGCTGATGTTCTTCTTTAGGCCATGTAGTAAAATGACCTAGAAATATTTAATGAACTTTTATTCAATTAGTTGATTATAAGCTTTAACTTTTTCTTCAGCTAAATTGGGCTCAAACTTGTCTTGTAGGTTTGTCAAGAAAATGATCAACCTAGGTTTTATTAGGTTTGCACCAAGTTGGAATTAGAACTGAAGCAAATTTAAATTTGATCAAACGGAGCATAATATAACCAGCACATATCCACCAAAGCCAACTTATACTAGAGTAATAGAGGATGCATCAATTTCGTACTTCACAACAGTTTTATCAAAGTTGTTCACTGCTTAAATAAAACAGCTGTCAACGATTCCTTAAATTTGACTCCATTTCTGAGCCAATATTCAAGATTTTTTTTTTAATTTTTTTGATAGCTTTAAAACTGATAAAGGAATTTTGAGTTATGATAAATCAAAGTTATTTTTGCAAATTGCAATACTTTCACAAACCCCCTTCCGCAACAAAGAAAATAAACTAATACAAAAAATAAAAATCAGCCAATGCTCAGGAACATGAGAGCTCCTCTTAAATGTTCCAGTCAGTGGAGCGACTCTCAGACAAATTTTAAGTATATTTTGTTCAATTTCTCTTCCATATAAGTTAGCTCAAGATTCTGTATGCATCAAAATTTGCTTTCACATAATGAGCTAACCAAGCAAACAAAGTTTATAATCAGCTAATAATTAGGCTGCGCTGATATATTCTTTTTATAGCAATGAAAAGAATAACTACAGTGAAAGGAAGATAAGAAATCCTCTAGGTAAAACAGAGAGATTACAGACAAAACAAAATTACATTATAGCTGCCTTCCAATCTTTTTGGACACTGAACAGTGATAGACCCTCAAAAAACCCAAAAGAATGTGCCCATAAAGAGGCATAAAAAATATTTTTTTTCCCCAAAGTAAAGGAGGGTTCATCTTATCTCTGAAAATTCTGGCATTCTTTTCAATCCATAGCTCCCACAGCACTGTAAAAACTGCAGAGTCACAGACCCAAAAGTTCCTTCCTGTTTTATTCTTCCCAAAGCCCCAAAATTTTACCTTTAAAAGTCAAAGATAGATTTAGCCAGCCAATCCTCGCCAAAAACAAAAACAGACTGTTCCACATGTGTCTCGCCGCCTCACAATGAAGAAATAAATGGCTAGAATTACAACTACTGATTCATAAGCATGGAATGCTACTATACAGGCATTGTTTACATATTCGTGCACTTTTATGGAGATTATGTGGAAGTCATAGGATCGGCCACATGGTCCTAAAATCGGCTTCAGTAACTGAGGATCAGAGATAGACAATCCCAGACACAAGTAGCCAGGCATAACCCAAAGTCTAGCTATTGCCAGTTGCCACATCAAGATCAGGGGAATTAGTTTATCAAGATGTTGATAATTCTAGGACTAAATGGGACTGGTTACATTCTAATTTCAAATTTGAATAAATCTTTGGTTTTGAACCGTAAAGAACAAGGATTAGATGGTTGACGGAATCCCCATTCCTTGAGAGTTTAGGAGTAGGTCAGGCATATTTTTATCTTTACCTATTTAACTAGTTGCCTTTATCTTTATTTTTAATTGAAATGCTCTTACATTTATAGAGCCCGTAATAGTTAGGACTATTTGGAAAGTAGTACAAATAAGGAATGGAGGGTCGCATTTGGAACCATCGTCTTCAACATCAAAGACATGCTTATGCCATCAAAATGTAGCTTCTGCAATTGGAACCATCAACCTCAACATCAAACACATACTTATGCCATCAAAATATATAGCTCCTTCTACATAACCCTAAGCCATTCTCTCTCTCTCTCCTTATTGCAATTTGTGTCCCATAACTTCCCTAATTTCTCCTTCCTTCTATGATTTCTACTTTTTTATGATTCCTTTATGATTCCCAATCTCCTTTCCCCTATCTTGCAAGGCACCCATTACTCTATAGTAAGACCTATATTTCTGAAAGGGATGGCTTGAGTTCAGATACCATTTCCACACCAAATTCCCAATTTCCACCTTGGAAACTATTTATGGAAAGTTGGAAACAAACACCCAAACTCCTGAAGTATGAGTAGAAGCCTCCCAAAGGCACCACCGTTACTTTTTAACTAGTTAGTGAACAAATATATGCATACACATAGACACACACAATATAGGACATGATATGTAGAACCAATCAATTTCTTAAACTCTTATCTTAAACAAATTTTGAGTTTAATCAAACTCTCCTTCCATTTAATTTTGGAAGCATCCAATAGGGGAAGAAGAATACGCAAACTTCATCTATGTAAACTAGGGTAAGCAACAGGGTTAATGACAAGTAGGACGCTCACTGAAGTCTCTGTGTATTCGGTGAGAGAGGGATGCAGCCATGACGAGACCTATAAAAATCCATTAATGAATGATAATAAGGGGATTGTGATTAAGTCACACGAACGATAGGAGAAGGATTTTAAAAGTAAAGGGGATGAGGTTACTAGGAAGGGAAGGAAGTGTGGAATTATTAGTGGCAACAAGGTTTATGCCCGTAGGCAGGCTAAGAAAGCTACTGGATGGAAAAAGCAATGATTCCAAGCAAGGGATTCTGAGAGAGGAGTGAGAAAAAATCTTAAGTAGAAATGCCGAAGTTGTGTATTATGGAGTCTTTGGTTATAGATGGGAGGGTTAGCAGAAGAAAAAAGAAGAAAAAATAAGGTGATATGCGGGGAGTGATAGTGTTGACACTAGTCAGTTTGATCATGATGGTGATGCTCCCAGATAAATTTCAGCAACAATATGGCTATGGCTCTGGTTCATCTGATTTACTTTGCGATTTATCATATGTACCTCTATCACTGATGGGAGGTTTGGAGGGTATTCCTATTTTCAAGGATGATGGGATAAGCAATAAACAACTATGCTTGGGGGGAATTTCGCCTACTTCAAGGGAGGGGATAAATGGGATGGACCTAGAAGCTCTGCAATAGCTAGACAATATGGGTCTGTGAATGTCTGATTTGGGAGCTAATGAAGTTCAATTAGATGGGGGTAAAAGGAAGACGAGAAAAGGGCAAAGGGAATTAGGTAATCTGCACCGTTGGTAAACTATGATAGAAAGGGGTCAAAACTTAAAAAAGGCTTCGCCTAATTAGTTTACTTTTTATTGATTTCTTTTATTGTTTATTTTGTTTTACTTTTAATTTTTTTTCCTTAAAGGATTTCTTGTCCTCTTTTAGTTTTTAATTCTTCCCCTCTCTTGATACAATTTCTTTTCTTATTTAAAAAAAAAAAATCTAATCAATTTTTTTTACCCTTAAGTAAATTTTTATTAAATCAAATCCTCTATCACTATTATTTAATATTTGTTTGGCAAGCAAAAGACTAGTTTTGTACTTTTGTCACACAAGCATAACTAGTCCCCAAGAGTTAATCGTGGATACACCACACGAACAATTTCAGTAACATCGACTACAAAGTACATGGTAAGTGATAAGTAAGCAAGTTGTAAACACAACAGTCACATGGTAAATAGTAAATCAATGCAATTACTACAACTCCATACGCAATGTGAGTTTAGTGAGAAAATAAAGTAGGCTAAACACATTACAATAGCTAGTGAGCTTTATCACCCTCCTTTAAAGAGCTTTTTATGAAAATCTAACTGTTTAGTACAAGGAAACATCATTGTGACCAATGAGTCAACTCCCTTTTTCTTCCAAAAAATTACTCTACTTAAAGAATAAACAACACCAACAACAAACCAAACCTTAAGTCCCACTTCTTGGTTGATGTTCTCATAGACTTTGACGTAAAGTACTCTCCAACTTCATCCATAAACAAATGCGTATCTTCCGCTAATATCTTTGTTGATCTCTAAGGCTCTTCCACTTCACTAAGAATTAATGGTTGCAATCGACTCTTCGTCCTCAAAGATCCCTTCAACTTCTCTTGTTTCGGTTTGCATGGTCTTCAATTGTGCTCTAGTTGATTAACGGTTGTATTGTTAGTATTCCCAAATCAATTGAGATTTCTAATTAATGTGCTACAATTCCCAAATCAATTTGTGGGATTCTCTATTTAATGTTATGATTCTCAAGTCAATTGGGATTTCTAATTAACGTGTTATGATTCTCTAATCAATTGGAATTCTATTTAATGTTCGGATTCTATTTTATATTGGAATTTTTATTTAGAGAAAAAGACATTAACCTCCCCTGAGGCTTGGCAAAAAACCAATGACATCCCCTAAAATTTCTAAAATTTCATAGACCATCCTAAGGTTTCAAAAATTTCATAGACCTCTCTTGAGGTTTGTCAAAGAGACGCAAACCTTCTCTTGTATTTTGCAAAAAGATAATTTTTTGTAGGGTAGATTAGTGTCTTTTTTGTAAACCTAAGGGGAGGTCTATAGCATTTTTGAAACCTCAGGAGAGGTCTTCGTCTTTTTGTCAAACCTCAGGGAAGGAGAGTGTCTTTTGCCCTTTTATTTAATGTGTTAGGATTCCCAAATTAATTAGGATTGAATCCATTAAAGACTTGGATTGGGATATTTTACATTCCTAATAGAAGTAAGATTCCTTACCCTCTATATATGTAACCACATAGGGCTTTTCATTCAAGTAATAATATAATTCATAGCCTTTGGCTAATTGGAAGGAAAATCACCTTGAAGTGATCAACCCTATTTTCCTTTCTTTAAATTTCTCCAATTTCACTATGACAAAACCCTAGAGTTTTATCTTATATCTTCAATATCGATGTTGAATGGCTTGAGACAATTGACATGAAACAGAAGGTGCACTTTCATCGAGTTGGAGAATCAACCTTGTACGTAAGAGGCGTTCCCGACTATTGCGAAAATGGGGAAGTAGTCTCCTACCTCAACCTTGTAGCAACTAAATTTGTTCTACTTAACAAGCTCCAGGCCTCCCATGTTGAAGTCGGTCTTCTCACTTGATATGCCCACTTCTTCATTCGCACACTTCTTCATCCACTAAGTAGCTTTCTCCAAGTATAATTGAGTGATGTCTGCATTCTTTCCATAGTAGTCAAAAGCGCGCTTGAGGTGCGCCTAGGCGCAAAGCACAATGGGGCGACAAGGCTAGCACCTCATCAAGGTTAAGGCAAGGCAACCTTCAAAGGGCGCACTGAGGTTCCAGGAGCAGAGAGTCACACCTTAGATATCTTACCTTTTAACTTCATTTTTTTTTAACCTTTTAAGAAAGAAAACGTAGCCGACTCAAACCAGCCCTACCCCTAGCCCTAGCTAGAGGTTTCAACTCAAACGAACAAGTCCAGGATTTATCTTCAAACCAACACGAAACCAGCAGTCCAGGCTTTGTCTTCACGTCTTCGAGCCTTCACCAGCAAGAGAGCCATTGCAATATTCAATCATCTTCAAGTTTCGAGCCTTCAAATCAGCACAATCTTCGTACTCAAGCCTTTGAACCAACACGAAACACCTTCATAGTCAAGCCTTCTTCAAGTCTTTGAACCTTCACTAGTAAGAGAGCCATCGCCGGATTCCTTCGTCTTCGAGGTGGTAAAGCCTTCGAACCAACATGACCTTTGTTTTTGAGTCTTTGTCCATCGAAGAATTCCTTCATCCTCAAGGTGGTTCAAACCATCGAACCAACACGACCTTCGTCTTCGAGTCTTCGTGATGATTCATCGGGCTACTATAGACTAGTAAGTCTTCTTCTTCTTCTTCGCAACCTTCAAGGGGCACACTGAGGCTCCAAGCGCAGTGAGTCGCACCTCAAATATCTGACCTTTTAACTTCATTTTTCTTTTAACCTTTTAAGAAATAAAACATAGCCAACTCAAACCAGCCCTAGCCCTAGCTAGAGGTTTCAACTCAAACCAACAGGTCCAAGCTTTGTCTTTGAGCCTTTGAACCAACACGAAACCAGCAGTCTAGGCTTTGTCTTCACGTCTTCAAGCCTTCACCAACAAGAGAGCCATCACAGGATTCCTTCCTCTTTGAGGTTCGAGCCTTTGAACTAGCACAATCTTCGTCATCAAGCCTTCAAACCAGCACATCTTCAAGCCTTCACCAGCAAGAGAGCCATCGCAGGATTCCTTCGTTTTCGAGGTTCGAGCCTTTGAACTAGCACAATCTTCTTCCTCAAGCCTTCGAGCCTTTGAACCAGCGCGACCTTCGTCTTTGAGTCTTCGCCTGTGGTTCAAGCCGTCAAACCAGCACGACCTTCGTCTTCAAGTCTTTATGATGATTCATTAGGCTACTTTAGTTCCTATTGTCCTTCTTATTCTTCTTCTTTAGTTCTTATTCTGCTTCATCTTTTTCAGTTCTTCTCTACTTCAGTTCATCTTCGTCTTCATCTTCTTCTTCTTCAGCTTCTTCTTCTTCACTTCTTCTTCTACTTCTTCTTTTTCAGTTCCTATTCTGCTTCTTCTTCTTCGTGTTCCTCAGGGCTCAGTATTTTGCTGCCACTACTTGCTGGTGGCTAGCTAGTTGCCCTACTCTTGGCAAGCTATAGATTAACTTGTATTAAGCCACTATGTTGATGCTTTTGGGCCTTCAGCTGGGAAATTTCATTTCCTTTCTAATTTGAAGCATGAACTCTTGCATATTACTTATGCTGAACTATGTTTGTTTCACTTGGAACTTGGTACTTGGTTGTCATAATTTCTATGTGTTTATGTTTTGGTATTGAATATTTGGCATTTTAAATTATAATATTACTACTGATGTGTTTTCATATATCAATTACCCATCAAACAGGCATTGTACACAATTTTAATAATTGTGCACCTCACCTTTGTAAGGCGAGCGCCTTTGCCTCGCACCTTGGCTTTGGGCCTCAATGCGCCTTGCGCCTTTGTATGGCTCATCTATTGTGTGAGATAATAGCGGCCTATAACAAGCTCAAAATGACTCTTTCTGATTGTTAAGCTATTTTGGGCATTAAATAGATAACTGAGTCATGTCAACTAATTACACCCAATTCTTCTCGTGGGTTTAGACATTAGCAAAATGCACAAGTACTCCTCAACCAACAAACTTAGAATTTTTAAAGAAAGAATTGATCAAAAGTTTCTCATGAATATTATGTTTAATGTCTTGGAGAACACCCCAACACTTCACAATATTTTTGAAGAATAGTTTTGGTCTCCTTGCCAAGTTATATTTCGGTGTTCGTATAAACGCATCATACTCTAAAAACCTATCTATAACCAAAAAAATAGACCACATGTCACTAGTTGGTTATGAAGTCAAGTGAGACACCTCCTTAGGTGTAAGGAAAGTTTCTCCAACATAGTCATTCAAGCGCTCAATGACAACTAGTGCAGTAGGAAATCTTGAACTCTTTAACAATAAAGTTCTACCCTAGTCCATGATTTCAAACCTTTAAGGAAGTAAAATAGCTTGTCTTTCTTTGACATGCCCCCATAGATTCAACATCAAAGCAAGTAAGTGTTGTACATATTCCTTTATTTTCTCAAAAAATCGTGTAGATTGCGTAGTGCATTATACTCAACATTCACAATAAAGAATGAGCCTTTAGCACTCTTCTCAAGTCTTCCCAGGTATCAACTATACATGGACCATTCCAAATTTCACTATACTTGCTACTTGATGCATCATCACAATTTAGCACCCCCACTTAGGTACATAGTAACCAAGGATACTTTCCATTTCTCTAAGTTGGCCCTAACTGCAGAAAGTGTTATTCCAATCAAAGAGAAGTTTTTCTAGCTCCTTAGCATCACAAGCACCACCAAAAGCTTTTGGTTCTAGTAGCCTTATTCTACCATACTCTACCACCATAGAATGGCATTTTCAAAAGCAGGAATCAAAAGATTGACCTTGGCTTTAAGTTCCCCCATTACATGTTCTAGAGTTCCCACCATATCATAAATCTTTAGACAATTTAACTATAAACTTGTCACTTTTGGGATCCCTCCAATACATCGATGTAGTCCGTGAGTTAGGACGCCACTATGGTAACCTTATTCACAGTTTCGGCATGTGACTCTAGTACATCGAGTCTCATTGTATTAGCAAGTAGTTTGATTCTCCCATTGATGCTTCACATAATCAAACAATCAAAAGGTAACCAAATATCACAAGACAATAAATCAAACACTTCACACCATGTGAAGGGTTGTGAGGCACTAGTTTTAGCACATAAGCTTAGCTAGTTAGCCAAGAGCTAACCTTGAAAACACATGAAACTTCCACTAACAATGAATATGAAGTATGCAGTCCGCAGTAAGGAAGCAAGTAGTAAACACGAGGTTTGGTACACAATAAAGCAACACAATTCATCTTATTACACCTCCACAGACATCATGTATTCAAAGAAGGATGCAAGTAGGCTAAACACTTTTACAATACCTAGTGAGTACAATGATTGATGAACACTTACCTACACCAAAGAGCTTTCTATGAAAATCTAACTTTGACACAAGGAAACAACCCTTTCACCGAGAAGTCATACTCTCAAGTATTTACATCATGGTAACCCACTAATGAGCATAAGAAGAGCAATCATAGGCATGCATAATGTCAAAACAAGTAATAATAATAATTTCTTTCTTTTTGAGCTTATCGTCTATAAATTGGACAAATTCCAAGCAATTTTTTTTTATAAACAAAGAATTGTATTAAAAGAGAGAACAATGTACAGCAGAAAATTAGAAAAAGAAAGGAAAAGAAAAAGGAAAAGCAAGGAGAATAAGAAATCCTCCCTTTACATCAATAAAACTAGTCACAAATAATGCAACCTAAACAGAGAATTAAACACAATGTAACAGGGCCAAACAATCCCGCTAACAAGTCTTCTAGAGAAACACGACAAAAAAAACCATTGCTGACACTCACAAAGACACAAGATATACCACTTTACTATATTTTTAGTAGTAGCCACACCTTTGAATATTCTAGTTTTCATTTCCAACCAAACGCACCAAATAATAGCCATAACAGTGCAACGCCATAAAGCTTTCCTATCCTTTCCTTATGATTTCAGATTTTTTTCGTTTGCAGTTTTAATCTTTGCCTTTTATTTGTAAATTGGACTTTTCATAAATTTTTGTGTCCTCAACATTTTTCCCTAATTGTTTTCCTATTAATTACATATTAGAATTCAAATTTTCATATATTACTTACGTTATAAGAATGTAAACACTTAGATGTTATAAATAGATCTCATATGAAACAACCCTAAAGTTAAGTCTGGTTCTCAAAGTGTCTATTCTTGTAAATAATATGAAATAATAAAAGGAAAATATAATACAAATTGCATAGGAATATAATATTTCAAAAATAATTCAATCATCCAGAAGTTTGTGGTCAATCCAACATATGATAGGATATGAATAGATTACCCGTGAAATTAGGAAATTGCAATTCTTTATCTATTTCCATTTTATGGATTAAAAAATAAAAATTGCTCTGTTATTTGCTTTATGGTCATAATACATTTTTTTTTCTCTTAAGTATTAAATCCTTCTACTCTAACTACTGAATTCTTGGGGAATTAATAACTCACAAACTAAACATAACCTAAATTGTTCAGTTCAAGCTAATTTTGAATTTGGTTCACTAATAAAACTACATTCAATGTTAGCGCTTCCCTAATACAAAATAGACTGCGTTAGAATTTTTCATTAATTGTTAAAAATTATTCTTGAATTTGAGTAATCAAAGAGTTATTTTGAGTAGTCTATGAACCTTGATCTACTCATCTACTTAACCAAACAATTTTTTTTTGAAAACGGTTTAAAATATAGACAACGAAAAAAATGCAAGAGAAAGTCAATCAAAAACAGTAATTAATTTAATTTAACTTAATAGAAAGAGAGGGGCGTACCGGAGAGGATTGATGACCGGATCTGATCTGAAGAGAAGCACGGGCGGTCCCGGTTTGGTTGTGGTAGTACTGAACGTCGGGAGGGAGGGTACAGGGAAGGAGGTGGGTGTGGAGGCGCGTCTCCACCGTTGATACGAGGTCCACCATCAGATCCCTGTGCAGCGCCGAGACGTATGGGAAGTCCTTGAGGCTTGGTCGCTCTCCATGCTGGGAGTCCTCCATGTTCGATGATGCCGATGAGGAGGAGCAGGAGGATCGGAAAGTGAGGGGGGGTAGAGTCCTCCGGGTAGTTGACAAGCGCAAAGAAAGAGAGGACGGAGATGGTGGAAACGAGAATGGAGAGCTCAAGCAGGGGCGAACGACAACGGCCATCAGTTGCTGCTCCTTAGTGTTGCTACTTGCCGCTGTATTGTTTGATATTTCAGGGGCGATGACGCGAGCCTACGTGACAAAAATTATTTAGGACTCATTTGAATTAAAAATTTTATTTAGGGGGAAAATATTTTTTATTATAATTTATTTTTACTATTAAAAATAAAAAATTTATTTTTAATATAATTGAAAATTGAAAATTAAAAATTAAGTATTAATGGTTTATAAAATTAAATTTTTTGTTAATATATTTAATATATTTTTTATTTTCTTTTTTACTTTTCTTAACCAAATATGATCATGTGAATTTTTAGATTTTTTGCTATTTTTCTAATAATTTTCGAGTTCCAATGAGATCTTATTGTATTGTTAAATTATATTATGTGAGCCCATATCATCGTATCTATGTCTTCAAGCATTTTTCTTGACATTTATAAGGATAAGATCAAGATATAACATAAACCTTAAATACACTTAAAAAATAGTAGGAAAAATAAATCATATTCAAGAAATTGAAATATAACCATTTGACACGTGTGTAAATATATCTTATATGAATTAGCCCATGTGATACATATGTGTGTAAACCCTACATTACATGAATTGGCCTATGTCATTGTCATCCATATGTGAAACAACTTGTAAATAGGGTCCTTTATGACCAAGAGAAGATATATCAATATTTATTCATTCATCTTTCTTAACATATGTAACTAACATGGTATCAGAGTCGTGGTTGTGATCCTCCATCACGGTTGGTGCTCCTTCACGTCACCACTTGTCATTGTCAATCATTTATCATCACCAATACTTTACTATCAATGAAGTCTTCCACCATCCACAAGATCTCTCTTTTAATCATCGCTCATACACACCAACACCACTTCTCATGCACTCCATTAGCACCATTCGCACATATCACATGTCATCATAAGTTGCCTAGGTCCTTGCTCACCTCTTAGGGCTTAGATCTACACCTTACTTCTAGTTCTCTCTGCTTACTCAATTTGCTCCTACCTCCTTACTCACTTCTTCGAAATCATTTTTTCTCCCAACTCCTTTCTTATATTTGCTCCCAGCTCCTTGCTCCCTCTTCAAATTCAAATATGCTCCTAGATCCTTACTCACCTCTTAAGGCTAGCTTAGATCTGCTCCTAGCTCATTCCTCTTCTCTCGAGGCTCAAATCTGCTCCTAGGTTGTCTAGCTCCACATGCACCTCTCTAACCTCAAATATATGGACTACCACAACCATGAACGCCACGCTCTACCATGTTCCATAACTCCTAAGTCATTTTCCCTTCTCTGAACAACCATTCAACATCTTCATAAAAGCCCCCTATCCTAGTCGTTTTTAGCACTTAGTTTCCAAACTCAAGTTGATCTTTTTGCCCCCTAAAGTTTGAGGGTGGATGTAAATGAGATACAGTTGTATGTGCCTATGAATTAACCATGTGACACATATGTGTATAAAATTTAATTGTTCAAATTAGCTCACGTGATACATATGTGAGTAAAATTTACTTTATATGAAATAGTCTATGTAATCATATGAGAAATAACTAGTATTGAAAAAGCACTTGAGGCCAAGAGAATATACATCAATCATTCATTTTTTTTTCTTCCTTAGCTATGTTTAACTAACAAAATAAATTTGAATACAAAAACTTATTTTACTATATAAAGTATTGGCCCTTATGTCAAGTTATTAAAATGGTAGGATCTCTACACTTATTTATCCAAATCTGTATTTGTGATCTAAATCCAAAAGATCAAGTAAAGGTTCTCACCAACTATTTGGTCCAACTAGTTTGTCTCAAACTCGCTTGAGATAAAAAAGAGACCATTGAATCATGACACATGGTACACAACTGTTAATAAACCATACTGATTAAAATCCACTTCGACAAAAAAAAAATACAAAAGAAAATGTCACAATATTAGTGCCTAAGCAACCACTAATCACTTGAATTATATGTTATAAATGTGATTAATTTTGAAAATTTTTATTTTTAAATATATGTAGACAAAATATAATAAAAATAATATTTTATAATGAGAGAGAAGACAATAAAAATTATTTTTTCTTCATAGGTTCTTTTTCTTTTTTCTTCAAACAAAATATTTAATTCAACAGGGCCTTGCAATTTGGAACATTGAATAATTTTTATATTGTTTACAATAGTTTAAAATTTTGCACTATGATATCATGGCATACAATTTTGATTTTATCAACCAATAATTATCAAATTTTTTACATAATCAACGGAATTAATATTGGGAATTCTGAAATTATTCAATTATATATTTCATTCAACCCAGAAGAAATTATGAGCATGTTTAGTGTGCGGAATGAAATGGGGTAGGAAAAAATGAAAAGAAAATTTGAATAGAAAGCATGATGAAATTAAATGATGAGTTTCATTCCATTCCTCCTACGAGGGCTTTTAAACAAATTTGGGCTCAGACCATTATGAATTTTTTAAGCAAATTTGAGTTCAGGCCCACTTGGATTTTTAAATAAATTTGGGCTTAGACCCATGTGGATTTTTAAACAAACTTGGGCTCAAGCCCACTGTAGACTTTTAAACAAACATGGGCTCATGCCCACTGTGGATTTTTAAACCCCAGCATCGATGGACCCAAGTCCAAATTAGACCTAGGCTCTGGGTCTTTGGATCCCTAAACCAAATGGGTCAGGTCGGGTTTACTCAATTGAGTGGATCGGGTCAATGGATTCGGTTTGATCGGGTCAAATCTTGCAATTGGATCTAACTCTCTAGTTCCTTTTCAATACATTTTTCTATACCAAGTTAAATATAGAAATCAAAATTAAAATTGACACCAACCTCTGGTCTTCAACTCCTCTAATCTTTTTCCTTTGATTTTGGCTGCAATTTTAAATCTCCAAATTTTGATATTCAGAACCTTTAAAATCTCTTAATTTAGCTTATAGGCTTTTGAGGAATGATTAAATTAAATTTTGATTGATTAATTAATATTGATGGCTCAATTAGCCTTTGAAACAGATGATTAATTTTATCAATCAATAATTCAATTTGAATTATCCTTGGGTCAATTACATTTATTTTTTGATTTTTAGCACATGTTTGACCCTTTTTTTTTTTCTCTTTATCCTGCAAGTTTCAAAATTGTTGCAGATTGACGACTGCTGGTCCACTTCCATTCATATTTTTTGCTTTTTTTGTTTCTTGTACAATTTATTCCCTTGTATATTCATTTTCTCTGTATTTTTGTTTTTTTTATTTTTTATTTTATGAAATAAACATTTTGTTTATTTTGTTTTGATTATATAAGGGCCCAAACAATTTGGGATGTCTACAAATAAATGAGCAATAACTATTCCCAAATTTCATCATAGGGAATTGGGGATGTCTATTCATTTCTTATTACATGTTGAATGTAATAATTAGAAATATATAAGTAATAACTATTTCAAAATTTCATCTATGTCTATTTCATTCTTATTACATGTTGAATGTAATAATTAGAAATATATAAGAAATAACTATTCCCTTAATTTTTAATATTTGAAGTATATTCCATTATTTCAATAAACAGCTATTCCGCCGAACCAAATGAATGAAAAATCTGCTTGTTAGAAGAATTGAGTTTGAGAATCTAATTACATATATATATAATAAGATTCTTTGTTAATAATTAACATATAATCATACCATTGTATCACCATTAACATAAGACTTGTAATTTCGAACCCCACAACATATTAATACTATTATTATGAGTGAAATTTAATCTCGACAATTAAGCACTATATCATATTAAAAGGAATAATATTAGTAAAAAAAACTAAATACATATATTAGTAGTCTTATAAATAGAATTACTATAAAAATAAAAATAAAAAGTAATCTTGGTCGAACATGAATATTTAATTTATAGTCAAATGAGCTACAAATGCATTTTCCACTTAACCAATCATGAATATATTTTAATTAATAAAATATCAAATTCAAAAGTAAATTTATATATATATATATATATATATATATATATATATATATATCTAATTTTGAACCTTAGCACTGCATCCGGTAGCTAGGGGAGGCAAAACGGGCGGGCGAGTCGGGTATGGGCGGGTCGTCAACAGGCCGGGTCATAAACGGGTTAACATTAAATGGGTCACACACATCTCAACCCTAACCTGCCCGTTTGATAAACGAGCGGGTCACGGGTCAACCGTTTAATAAATAATTATATATTTTAATTTTTTAATTTTATTTTTTATTTTTAAAAATACTTATTTTATTTATTGAATCTTAAAAAAAAAAAAAATATGAAATGGGAAAACAAAAGATGCAGATCGGGGTCTGATTGACTGAGAGAACCGAGAGAGGGAGATTGATCGTTGATGCTGTCACGCCGAATTGAGAGTGAGAGGGAGAGACGAGATCGTGAGAGGGAGGGGGACGGGCTGTATAGGCACTCAGGCAGACAGCGTGCGGCGTGGGTGATGACGTGCGGCATAGGTGACAGCGACGACGTGCGGTGTGGGCGATGGTGATGGCTGGGCTGCTAGAAGCCTAGAACCGAAAGGAGAGGACCGAGATGAGAGGTTGAGAGAGTGAGAGAGGTTGAGAGAGTGAGAGCCAAGAGGCTAAGAGCCAGAGGAGAGCGAAGCTGAAGCACCGAAAGGCGAAGGCCGAGAAGAGCCAGAGGAGAGTGAAGCGTAGAAGGCCGAAGGCTCCAAGAGATTAGGGTTTTTTGGTTAGGGTGGAGTCGGTGGATACTGGACAGTGAGTGATGTATATGAATATGATATAAAGGATCCAAATTAACGGGTTACCCGACGGGTGACCCGCCCAAACCCGGTTAAACCCAATTATAAACGGGTCAATCCGTGACCCGCCCAATTATTAAATGGGTCAACTTCTTTAAATTTAAATCCGTTTTAAACGGGTGGATCCGGATGACCCGACGGGTTATGGGCCGTTTTGCCAGGCCTATCAGTAGTACTAGATTTTTTTCTTTTTTCATCCAAATTTTTTCCTTTTTCTTTTTTTAAAGCTTTTGTATCATACAATTAACTTAAATTATTAATTCAGGAATTGATAAATATTTCACACATATTTTAAGTGATTCTAAACGTGATAGATTAATAGTCAAGAGGAAATCTTCCGAGATAATACGTGCTGTTTTTATAATGACTTCGTTTATTAAAAAAACAGAACCAAAATGAGTGCTTAGCAATTTCGGTCTCACAATAAATTAAAGAAATCAAATTTGCCCAAATCAAAACCAAAACTTTTTGAAAGAAAATATAAATATAAATATATATATATATATATATATATATAAAATCATGCAAACCCAAAATAATACATATACCCAATGGGTATAAATGATAAAATAGAATATTTCCCAAGAATATATTCTGAGTGGAGAGTGTCATTTACGCACACTCATCCTACATGGAACTTCAACATTGACCCTACCATTATTATTTTAGAGAGTACATTAAATTCCCTTCCCACGCCATTCACACTTATTCCCAAACATAAGTTACAATGTTTTCTTCCGCGTCAGCAACGAAGATAGCATGCGCAGGAGCGGCGCACGGGATTACCCTGCGCACACCGCCACGCCCCCCCAAGCTTACGCGTCGAGCTCTCATTCATCAATTGCAGACCTTACTAGTCTCCCCGGCAGTGGAAGCCATCTCCATCCAGGGCTCGGCGCGAAAGTCCACCGCCATCTTCATCCCCTTCGGGTGTGGCCCGCCGCCGCACCCAATTTTCTCCTCCCGCCCCCTTTTCTTCTTCCCCTTCAACCAAACCCCAAACAATTTCAAACAATCCTTATCGTCTTCACCCACCCCTTTTTCGTCATCATCTTCGTAGTGGTAATTATCGCCTGCATCGCCGACCAATCCGTCGCGGCTGGGCCCGTCGCTTCCTTGCCGCATGATGCGATTGATCTGATCAGGCGCCACCTTCAGGTACTCCGTCAGAATTCCTACCAACTCCTCGCACTGTTTCTTGGTCTGCGCGAGCTTGCAGCTCAGAATCTCGTTGTCCCGTCGAAGCTTCTCGTTCTCGCCCGATAAATCGGCGAACTGTGCCGTCTCCACCGAACAGGGGCTCTTCGAGTCCCCCCTCGGTGAGGACGTGGAGGTGGACCCCATGTCCTCGCCGGAGTTCGATGGCGAGGAAGGGCTGCCGCCGGCGGACTTTCCGGCTACCGAAACCGGAGCAGGAGATGCCGGCACAGTTTTCCGGCGCCGGATTTCGGGAAGAAGCTCTTTTTGTCCCCGCCTGAAATTCTCGTTCGCGAACTCCCATTTGTCGGCCACAATCTTTCGAAAACCCTGCCAATTCAACGCGCAACAAATATGGCATGAGTGTTTTTTCTTTTCGTATTTTATTTTTTTAATTCAATTTTCCCATCTTAATTTCTTTTAAAAATAGTTGTGAATAAAAAAATTATTCACACATTTATTTTAGATAAATCAGTTCATTTGAAAGCAGAGAAAAAAATGCTGAATCTGTTGTCTAAAAAATAAATTTCTATCACTTTTAATATAGACGAGGATTAATTATTAAATCTGCAATTTAAATTTTGTTGTAAAATTCTAGAGACTGAACTGAATATTTTTTATATTTCTTTAACCTTACAACTTTGGAAGAAATTATTAAATTTATTTTTATTTAAATAAAATGAAATATAATATAAAATTAAATTAAATTTTATATAAATTGAACGCAGACGATCTCCTTGGTTGACTTTTTGTATCGGAGTTTCCTGGAATCGTAAGACCCAACGGGTTGAACCTTTTTTTTTTAAAAAAATTTTTAGGGAAATTTTCTCAGAGGGCCCACATACAGTGGGACTAGAGGATAGCGGCTGGGTCCCGCGGACAGCTGTTCGCCCGCTGTAGCACGCCGGATCACTTCCCCCCTCCTCCCTCTCTACGCAAGAAGTCTGCAACGAATGGCTCCACTGTTCTGCCCCGTACATGTCAGATCCATTTATACCAAAAACCACCCTCCTACGCTCCTCATTTGTGTGGGGGTGAAATTGTAATTTCAAGAATTGAATATCTCCGACGGCGATCGGTGATAAGGTTTCCAAAGCATGGGATGAGGCAACCACGTTGCTCTCGTGGGCTTTTATCTTTTTTTGGTTTTTGGAATTATATTAGTTTGGCCGGCGAGAAAAGTAAACATTAGGGGAAAAGAAAATGGTTGGGGCGTCAATATCCATCATGTGCTTCCCAAATTTTTACGTTTGGTGGGTGGGAAAAGTAAACGGTTCATTTTTCCACGACAAAAAAAAAAAAATACAAAATAGGGAAGCTGTGTTCGATTGATTGAAGGAATAGAAAAAGCTAGATGTTAGCAAGGAAATTAATAAATGAGGGGAGGAAGATGGAGATCGAGCAGGGGAACTTACATAAGTGTTAAGTTGACGGACGAAGCTGGAGAAGTTGTTGTGCTTGAAGTAATTGGGGAGCAGATCCTTGGCGAACTCGGCGGTCTTCCAGACGACGAAGGTGGCGCCGCCTTCGCTCCACGAGATCACGTCATCGGTGCTAGGATCGTCCACCAGCTGGTACGTCTTCGTTAGGAACGGCGCCGGAACCGTCCTCTGCGCCATTTCTCTTCTGATTCTTCCCGATTTGCCCCTCCCCCACCAACCCCCTCCGCAATTTCACTACCGATTTCTAGCAAACTAGCTACCGCTAAAATTAAAAACACAACACACACACACTCTCTCTCTCTCTATATTTATATATTCCCACCACACCGAGAACTAATTGATGAGAACACGAACTATATAAAGAGCAAGAGAGCGGTGAGGAACTCCCAGTCCCAGCAGTAAAACCCAGAGAGGAAGAATCGAGAGTAAACGGGGTCGGCGTCGCGGCGCTTCCGCCGATCAGACTCCATGAACGCTGCTCGCCGGAAAATAACAATCTTGGGATGGGCGATAGACCATAACTCCGGCCAGAAGCCTAAAGTATTAATTACGTGTGGATTCGCGTGGGGAGCCTCTTATAGACAACGATGAGACAATCTAGAAAGCGATGTGAGGTTCTAGAAATTTTGAGAAGCACTGAGGAAAAAAAAAAAGAAAGAAAGAAAGAATAAAGGCCTTGAGAGAGAGAGAGAGAGAGAGAGAGGAGAGCTGAAGGAAACCTAACGAGGATGGTGATATTTGTTTGGCTTTATTTCTATGACAAATAATAAAACAATGAATTGGGGCGTTGGCGTGGAATGGTCATTGGGAGGAAGGGAAGCTTCTGTCGCATTTCAGTGGGTTGATTTTTTGGAGGGGTTTAAATTTAATCTCTTCTTTTCTTTATATTACGTGCGTATGGATGTGTGGTGGATGGCTCAGTCGATTGCAATTTCAAAGGTTGGGAAAGGAAGAGTCTTTCCATTCCCACCTACCGCCTTCCCATTTTTGTATTTGCCCTCTCCCTGTTTTATTAATTATTATTATTCCCTCAGGGCCAGGCAGCCTTTTGGCCTTATTGGGTTTTTATTTTTTCGAAAATATCTTATGTTGTTTTTTTTGGTTACATATTTGATGAATAATTTTTGAACGTTTTAATTAACGGTTCGTTTTAATTTTTTTGGAGACTTTTCAATTTGAAAGCATAATATTTAATTTTTTAAAATATTATAAAAATTTCCAATATATTATTTAAGTCCCCCTAAAATGACATATATTTTTCTTATTTTATGCATTGGTGTATGTCATTTTTTATTTTTTTAAATATGATCTTCTTTTTGCAAGAAAACCCGATTGTGTGATTCATTAATTGAAAATTCCACGTCTATTTTATTGAGTTAATAGTCAATTAGCTGTGAATTTCTTATGGTTTTAAAAAACTTGATTTTTGTTATCTAACTTTGTCCGTATGAATATAAATTTTAAACATTTGATTTGAATTTGAGTGGATTTGGATAAATTTTAATACAATTTTATATTTCATTTTATCTAAATTCGATGCAAATCAAAATCCAAAGCTCTTTCCAAACGTACAGTTGGGTATTTCTAAACTAATGAGTTCATTCACAAAAATTATATTTTATTAGAAGTTGTCTTTGTTATTGAATGTCATTGAACATCTTCCCAATTTTGAGATATAGCATGTTACTTTTAATTTTTTTCCTCATAATGAATTTTTCCTTTTAAAAAAAAAATAATTGACAGTATAATAGTTAGATATTTTTGAAATTAAAAACTATTAATAAATCAATGGAATATGGTGCACGAAAATTTAATCAATGTTCAGCAATTCAAATTGAGGTTCTTTTCATGTAATGTAAAAGTAAGTCAATGACATGTAAAATGTTTCTCAAGTTCATAAAATGACTTATCTAAGATAAATATTTTAATGTTTTGTTTGACATCGTAAATTTGGAACTTTAAATTTAAATTATGCGTGTTTAGTCAATAGTTGTACTATTCCTCCCTCACGGTTGAGTATTTTTTAAACGAAAATACTTAGTGTCACAGGCCCATCCGCTTTTGTCCTCATTAGGTATAGAGTGTGGGTCCTATATCGTTGTATCCAGTAAGGATTTGCTATATATGCTCATACCATTCCACGCCCATGACGTATAGCATAACTCTTTCCATAAGTCCAAATTCCTCTAACATCAAAGTAGGTGTTGGTGAACTCCCTAATGAACTTCGCCACCTATGCCACTAGTTTCAAACTCAATCTCTGCTAGGGGTGGCAAAATGGGTCAAAAGTCAACAGGTGACTCGTGACCCGCCTATTTAAGTCGGGTTTGGATTAATGCAAATTGACCCATTTATAAATGGGTCAACCCATACCCAACCCGTTTATTAAGCAGGTTAGGTGGGTTCAGTTCGGTGGACGACCTGCTTATCTGCATATATATACTTTACATTTTGCCATTTTGGTCTCTAGAAGGTTGAAACAGTGAAACCCTTAACCTTACTACACGCACGTGGTGTTGGCGCAAGTCTAGTGGTAGTACCCAACTACCCATCTCCGATTCTCCTTCTCTTGTTGCTGCTAGTTGCTACTCTTAGCCTCACCTAGTCATTGATGAAGCACCTCGGCTCTGGCGCCTAGTGTTGGAGTGTCAAGCTTGTGCTGGACAAATCTGGACCGTCAATTGCAACAGAAATACAATGGCTGCAAGTCTATTTTATTTAAGGGCATTTTTGTAATTTTAAATGTTTTTTATTTTATGTATAAAATACAACCAGCAATGCTAGTTCTAGAGACGTCGGCCAGCCAACACAGCTGATTGTAAATTATTCTAGGGGGATTTCAAGAGAGAGAGTAAGGAAAGAAAAGAGGGGAAGCCGAGAGCTCTTGGCGGAGAGTCAGGTTAGGGTTCTTGGGATGCTTCTTGAGTTGATTCTTGGAGGAGATCAATAAGTCTAGAAGGTAGATCTATGTATTTGTATTCGTTTCTGCCATTGTTAATAAAGCATCTCCGAAGGTGAGGTTCTTGCCGTGGACATAGGCCTTTAAGGCTGAACCATGTAAAACTCGTGTGTTGTTTGTGATTGTTTTCTTGTGCTTTGATCTTGCATGTTATATTTATCTTGCTGGATTTGGGCATTGTGTTGTGATTGCTCGGTTGAATCAATTTCTTGATCAGGGTTTGGCACAAATAAGTAGGTTTCATTTTTTGTTGTCTTCTGAAAACTATAAGGGATTTATAAAACTGAAAACAAGTTGAAATTGTTTGATTTCTTTTGAAATTATAAACAAGAAAGGAAATTAATTCTTTCTTGAAGTTGTATATTGAAATTTGCATTTATAAGAAACTGCAATCAGGGTTTCAATCAGGTATATCACAACAAGTGGTATCCAAGTCTGGCTTTGTGATGGGGACCGCCAAGTTTGAGTTAGAAAAATTCATCGGAAAAAATGATTTTGGTTTATGGAGGATCAAGATGCGGACCATATTGGTACAACAGGGGCTTGAGGAGACCCTTCTTTGAGACAAGAAGGGGGTTTCCACTTCACAAGAAGGGGCCTCCACCGACAAAGTGAAGCTTAAAATCCTCCAAAAGGCACATAGTGCATTTATCTTGTCCCTAGGAGACAAAATACTGAGAGAAGTTACCAATGATAAATATGGTAGCTTGAGTTTAGCTAAAGCTAGAAAGCTTGTATATGACAAAGTCCCTAGCAAGTAAACTCCATAAGAAGACCAGACTCTATACCTTTAAAATGAACCCTAGAACATCTATTGAAGAACATTTATATGAGTTTAATAAAATTTCTTTTGGATCTTGCTAATATTGATATTAGTATAGATGAAGAAGACCAGACAATTCTTTTATTGAGTTCTCTTGATTCTACATATGATAATCTTAAAAAAACTATGATATATGGGAGAGAGAGCATCACTTTAGAAGAAGTGCAAGCTGTTTTGCACTCTAGGGAATTGTACACCAAGTCTGAGTCCAAAATAGAGACAAGGAAAGGGTTAAATGTGAGAGGTAGGTCTGAAAATAAAGACAACAAAGGAAAAGGCAAGAGGTCTAGATCAAAGTCTAAGAGTAAAGCACTAAAGTGTTTTGCCTGTCGTAAGGAAGGGCACTTTAAAAGGGACTGCCCTGAAAGAAAAAAAGCTGCCAATGCCACCACCTTTGAACCAAAGGGTAAGGTAGCTATAGTTTTAGATGGATATGATAGTACTAAAGTGTTGAAAATCTCTGAGATAGATTCTAAAAAAGAATGAATATTAGATTTACGATGTTCCTTCCCTATGTGTCATTGAAAAACTGGTTTGAATCCTTTACATGTCTAAAATGGGGTCATGTTATCCTAGGTAACAATAAGTCTTGTAAAATATAGGGTATTGGGACAATGAGACTTCTAATGCATGATGGGTGTTGACCCTATGGGTCACACCCTTGTTTTGATTGTGACAAATACTCTGATATTTAATGGTCGCCAAGTTTGTGTGCAGGTTCTTATTGGCAAGTTCATATGATGGCATGCGGCAACCTGAAAAGAAGCGAAGACCTAGCATATTTATTGTTGTATTTTTTATCATTAGGTCTGTAATAATTTCAGTTTAAATGATTTTGTAATAATCTCTGCATGTTATGCATGTAGGAAGTAAGCTCAGCAAATGATCATACACAGACCATAGAAAAACCTTAGGGATCAACCTTCATCGACCGACGCCGAATTTTTTCGTCAAGAAAAATGGCTTTAGAAAGACCCTAGATCCTCAAACTTACATTTTGGATTTTCCCCATCATCACATATATTATCTGGGGAATCTTATGTTTTGAAATTAGGCTTAATATACAAAATCTTGTGACTTTAGGCGACCAAACTTGGCAGCATATTTTGCCTCGGTCGACCGAATGTTGGATTAGTCAAAAAGTTTACCTGAGTTTGGCAAACCGAACAAAAATGAACGTATCTTCCTCAGTCAATCGAACGTCCATTCTGACTTTTCCCAACAACTCGGGCGCTCAAACACTTACGTTCCAAATATCCTTGGGCGACCGAATTGACAAGTTTGGGCTACCAAACTTAGGGACAGGCGATCGAATTGCGAACCTTTTGGAAATTGCCTTGTTCAGCCACCCAAACATTCATTTGGGCTATCACACAATGAAAACGTGTGTTTTTCGTTGTGTCTGTTCGGGCGACCGAAAGTCTCAGGTTGGTGAATTTTTACCCGAGAAAATTAAGGGAAATTATGGGATTAATTTTCTAAGCCTGATTAGAACAATTTTAAAAAGACAAGCGTGTCCCCCAACGTTTTATTTTTCCCTTCCTCTATATATATGTCCATTCATTTGGGAAAATTAAGTGTGGATTAGCAAATAGGATTAAGCTAAAATTCTCTTTATTTTTCAAAACCCTATTTTCCTTATACTACTCACATACACTCTCCTAATCCGATTTTATTGATTAAACTAAGCTTAATGAGAGTGCCTTGAGTGTTAGAGATCCATCCTATATTGCTTAATACTCTTATTGATGTTTGTTGATTGTGTTTAATTTTTGGGAGAGTTAAACAAGAGTTACCCACGAATTTAATTTGATGAATCTTGTGTGGGGTAAACTCAGAGGCTTTAGGATCTTTGCATTGTTATTGCAAGATTCCTTAAGCAATCTTTTTGTGTGCAAAAATATTTTCACAAGCTCATTTTTAGACATCTCTTGTGCTAGCATCTTGAGAAAACATTGGTTGAGATTGTTTGATTATACTTGCTAAAAATCTTTAAAACCCTAACTTGAGATTGAGGTATTTTATACATAGTTTCAAAGATAGGCTTGTTGAAATACTCTTGTACTTAATTGAACATAGACATTACATTAAAAGTTGATTGCACACATATACATCACTGAGCTTATAGATCCTTATTGATGTGCATTGATTATATTGTACTGTATTGTATATTTTTAATTTCCACATTTTAAATTCCAGCACATGAATGTTTGTATTTTACTATTGTGAATGATTGAGTTTATAATTGCATAGACATACCCTAGGTTGAGTAATATTATTGTTTGATTAATTGAGCTTAGGAGAGAAATTTTAAATACCCAATTTACCCCCCCCCCCCCCTCTTAGGAATACACCAAGGCCAACAATGGGATTGAAAGAGTGCTAAAAGATGTGAGGTATATACTTGAGCTAAAGAGAAGCTTGATTTCTCTTGGTAACTCAGACAAAATGGGGTACACATTTAAGTTTGAAGGAGGTAGCCTGAGAGTATGTAGAGGATCACTTGTAGTGATGAAAGGGGTGCTAAAGAATGGGTTGTACACTTTGGTAGGAAATACAGTGATAGGTAAGGCTTCACCTATCAATCACAGGGTAGAAGATCAGGTTTCCTTGTGGCATAAGAGGCTAAGACATGTTAGCCAACAGGGCCTAAAGAAGCTAGAGAAATAGGGGCTACTTGGGGATAGGAAACTTGAGGAATTGTCATGCTGTGAGGAGTGTGTCTTGGGTAAGTCTACTAGGGTTAGTTTTAAGAAGCCCACTCACACCATAAAACAAACTCTTGATTGTACACATTCAGACTTGTGGGGGTCTGCTAAGGTTAGTTCTCATGGTGGTTCTAGGTATTTTCTGTCAATAATAGATGACTCTTGTAGGAAAGTATGCGTTTATGTTTTAAAACATAAAAGTGATACTTTTGAGAAGTTTAAAGAATGGAAAACCTTAGTTGAAACTCAGGTTGGCAAAAAAGTTAAAACACTGAGAATAGACAATGGATTAGAATACTTGTCAAATGAACTTTTTGAATTTTGTAAAGCTAAGGGCATTGCTAGACATATGACTGTTAGGGAAACTCCCTAATAGAATGGATTAACTGAAAGGATGAATAAGATCATTCTTGAAAGGGTAAGATGTATGTTAGCCACTTTAGGTCTGCCCAAGACTTTCTAGGCAGAGGCTATGACCACTGTTGTATATCTTATTAATAGGTATCCGATCTCAGCTCTCAACTTTAAAACCCCTAAAGAAATCTGGTTTGGCAAGCCAGCCAATTATCAGGGTTTAAAAGTGTTTGGGTGCATAGCTTATGCCCACAATAAAACTAATAAATTAGAGCCTAGGGCTATTAAGTGCATTTTTATGGGATACCCAGAGGGGGTTAAAGGCTATAAACTTTGGGTTACAAAACCTGGAAAACAAAAATGTATTATTAGCAAGAATGTAGTTTTTAATGAAGTTGCTATGGGGGAAACTAGAAAATTCAGATGAATTTACCAAGTACTTTGATACCAGTGACCTACAGTTTGAGGTGGAGCAACCATCCACTTCTCACAGTTGTTCAAGAACAAATGTTGCAGATTGTGAGGTGCAAAACTCAAAAATAGAAATCTTTGGATCAAGTAAAACCTACCTTCTAGCAAGGGATAGGAAGAGGAGGGTCATAAGACCTCCTTAAAAGTATGGGGAAGTTGATATGACAACTTTTGCTTTTTCTATTGCTAAAATAGAAATTGAGGTGGAACCTAGGACTTTAAGAGAGGCCATGGATAGTATAAAGGCTGAGAAATGGATTTTTGCAATGCAAGAAGAAATGAAGTCTCTAAACAAAAATAAGACATGAGTGATGGTGCCTAGACTTGAGAAATAGAAATGTGTAGGATCCAAGTGGATCTTTAAGAGGAAAGAGGGAATCCCTGGAATTTAAACTACCTAGGTATAAATCTAGGTTAGTGGCTAAAGGATTTACACAAAAGGAAGGGGTAGCTTATAATGAAATATTTTCCCCTATTGTGAGGCATAGTTCAATTAGAATTCTATTATCTTTTGTTGTTGTAAACTTGTATTTGGAACAACTTGATGTTAAAACTGCTTTCTTGCATGGTAATTTAGAGGAAACAGTTTATATGCAACCTCCCGAGGGCTTTGATACAGAAATGAATAAAAATCATGTATGTTTATTAAAAAAATATTTATATGGGCTGAAACAATCACCTAGACAATGGTATAAAAGATTTGATTCTTACATGATTCAAAATGATTTCTGTAGAAGCAATTATGATAGTTGTGTCTATTATAAATCATGTGATGAATGTCATATATATTTGTTATTATATATTGATGACATGTTAATTGCTTGTGGAGACTTGGATATGTTAAATCAAGTTAAATGCATGCTTAAATCTGAATTTGAAATGAAAGACTTAGGCCCTGCTAAAAGAATACTTGCACGGAAATAACTAGAGAAAGGGATAAAAATCTTCTCTACTTGTCTCAAAAGTCTTATATTACAAAAGTGTTAAAAAAATTTGGAATGAGTCATGTTAAACCTACTTCTGTTCCTGTTGCGCATCATGTTAAATTGTCTAGGAAACAGTGTCCTAAAACTAAAAATGAGTCACCGTTTATGAATAGAATACCTTATGCTAGTATGGTTGGAAGTGTAATGTATGCTATGGTATGTTCTAGACCTAATTTGTCTTATGCTATAAGTCAAGTGAGCATATTTATAAGCAAACCTGGAAAACCACATTGGCAAGCTTTGAAACAAAATTTTCAATACTTGTCTAGAACAAAACAGCAAGGATTAATATTTGGAAAAAAGGATATGTATTGTAAAATAGGGTTAAAAGGATATGTAGATTCTGACTATGCTGGAATCTAGATACCAGGAAGTCATTGTTTGGTATGGTCTTTTCTTTTTTGGGTAGTGTTATTAGTTGGAAATCATACATGCAATCGGTGGTAGCTTTGTCTACCACGGATGCTGAATATATAGCCATGACTGAAGCCTTTAAGGAGATTATATGGATTAAAGGACTGTGTCTAGAATTAGGAGTGTATAATGGAGCTGTTATAGTTTATTGTTATAATCAAAGCACTATTCATTTGGTTAAGAATCATGTTTATCATGATAGATCCAAATGTATAGATGTTAGGTTGCATTTTGTGAGGGATATTATTTCTAGTGGAGAAATAAGAAGTAAGGAAAATTCCAACAAAGGATAATCCCTCTAATATGATGATTAAGGCAGTACCAAAATCCAAGTTTGAACATTGTTCAAACTTGATTTGTCTAGGAATTTGGTAGTGTTTGTTTTGCAGGAACAACCATAGGAGAAGGAAGGGAAGAGCAAGGACTACAAGCTTGCCAAGGTGGAGAATTGTTGGAGTGTTAAGCTTGTGCTGGACAAATGTGGACCGTCAATTGCAGCAGAAATCCAAAGGCTGCAAGTTTGTTCATTTAAGGGCATTTGTGTAATTTTTAATGTTTTGTATTTTATGGATAAAATACATCCAGCAGTGCTAGTTTTAGAGACTTCGACTAGCCAACATAGCATATTGTAAATTATACTTTGGGGGGGGGGGGGATTTCGAGAGAGAGCTAGTAAAGAAAAAGGGAAAGCTGAGCGCTCTTGGCAGAGAGTCGGGTTAGGGTTCTTAGGATGTTTCTTGGGCTGATTCTTGGAGGAGATTGGTAAGTCCAAAAGGTAGATCTGTGTATTTGTATTCATTTCCACCATTGTTAATAAAGCATCTCCGAAGGTGAGGTTGCTGCCGTGCATGTAGGCCTTTAAAACTAAACCACGTAAGACTCGTGTGTCATTTGTGATTGTTTTCTTGTGCTTCGATCTTGCGTGTTATATTTATCTTGTTGGATTTGGGCATTGTGTTGTGGCTGTTCAGTTGAATCAATTTCTTGATCAAGCTTGGGCACAAATAAGCAGGTTTCATTTTTTGTTGTGTTCTGAAAACTGAAATCGATTTATAAAACTGAAAGCAGGTTGAAATTTTTTGATTTCTTCTAAGATTATAAACAAGAAAGGAAATTATTAGCTTTGGTGTAATCCCAAGAGGGAGGGTGAATTGGAGATTTAAAAATTATGCCTAGGATTATCTAATTCAACAGTTAGTATTACGAAACCTAGGAGGTAGTCTAAGCAGTTTCAAATCCAAGCAGATATTTAACCAATAAACATACAGGCGCAGAAAATGAAGTGCAGAAAATAAACTGACACTAGATATGTTATCGAGGTTCGATCAAAGTGCTTACGTCCCTACCTTGGCTCACCAGTACAAGGATTTCATTACGACTCACTTAACCGATGGAGCGGCACTGTTTACAACCAGGTCAATTAATAGGGCTGACCTCAACCTACACCTTACCAGGATGGTGCACCTAACTTTCCTAACCGGGTCTAAACCAATTTGGGACTATTCCACAGGACTAGTCACCATCTTCAGGCCTATGCCTGTAATACAACAAATGTATACAAATATGTACCATAGTATAGCTCAAATAACAACGCAAGCACGAATGATGGTAAATATGCTCAGGGCTTAATAATGTGTGCTAAACACTCAACTTAGTATAGATAAGCAATCAAGATCTAGAGTATATTTCTAAGTAAACTTTGAACCATAATATGGAATATTACAATATTAGTTTAGGGTTTCAAAAGATGCTAGCAAGATGATTCAAACAACCTCAACAATATGTTCTCAGTATACTAAGCACAAGAGATATTTGAATGCAAGCTTAAGAAAATATTTTGCACACAAATATAAGGGATAAGGTATTTTGCAATATCAATGCAAGTACCCACAAGCCTCTAAGTTTTCCCACACAAGATTAATTAGATAAAATCAGTAGGAAAACTTAAGCTTAACTCTCAAAAAATCAATCAATAAACATAACAAATGAGAGTATTAAGCAAATGGAATGGAGCACAAACACTCTAAGCACACTCACAACACTTGGATAATCAAAGAAAATGGAGCTTTGGAGTGTATGAGAGTAGTATAGGTAAAAATAGGATTTTGGAAATTTAAGAGAATTTGGCCTTAATGATTTTGCTAATCCTTACTAACTTTTGCAAATGATCTTGTATATATAGGCAAGGGGCAAATTATGACCATTGGGGACTCTATGGGTATTATTAAAAAGATTTTAAACATGTTTAATATTTTAACCTAGTTTAATCCCTTTTATCTCGGTTAAAAATAAAACTAACCCGAGAGTTTTGGGTGCCCGAGCCCAAGTTCAGTCGACCGAATAGACACAGCAATAAAAGGCATTTTCATGGTTCGGGTGCTTGAAAAAATGTTTGGTTTGCTGAATGAGCCGATTCCTCAAAAAGATCGCGTTTCGGGTGCCCGGTCTAAAGTTTGGTATGCCAAACTCATAAGTTCGGTCACCCGAGGGCAAAATGAACGTAATGTTCGGGCGCTCGAGTTGGTGGGAAAGGTCTTGACACAGGTTTGGTCGCCTATGGAAGATACATTCATTTTAGTTCGGTTGGCCGAACTCAGGTCAACTTTTGACCCGTCCACAGTTCGATCGACCGAGACAATTTGAACTGCCAGGTTCGGTTGCTTGACCACTCACAAAATTTGGCCTTTTAGTCCAATTATACTCCAGTTAATTCCCCTGATAAATTATGTGATATTGGGGACTTAGTGCACTATGTGTAGGAACCTAAAGTCCAACTAAGGTCATTTGAGCATACCTACCTATCATGTATGATGCAACTTATTACAAATCATATTGAAGTACAATCCATAATTAAGTTACAGCCCAGAATGAAGAATATAAAAATAATTACAAATACAACACAATTTTCTTTATTCTTTTGCGTGATCACCATACACTATCATGATGTAGCTTTTTATTCGAATACACGCGTAAGGTGAACCTGCATGCAAGTCTTAGTACAAACATTAGCACCAAATGTATTTGTCATTATCAAAACCGGAATATGACCAACTAGGTCAACAATCTCCCCCTTTTTTATGATAGCAAATACTTTATGTAAAAGTGGGTACAACCAAGGAAGACTCCCCCTAACTATATGCATAAATTAAATTAAAGCTTAATTTAAATTGAATTTAAATTTATCAATGTACCCAATTTTGTCTCTTCTCCCCCTTTTGGCAATAGCAAAAATGGTTAAAAAATATAGCATGAAGACAAAAATCATTTAGATACAAAAGATAAGTTGGGAAGATTTTAAAAAAAAATTGGCAGTATGCCGTTTAAAAAAATAGAGCATTTCCCAAAATACATTTGTACCTAAGTGACCTGTTTTGAGTTCAACAGTCAATATATAACAATTTTCATCCAAAAACTCAAACAGTTCAGTATTGATCATGTCGAAGAAATAAAATGATCATTCAGCACAAAATGATACCACTTGTTAATTGTTACCACTTTTTAGAAAAATATGTATTCCCACAAGATATAAGATAAAAAGAGATATAAGATGAATTTAATGTTTCAGAGCCGTATATATCAAGGTGAAGTGGTTCCCCCTAAGATTATGCATTCTCTTTAAACTTATACCTTGAATAAGATACACAAGTACTTTAAAGCTTTTAACTGTACTACATCACACAGGATTAACTTTTAGAATCAGTTCAACACATGTAATTTTAAAAAGAAATTCCCCCCTTTAAAAAAAAAAAACATTGATACCAATTGTTGTTTTGGGGATACAGTTTGCCAAAAAAAATATAGTGAATTTCAGTTCAGCAAACAAAGTGAAGTGAACTAGAACCAGATCATATTAAAATTGTTCATGATACACAAAGATAATGTTCTAAAAGCAGAACCTAAGTTTTAAAAAAATTAGTATTTATAAAAGTATAGGATATGTGCAGTAATTTTGAAAAATTTCGACAGCATTTTGTCTAAAAATGTGACTTATCCCATAAACACCTACTAATTTCAAAACCTTTAAATGTGCATGCACAAGTTTCAGATGATTCAAATTTAAATTTAGCTAAGTGTAGACATTTTGAAATCTAAACTAGAAATTACATGCACATCCATTATCATTTTACAATACGTTTGAATATTTCGATAAAATGTCTATCAAAAACCTGGCAGCATGCGGTTTGCAAACATGACATTTCCTATATTAACCTGCACAAAAAGTTCTCAAGCAGACAATATATCACATAGTTTTGAGTATGCGAGAACCTAATATATCTACCAGCAGATAATTTCACATCAACTGCATCCGCCATGCAGGAGGCTTTCAATTAGATAAGCATGAATATATATATATATATATATATATATATATATATATATATATATATATATATATCAAAGCATGCAAGCCAATAAACCATCAGATACATATAAGCAAAATGACAATCACCACAAGATAGTATCTGTATGTATCTATGTATGGGTGTGGTGAGTGTGTACGATTGAAAAACAAAATAAAAAGTTGTTTTAGGTATTTCAAACCCCAAATATAAATGTATGTAAATAAAGCATAAGATAGATCAAATATAAAGCAGTTGAACTCCAAGGACTCCTCTAAGTCTCACCATCATCATGCTCGTCATCCTCATCACCACTCATCTCCATCTGATCCTTGCTGATGTCCTTATCATTCATCTTTCTCAAGCGCTCACCGAGGATATGGAAGTTCGCCCGCATATCGGATTGGAACTCTGTGAACTCGCCATCAAGAGCATCAAGCCTGGCCTTGGAGGAGGATGTTTGCTCTATCATGGAGGTCTTAAACTCTTGAAATGATGCAGCAAGATCGGTGATGGCTGCCATGATCTCGGCGTTTAACGGCACATGGGGCTGCTCTTGTGGAACCTCCTGAGCCCCTGGACCTCTCTCAGGAATAGTAGGTAACCACATGTTACCAGCAAGCTTGTACCCCATCAACTTCAGAGTAATGGAGGAGAAAACGTCGGTGTTCTTGATCTTCTTTAATACTGCATATGGAGTCCTCGTGACTTTCTCTCTGACAAACATCCTAGATAGGATGCCTCCATATGGCAGTATGATCCTCTTCCCTATAGCCTTCACGAATATCCACCTGAGGATCAGTCTAAGAAGATCCAGCTTCTTCCTTATGAATAAACACCACATAACGAAGCAGTCCAAGTACGAGACATGATCCCTGGACCTCAACTTCGACAAGATATTATATGAAATCAAGTGGTATACCACCTTTGCCTCCAGAGTCAATGATCTATAACTAGGGGTGTGTGCAAGATCTACAACAGGATGAGACATCACAAGATTCACGAAAGTGCTCATGGTGAAGTCCTGCTCATTGATCCAGGTCGAGGTGGAGTTAGGACAGTTGAAGTCGCCTCGCTGGATATCAAACACCTCAACCAGGTATGCATTATTGAACTAGATGTCCATCTCAAACACCCTGGAGTAGCAACCCTAGTCGTCCTGCCCAATGTTGGCATAGAATAGCTTGACGAGTATGGTTTAAATCCCCTTGGGCTGGAAGCTCACAAACTCATACCATCCCTGGTATCTGAACATGTCTAACACATTATTAAAATACGTCTACATAAATTGAATGTCTAGAACTTTACCGAGAATGGGATCCTTGAGCCAGAAGACCTTATCATACTTGATCCGTCTTTCAAGCATACGGAACCATTGATTAAGCGCAATGCCTGCCTCAACGCGTCTTTGGTCTCTAAACACGGTGAGAAGAAGTTTTTCTAAAAGGTACTAGGCTAGGAATGAAAATGGAGTGGCTGTAAGTGAGGAAAACTGGAGGAACTCTCAAGAGTGGAATGAAAATGAAGCTATTTTCGCAACTATATATATAACACAGTTCAGACGCTTGAACAGGGATTCGATTGCTCGAACTGTAATGATTACCCCAGATGCTGAGTCTGTTCAACTGACTAAACACAACTTTGATTGGCTGAATTTCAAGTCTTTTTAGTTTTCCAACGTAATGTTCAGGCGCCCGAGTTGGTGGGAAAGGTCCTGGCATAAGTTCGCTCACTCGTGGAAGATACATTCGCTTTGGTTTGATTTTCTGAACTCAGGTCAACTTTTGACCCGTCCACGGTTCAGTTGACCGAGGCAATTTGAACTGTCACGTTTGGTTGCTAGACCACTCAAAAAATTTGGCCCTTTTAGTCCAATTATAATCCAGTTAATTCCCCTGATAAATTATATGATATTGGGGACTTAGTGCACTATGTGTAGGAACCTAAAGTCCAACTAAGGTCATTTGAGCATACCTACCTATCATGCATGATGCAACTTATTACAAGCCATATTGAGGTACAGTCCATAATTAAGTTGCAGCCTAGAATGAAGAATACAAAAATAATTACAAGTACAACACAATTTTCTTCATTCTTCTGCGTGATCACCATATGCCATCATGATGTAACTTTCTGTTCGAATACACGCGTAAGGTGAACCTGTATGCAAGCCTCAATACAAATATTAGCATCAAATATATTTTTCATTATCAAAACCGGGATATGACCAACTAGGTTAACAAAAATTAATTTTTTCTTGAAGCTATATATTGAAATCTACATTCAAAAGAAATTGCAATCAGGGTTTCAATTAGGTATATCACAACACCTAGAAAAGCAACAACCTTTCCTTGTTCATCGTGGTCTTCTCCATCTTCCTCTTAATATGCTTCATGTACAATGAAGATGTAAAGTCTTTGGCGGCACTCCCGTTTTCGTGGCCTAAACCAAGTGATAATCAGGAAATCAAAGAGGAAGGGTCAAATCCAAGCGACCTAGTTTGGGAAATTAACAAAATTAGGGAGGAGGGCAATGTTGTGAGGAGTGCGAGGACGGGAATGGAAGAAACCCTTGTGGGCAATTTTGAGGAAGTCACCTATCATGCCCCAAACCCGTAAATAGGCCCCAAGTGTGATTTTAGTAACCTAACATGTCTCTGTATCATTTAAAACATACATGATACTACACTGAATTAGGGTTTGACCCCGTGGGGTACACGTAAACCCTATACACATCAAATACACATCCATACATAGCAAAAATATTCTTTGTAATGCATAAAACGTACCATACCAGAGTCTATACATTACTAGAGTCTATGTTCCAAAAGACAGTACATATCCTGGATGTCTACAAAACCCAATAATGACAAACCAGTGACAAAATCTGTACTTACATAAGTACTCTACGTAGCTAACCGACACCCACGCTCCCAAACGTTAGGATGCTAGTTTCAACTACCCAAAGGACCTGAAAAAACATTTGCATATTCAGGGTGAGACACTTCTCAGTAAGGAAGAAAGCAGGTTATATCAGTGTATGGCATACAAGTGTTATTTCGACATAAAACATAACACTATACAGCTTCAATATTTTCACAATCCAGTTCCAATACGTACGATACCAAACATATGGTTAGTGTCATCACACTCAAGCACCCAATATCCTGCAATAATCGAAGCCTCACAGCGATATCATGCTAATACGGTGTCCACTCACACCTATCGATGACCAGTCAGAACAAACAGGTGATATTTCATACCCTCAGATATAAAAATGAACACTCTCGCCCATGGTATTTATCCTAAACATGGCATTTTCCCACAGTAATTAGCCGAGACGTGACAAAATTTCACAAAACATGGAACAATTTTGGAACTCATGTTCCTATACTCATCAGCGTACGGTAATTAGCCGCCCCTAACTGTTTTACAAAACCTGGAACATTTTACATACAACATTTTATTTCACACTTATTTGAGTATACAACAATCATATTGTTTTCAGTTCGAGAATACAATTTAATACAAATACACGTATGGTTGTCTCAATACTACAGTTTTACACAACATACAATTTTCCAACAGAAATAGAGATGATATCCGAAACCCTCAATTTTCCCCAAAATTGTAACCCGAAAATCCCACATTTTCACCCGACAGATTTTTCCAAATAAGTAGCCAAAACATACATACGATCGTAAACTCTAGGTTTACCGATCCCGATTTCAAAAATAAATAATATAAATAGAATCCCCTTACCTTTTTTCGAATACCAAAATACAAACTCTACGACTCCAAAACTATGAACCGAGTTCCCAAAACCTAAACATCCAAGAACTATACTTCACTATAATTCTACTACTACATATATACCAAAACAAAACTGAAATTGGACCCTTACTTCGCTTTTGGATCAAAACCTGAAAATCCTCGAAACAAATTTTTGATCCGCTAAAAACGTAGAGATTCCTCCCCTGATCCACGCAGTAACATCAGATCATTGAATCATGCGACAAACAACGAAGAATCGAAGAGAGAAGGAGAGATTTTGCTGGTTTTAGAGAGAGAGAGTTTTAGTTTTCTTTGTAACTAAATAATGAATGAGGATATTTATAGCCCTTTTGACTCGGCCAACCTCGTCGACGAAACGGTGCCTTCGTCGATGAATCATCCACACATTTCGTCGATGAACCGGCTCCTTTGGTGACAAACCCTATTCTGATATTTACAAATCATTCGGTATCTCTTCGTTGATGAGGCTCTGAATTTCGGTGACGAAGAGTATAAGGGCCTTCGTTGACGAGAACAATGGCTTCGTCGACAAAGCTTGCTAATTTACCCCTTTTTACCTTTTCTCATTTATTCAATCTACATATCTCAGGTCAAGTTCTTACAACCTCCTCTCCTTACAAAAATTTCGTTCTCGGAATTTGTAATCTCTCTTTTACTAACTCAACTACATACCCAACCACATACCCGACTCTAGGAAGAGTCGACGGCCACCCACATAGCAGCCCCATCCCAAATACATACATACCCTCACTTATGGCAGAGGAATGTGTTGGTTACATACATACACTATCTCAGGAGCTTACAATATTACACACTCCCCCAGAGACCAACCACACAACATTACTACAATAGCAGAATATTATATACATACATACCCATACCAATCCTGCTACTAAAACTACTACTTAGAACAACTATGGATGTTTCCGGCGTATTTCCATCTCTAACTCCCAAGAAGCTTCCTCAACCGCGTGATTCTGCCACAATACCTTCACTAACGGTATCTCCTTGGTACGCAACTTCTTAACTTTATGGTCTAGAATCTGAACGGGTATCTCCTCATACGCCAAAACATCCTTAATCTCTAAAGATTCCTAATTAATTACATGCAATGAATCCGACACGTACCTCCTCAACATGGATATGTGGAATATATCATGGATCCTTGAGAGCTCTGGTGGTAGTGCAATCCTTAGGCTGCCGGGCCCACTTGTTCTAGTAACTTGAATGGTCTGATATACCTTGGGCTCAACTTGCCCTTCTTCCCGAACCTCATCACCCCTTTCATCGAAGCAATTCTCATAAATATCTTACCCCCAACCTCAAATTCCAACTCACGACGGCGAACATCCGTGTAACTTTTTTGTTGACTCTGAGCTGATTTAATCCTATCTCTGATCAATCTGACCTTCTCAGAATCCTGCTGTACGAGTTTGGGACCCAATATCTTCTGTTCACCGACCTTATCCCAATACAGAGGAGATCGACACCTCCTATCATATAATGCCTCGAACGGTGCCATCCCGATACTAGCCTGGACACTGTTGTTATGGGCAAACTCCACTAATGGCAGAAATTGAATCCAACTACCACTGAAGTTTAATACACAAGCCCGTAACATATCCTCCAAGATCTATATTGTCCTCTCTGACTGCCCATCAGTAGGGGGTGGAACGTTGTACTAAAAGTTAGCTTCGTCCCCAGTGCTTCCTGTAAGCTCTTATAGAATCAAGAAGTGAACCTCGAGTCTCGATCTGAAACAATGGATATCAGCACCCCGTGCATTCTAACTATTCCCTCTATGTACAAATCTACTAGCCTACTCAAAGAGTAGCTAACCTTCATTAGTATAAAATGAGCAGATTTAGTTAGCCTGTCCACGATTACCCAGATGACATTTTGCCTGTGTAGTGCTAGTGGTAACCCGGTGACAAAGTCCATGGAAATATACTCCCATTTCCACTCTGGAATACTTAATGGCTGCAACAGCCTTGCTGGCCTCTAATGTTTAGCCTTTACTTGCTGACACGTCAAACATTACTCTATAAATCGAGCAATTTCCTTTTTCATGCCACTCCACTAGAAGGACTCGTGCAAATCCCGATACATCTTCATACTACCCAGATGTACCGTATACAAAGAACGATGCGCCTCCTCCACGATCATCTTCTTTATCCCCTTATCATTTGGAACACACAGCCTAGTCCCAAACCTCAGCACACCTCCTTTAGAGATGTTAAAACTTACAGCTAACCCTTGTTGCACTTTCTCTACAACCTCAACTAACTCTGCATCATTAGCCTGCGCGGTTTTAATCCTCTCAAATAACGTCACCTGGATCACCAAGGTAGCAATGAAAGCCTGATGATTACCATCCACGAACTCCACACCAAGACTTTCTAGATCCTGTTTGATATGATGCTAACCTACTACTGCAGATACTGACCCGTGCTCTGACTTCCAACTTAACGCATCAGCTAACATGTTAGCTTTCCCCGAATGATAGCTAATGGTGCAATCGTAGTCCTTAATTAGTTCAAGCCACCTTCTCTGCCTCATGTTCAACTCCTTTTATATGAAAAAGTATCTGAGACTCTTATGGTCCGTGAAGATCTCACACTGTTCGTTGTACAAATAGTGTCTCCAGATCTTCAATGCATATACTACCACCGCCAACTCCAGATCGTGCGTGGGGTAATTCTTCTCGTACTCCTTGAGTTTTTGAGAAGCATAAGCAATTACTTTCCCCTGTTGCATCAGCACACATCCCAACCCTTTTAGCAATGCGTCACTATAAATCACAAAGCCATCGTCCCTAGATGGGATGGTTAAAACCAAAGCAGTGACTAGTCAGTGTTTCAGCTCATGGAAACTATGCTCGCACTCGTTGTTCCAATCAAATCTCACACCCTTCCTCGTCAACCGTGTCAAAGGGCCAGATAACTTAGAGAATCCTTCCACGAATCGCTAGTAATACCCAGCCAGTCCTAGGAAACTTCGAACATCTTGCACACTTTTTAGTTACACTTAGTCAACCACCCTTCGACACGACATGGCCTAAAAACCCAACCTAATTCAGCCAGAACTCGCATTTCTTCAGCTTAGCATACAACTTCTTCTTCCATAGAGCCTGAAGTACCAACCTTAGATGATTCTCATGCTCTTTCGAACTCCTAAAGTATACCAGAATGTTGTCGATAAATACCACTACAAACTGATTCAGGTATTCATAGAAAACCCTGTTCATCAGGACCATAAATACTGCAGGAGCGTTAGTCAATCCAAATGGCATGACCAGAAACTCATAGTGAGCGTATTTGGTTCGGAAAGCAGTCTTTGCAGCATCCTCAGTCCTAACTTTCAACTAATGATACCTTGACTGTAGATCGATCTTCGAAAAGACCTGTGTTCCCTACAACTGGTCAAACAAATCATCTATACGAGGCAACGAGTATCGTTTCTTCACTATTACCTTGTTGATCTTGCAGTAATCAATGCACATTCGCATCGACTCGTCCTTCTTCCTCACGAACAATATTGGAGCTCCCCAGGGCAAAATACTAGGTTAGATAAAGCCCTTGTCCAGTAGTTCCTACAACTGCTCCTTTAACTCTTTAAATTTAGCTGGAGCCATCCAGTATGGAGCTTTAGAAATTGGCGCCTTACCTAGGCAGTAGATCAATAGGGAACTCCACCTCCCGATTAGGAGGTAAATTGGGTAAATCTTCTAGGAATACATCCTAAAATTCTTTAACCACTTGGATATTTTCAAGTTTCAAATCATCCTGAGGTGGTTCCTTCACACAAGCTAGGTACCCTTGACAACCCTCCAAGAGTAAACTTCTCGCCTGTATAGCTGATAGGATCTATGGTGTTGATCACACACACGATCCCAAATACTCATACTCTTGCTCCCCAGAAGGTTTGAACACTACTACCTTCCTACGATAATCAATCACCACATAGCTAGAGAATAACCAATCCATCCGCAGTATAACATCAAATCCACACATGTTGTACACTACTAGGTTCCTCGGTAGCAGCCTTCCTTGAATAACCACTGGGAAGTTCCCTAACATTCTACTACAGATCGTTACACTCCCAGTCGGTGTAGCCACAAACAACCACTCATCCATCACTTGGGTTTCAACCCTACACAGTTTCACAAAACTAGCAGATATAAATGAATGGGTTACTCTCGAATCAAATAAAACAACAGCTCTATTCAAAAGCAATAACATGGGACCTGTCACCACATTTCCCGTATGTTCCGCATCTACTAGAGTAAGAGAGTACACCCTCGCTGGAGCCGTGTTTTCCTGATAGTTCCCTCGAGGTATCTGATTACTTCCACAGTTCTAGCTCTATGCAGGCATATCACTCCTTTGTGCTTGACAGTTGCAGGATATGTGACCCGATTTGCCATAGTTGTAGCAGTTACCCCAAAACGGCTGGCATTCACCATCATGCCATTTATGGCACTTGGCGCATGGTGTGGAGGACATATCCCCCTAAGAACCTTGTCATTCGGTATTCTGGCGATAATCCGAACTATTGTTCTACTTCTTCTTCCACAGTCCCTGTCGAGGAATAGTCTGAGAACAGAAGATATTGGCCTCTTCCTCTATTCCTGTACTACCTTATCCCCCTAGAGGTCAGCCTCAACTATGGTGGCTTTATCCACCATAACAGAAAACTCTCGAATCTGCAACATACCACAAGCCTACCAATGTCCTTCCTCAGACCCTTCTCAAACCTCCGAGTCTTCTCATACTCGTTCGAGATCAAATACGATGCAAAACGAGATAGCTCAATATATCTGGCAACATATCCCTACATCGTCAGGATTCCTTGAGTCAAGTTTGAGAACTCATCAGCCTTTGCATCACGAGTGGAAGTCGGGAAGTATCTCTCAAAAAATACCTCCTTGAAGTAGCTCCAAGTCATACCAAATGGACCATCTCTCTGCTTCTCAAGCAAACTCACTGTCGTCCACCATATTTTAACCTCTCTTGCTAGCTGAAAAGTAGAATAGAGAACCTTCTGCTGGTTAGTGCAGTGCAGAACTTCTAGTATCTTCTCGGTCTTCTGCACCTAATTCTCTACTACTATCAAATCAGGTCCTCCCGTAAACGCCGGAGGGTGCATGCAGGTGAACCTCTCTATAATACACCCATAGCAGTAGAAGAATGCTCACGTTTCCTGACACTCCGCCCAATCTTCTGCATGACTTGCCTCGTCAAACCTCGAGGCACAAAGGAGACTAATCACTCGCAGTCCCCTCGGAACCACTATCCAAGTTGTTATCCTTGGGCTTCATTCTAAAAATAGGATAGGAATTGGTTAGAATTCCTATGTCATACATAGTTAACATAATCATTGAAAGCTAATCATGTTAACCACAACTCTCACAGGTCCAGGTCTATCCTACCACACCAACACGAAACCATCAATGGTTTGTTGTGATTTTACTGAAAACGTCATTCCAGGAAAAACACAGAACACCACCAATGAGTCCCCGTCTAACTACAAGATAACCCTCGACCTACTTTCCCTATTTCCTACATCCTATACTCTGGTATGTACACATAACTACACCTAACCAAGCCTATAAGACCTAACAACCTGGTTAGCTCTAATACCAAGTTGTCACGCCCTGAACTCGCAAATGGGCTCCAGGTGTGATTTTAGTAACCTAATATGTCTCTGTATCATTTAACACATACATGATACTACACTGAATGAGGGTCCGAACCCGTAGGGTACACGTAAACCCTATACACATCAAATACATATCCATACACATCAAATATACAATAGAAATATTCTTTCTAATACATACAATGTACCATACTAGAGTCTATACATGACTAGAGTCTATTCTCCAAAATATAGTACATATCCCGGATGTCTACAAAACCCAATAATGACAACCCGATGATAAAATCCGTACTTACATAAGTACTCTACATAGCTAACCGACACCCACGCTCTCGAACGCTAGGATGCTAGTTTCGGCTACTTGAAGGACTTGAAAAATATTTGTATATTCGAGGTGAGATACCTCTCAGTAAGGAAGAAAGTAGGTTATATCAATGTGTGGCATACAAGTGTTATTTCGACATAAAACATAACACGATACAGTTCCAGTATTTTCACAATCTAGTTCCTGTACATACAATACCAAACATACGGTTAGTGTCATCACACTCAAGCACCCAATATCCTGCAATAACCGAAGCCTCACAGTGATATCATGCTAATACGGTGTCCACTTACACCCATCGGTGACCAGTCAAAACAAACAGGAGATATTTTACACCCTCAGATATAGAGTCGGACACTCTCACCCACGGTATTTATCTGAGTCTTGGCATTTGCCCATGGTAATTAGCCAAGACATGATAAAATTTCACAAAACCTGGAATAATTTTGGAACTCATGTTCCTATACTCATCAACGTACGGTAATTAGCCGCCCCTAACTATTTTACAAAACCTGGAACATTTTACATACAACAGTTTATTTCACACTTATTTGAGTATACAACAATCATATTGTTTTTAGTTTGAGAATACAATTTAATACAAATAAAGGTATGGTTATCTCAATACTACAGTTTTACACAACATACAATTTTCCAACAGAAGTAGAGATGATACCCAAAATCCCCAATTTTCCCCAAAACTGTAACCCAAAAATCCCACATTTTCACCCGATAGATTTTCTCAAATAAGTAGTCAAAACATATATACGATTGTAAACTACAGGTTTACCTATCCCGATTTCAAAAATAACTGATATAAATAGAATCCCCTTACCTTTTGCCGATTACCAAAATATGAACTCTACGACTCCAAAACTACGAATCGAGTTCCCAAAACCTAAACATCCAAAAACTATACTTCACTATAATTCTTACTACTACATATATACCGAAACAAAACTGAAATCGGACCCTTACCTCGGTTTTGGGTCAAAACTTGAAAATCCTTGAAACGAATTTCCAATATGCTAAAAACGTAGAGATTCTTCCCCTGATCCATGCAATAACGTCGGTTCATTGAATCAAGCGATGAACAACGAAGAATTGAAGAGAGAATGAGAGATTCCGCTGGTTTTAGAGAGAGAGAGAGAGAGAGAGAGAGAGAGTTTTAGCTTTCTTAGCAACTAAGTAATGAAATAGGATATTTATAACCCCTTTGACCCGGTCAACCTCATCGATGAAACACCGTCTTCGTCGACGAATCATCCACACATTTCATCAATGAATCGGCACCTTCGGCGATGAACCCTATTCTGATATTTTACAACTCGTTCGGTATCTCTTCATCGATGAGACTCTGAATTTCGGCGACGAAGAGTATAAGGGCCTTCATTGACGAGAACAATGGCTTCGTCGACGAAACCTGCTAATTTACCCCTTTTTACCTTTTCTTATTTATTCAATCTATATATCTCAGGTTGGGTTCTTACATCACCCCTCCTCGGAGTGCTTTTTTTTTTTTTAAAAAAAAATTGTCATTTATATAAAATATTTTAAAATTTTTAAAATAAATCAATTATATTTTTAAACGGGTGAACCGTTTATGATCCGTTTATTAAACAGGCGGGTTTGGGTTTACTTATTAGTCATTCATTAATAAATGGATCAACTCGAACCCGAACTCGTTTAACCCCAACTCTTTTATGACCCCCTTGAACTCCACCCGTTAACCCTTTGCCACCCCTAATCTTAGCAATAACCATCTTCACATCTCATACACCCCTCCAAGTATGGACCCCAAACCACTGTTAATGATGCCCATAGCAATACACCCATTGACAGCTCGAGCTGCCCCACCACAGGCTGAGCTAAGAGAGAAGAGAACAACATTCATGCAAATCCAATACAATTTTGTATTACATCTTATTCAAATTCAATACAAATCCAAATCAAGACTTCTCCAGACATGAGGTTAGGTTACTTTGATTCAAAGGATATTCAATTTCAAGAATAAATAAACTTGAAATAAATATGGATGCATACGAGGATATAATAATTTTATATAAAAAAATAATTATGCAGAAGCTTGTGTTATTCAGTCTAATATGGAATAAGATATAATAAATAAGCATTCATAGAGTGAAATTTGGAAATCGTCATTCTTTATCTATTTCATGTTATAAATTATAAATATTTTTGTGTTATAATTAATTTGTTTTGTGACGACAACAAATCTTCTTTTGTAGGTTATCAAATTCTTGTACTATTGTATTTGTTCCACTCTTACAAACAAAAATTTCATGAATCAAACATATTATTATTGTTTTCTAATGAAACTTTAGTCGGGATTAAAGTGAATTAATGTGAAGATAATCAAACTTTATTATTGTTTCTGGAAAAATCTTTGTAAAATAATGAACTCCTTAGTGCGTGCCACATGTTGAGGCTAGGAATTTTTATTAAAAATATATATAGATGAAATTTTGGGGTTTAATTAAGTGTATGTGAGTGCAATGAAGCAAACGTGCGAGACAGGTGATTTGAGAAAATTGACCAATAGGGATATATATATATATATATATATATATATATATATTATTTATCTCAAAGGCTTATATTTTTTTTATTAGGAGCAAAAATGTAGGAAAGGTTGGTGGGGGTATTTTGGTCATTTGGATAAAAATAATCATATAACGTTGGAGAAAATTAGATTTATTTGTTACTCTTTCTTTAATTAATTATCTTGATTATTTTTTGTCTTCTTAGTTTTCTCATAAGTCAATTATGGAAGAGGAGGTGGTAGCTAGAGATATTTAAAATCTATTTATACGTAGAAAGACACACGAATCACCAATGCTAATTTAAGTACTAAATAAAAGTACCTCCCCTAAGATTTGATAAAAAGACATTAATATTCCCTAAAATTTCAAAAATCATACGAACCGCTCCTGAAATTTTAAAATTTCTACACACCTTCCCTGACATTTGACTTATAGGGTTTTCACATTCCTCAAAACTTTTGTTTTTTTATTTTTTTTTTGTTTTTTGTTTTTAAACAAATCTCAATAGAGGTTTATAAAATTTTTAAAACCTTAGAAGAGATCAATGTCTTTTGTCTTAACTTTTATTTTTCATTTCCAATTCTCAACAACTTTACAAAAATATTACCATTAGATTTGGATTTGTATTGAGTTTGGATAAAATGTAATATAAAATTATGTTAAAAATTTTAGAAATTCAAAATCTGAAAATCCATGCTCCCAAGTGCAGAGTATATTTTTTTCTAAATAAGAAAAACATGGTACATATTTTTGTTTATTGAAAGGTTTTGTTAAGAATTTCACTTGTGAGTTTGTCCAACATTAAAAAAAATTGAGTGAATGATGAGTGCTACTATACATAGACCTAATAGGCTTAAGCTTTTAGATTAAGTTGATGCTTACTCATGTATATCAAGACTATCTATGTACTCCGCCAATGCTACCAGACTTATCATCATCAACATATATATATTGCATGTTGATCTCATCGAGATTCCCGTTATATAAATTCCAGAAACCTTAATTATGCAATCACAACACAGCTGAAAGCAAATATATAATCTTCAATCGATACATCTTGACCACGAATATAAAAGCACACGGCCGGGGATGCCTGGTTGATTACAGAATTTAAAAAAGTGAGAACTTTCACAAGATGGGAACAGAACCAAAAAAAATAGTTATTTATTTACTAGTTTAAAAAGAAAAAGAAGAGCTTTTGAATTGCTATTATTGACTAATCGTGATCTGTATCCAGACTTCACAAATCTAGAATTGCATTATTCAGAAGCTGAGGAATGAACCTCCTCAATCAAACCACAGCTGTGGAATTGTAACTCGTATGCTAGCCGCTATGCGTGCAGCCACGTACAACTGGAAGGTCATAGCTGCTAGGGTTTGAAGTTTGAACGCCCCATGTTTTTCCAGAATTCCAAAGAAACCAATTTAGAGACGAAAAGGAAAGTTAAGCCAGGTGGTGCGTGCATGCATGCATGATGCTGATGGGCTATATGTGCACTAACTCTAGTTTGAATGCTTTATTAGAATTTCGTGCAAAAGATACAAAGACCTACTCTGTTAGAAATATCTGCATAGACTTTGGGGGTCTAGTGTTTTTTGACGCTGACTACTTCTTCTCATATCGACGCACATATATATAATCTAGCTAGCTAGATTAAACAGCGTTGCAAAAGCCTTTTAAGAAAACCCCCTTCTCCCTCCATTCTTTCGAATGGAAAACTCTTCTTAGTGTTGATTCAAGAAAGAGAAAAAAAAAAAAATTTACTTTTTATTTATACTTTTATAAAATTTACGAAAAAAAAAAGTAGCATGCATTGTTTTTCTTTTACTTTTTTTTTTGGTTGATTAGAGGTCTCACAATAGGAGTTTTTTCCTGTATTTAATTTTAATTAATTTAAAAATATTTAAGAAAGTTCGGAGGAAGCTTTATTTCCCCATTTGATGCGTCCTAAAAAACGTTGGACCGTCTAACGTTTTTTAAACAAAAGACGTTGAATGGTGCATCATTTTTTAATTTGGGAGACGTCACCATTTTTTGACGTGTGACTGCCAAAAAACATTGGATGACCCAACATTCTTTGCTCTGCTATTTCACGTCTTACTCCTTCCTTTTTCTTTGAAAATCGCAGAGCAGGCCGAGGCTGAGAAGGAAAGGACCGTCGCAGACCTTGTAGGCGACCGTTGCTTCAGATTGGAGAGCCGAGCGTTGTGAAACAAAGTCGAATACAAATGTTGGGGAAGGTATCATATAAAGGAGGGAGATGAGGTATGTTTTCTACATTTAAACATTGTTTTTGTTTTGTTAAGATTCGTAATTTTGAGTACAAATTTGTGTTAGTTCGTGGTAGAAGTTAGAATTTGATATATTGAATTTGATTGTATTGAACTAAATTTGGTGATTTGAAGCATCATTTGGGAACCCCGAATTTGAAGTCAGGGTTTTTTTCATGTCTTAATTTGTTCATATTTAATTTATTTGAATTTGTTCTTATTTTGTTAAGATTCGGAGTTTTGAGTACAAGTTTGTGTTAGTTTGTGGTAGAAATTAATATTTGATACGTTGAATTTGATTATATTGAACAAATTTGGTAATTTGAAGCATCATTTGGGACCCTCCAATTTGACGTTAGGGTTTTTTTTCATATCTTAATTTGTTCATGTTTAATTTATTTGAATAAATGATAAATGCATATGAAATTGTGTGTTTGATAACATGGAATTATATAATATGATTTGTATTTTTTTTATCTTTTATTTATGTTAGAACACTAAAAAATTGTCACGTATGTATTTGCTAAATTTATTTTGTTTTCAAATTTTTAAGAAGCATGTGATGAACTTAGTTTGATTGTTATGGTAGATATTAAACATTACATGTTGTTTCTTCTCTATTAGGTCTACCTTTGTTGTATTAGGTATTTGTCGTATTAATGAATCCTCAATATTTTAGCAAGTGCATCCATTTGAGTGGGGGCAACTATCTATGAAGGCTGCATGATTTGTATACTTCGAATTAGAAATTGTTGGTTGTGTACAATGTTCGACTACACATAACATGATTTGTAAAGTTGAAGGGAAATGGTAAACACAACATGACAACACGTGCAGCATTTGAAACGTCACTAGTTTTATTAAAAGAAGAAACTTTAATAAAATGTTGCCATTTTAGTTTCCTTTTTTATGAAGAAATCATGCAAAGTATGTTGAATAATATAATTATTGTTATTGAAATTATGATAATGATAATGGCTCTATATTCCATATTTCATACAATTTTACACCGAGGGCATGCCATAGACATAGGGATGTGCAAATCAGTTGGTCTGAAGGGGTAGGATTTAGGGAAGGGGTAGGATATAGGGAAGAAATTATACAAGGGATTTGTCCCTCCATATGCCTATGTACCTTTTTTATAAGTGTAAAACATGTGGTCATGGTTTCATATTTATTAACATTGAATGTAAGAGGAGCATGATATAGTGAATATTAGATCTGCTTGCCTTTTGATTAAGGACTCCTCGATAGGGTGTTAGTGATGCCCTGAATTTTTATACCCTTTATATATATTTGATATCGTAATGATAATAATAATAATAATAATAAATTCAACCCAGACCCAAGGTGGGGTACTAGGGATACACCTATCCACCTATATATATACTATCCATGCAGCGGAAAAAAAAAAAAAACATAATACATCTAATCTTTATGTACAATACCAGAGTTCTAGAGTCTCCACAGAAATACATATAACTACCAAAAATCAACCTAATATCCCAAGGATTATACAACATATCCCCACTCCCAGAAATAAAAATACATACCCTTAAATATAGGAACTACGTCTACTTTATCTCGGAGCTCGCTCCGCTTAGTTGCCTGAATTTCCTGAAATGTTTAAAATATTTGGGGTGAAACACCTCTTAGTAAGTGGGAATAAATTATTATCAGTTGTTGGCCTTACAAGGCTTAACATCCTATTTTGATGCTAACAAACAAGTGAAACTTAACATATTTGTTGAGTAATGATATTTCAGGGTTTAAGAAAGAGAAAGTGCTAAAAGCTTATACTTCAAAGAAGATTGATCATATGAAGTTTAAAGAATGAATTTCAAGATGATATTTTAAAACTTGAAGTATATGAGAGAGAGCTTGAAAGTATATCAAAGGTTGAAGAAAAACAAGAGAAGCAAAAAGAAAGCAAAGCAAAAGAAAGCTCAAAGAAAAGACAAGCATGAAGATTACGTAAAGCAAAAGAAAGCTCAAAGAAAAGACAAGCATGAAAACTCAAGCGCCAAGAATGTTCAAAGTCTTAGAAGTCTTTATGTAAGTGCTTCATATTTTAAATATCTTTTTGAAATATTGTTGAAACTCTTTTAGGGTTGAATATGGACTTAAAGACCTACTTTTAAAAACCTGGAAAATGTTTTATGAAAGATCAAAGCAAGAGAGTAAAACTAATTTTGAAAACTAAAAATGAAAAATGAAAGATTTTTAGAAAATTGAATGGTCAGCCAATGAAAGATTTTTAGAAAATTGAATGGTCAGCCAACTGACCAAAAAACACTGAAATTTGCCAACGGACTGACAAAACACTAGAGTGGATAAACTGCCCAATTGATTGACAAGTTTGACCTAAGGATAGTCAGCCGATTGACATTTTTGAACGTGGTCGAGTCAGCTGATTGACATTTAATTGGGTTAAATTCTGAACAGACAGAAAGGTGTCAGCCGCATGTTTAGCCGACTAACCCTGTGAAAATTGACTATCTAGTCGCCTATCCAGTCGACTGACTCCATGGGATTTCAAATTTTTAAACTTCAACGGGAAAGTTTTAAAAATTAGTTTTTCAAATATGAACGTTATAAAAACTTGGTGGACACTCCAAGTAACTTGAGGAACAAGGAAACTAATTCTAAAAAGCCTATAAATACTAACTTAATCCCAAGAAATTAACAAGCAAGCAATTACACAGTACACTTGCATTAAAACTCTCGATCTCTCTCAAAGTTCTTTATTGCTCATACTCTTGTTGGGGGAAATCATCTGAATTGCTGCTGAAACATTAACCTACGGTTCTCATACTGAGTTTTCTCAATCACAAAAGAACCCTTGGTGATCTCTACACTTGAGCTTCAATTCTATTTCATATTGGTATTTAATTTCTTGAAGTACATAGTGTTGAATTTGTACTAATCTACTATGTTTTGAGAGTGTTCTTGTACGCAGCTATTCTTTTGTATTCTTGTAGTATCTTTGATGATTCAAGGTATTTGGATCGTTGGTTAAGCGTGAGGATATCGCTTAGAGAGGCGGGCTCTCGCCTAATTGAAAAAGTGAGCGAGTGAGGGGATATCACTTGGAGAGGCGGGCTCTAGCCTACTAAAGGAGTGTGTAAACAATGTTGTTTCGCCCGACAAAGAAACTGGTTTTGTGAATCCTTTGGTGGTTTGCCAAAGGCGAGGACGTAGGCTGGGTATAAGCTGAACCTCATAAAAACTGTGGTCTCATTCTCTCTTTCCCTTGCTCTTTACGTTCAGTATATACAAACTGCGTGGATGTTTTAAATTTCTTAAACATATACACTACGTGGATTAGATATTAAATAAACTTAAGATTAATTTATTTTTAGGATTGCGGAAATCGAAAGGGAGTACGTTGGTTGATCCATACTTTATGGAAACCGTAAGGGAGTACGTTGATTGGTGAAAACCCCAAAGACTCTTTAACTAAAAGTTTATTTAATGTCTAAGCTTTTGGAAAGAGTATTGAATTTTATATTAAGAAAATTCGGGGCTTGAATCAAATTTTCATTTATAAAAGGCTGCAAACAAAAATAGCTGAATATTCTATCTTAGTTTGGATATTGTGGTTGATTGGAAAAAATGATTGGTTTGGTTGATTGATTGTTTGAGTACTTGTGTTGTGGTTATGGATTGAATTTTGTTTTAAGTATTTATTGTGTATTTGATAAATCAACAAGAAGTCAAGAATTCATTAAAAGAAGTAAAGGAGGTTAAGGATTCTTAAAAAAGAATTAAAAGAAATTTTTTTTAAATCCAATTCATCCCCCCTCTTGGGACTACACCTTAATTTTCAATTGGTATCAGAGTGGGGTTATAACAAATCTTAACAAGTAGTTATATAAAGATCCATATGTCACATATAGGAGTAGCTCCCTTCGGAGAGGGTCAATCCTCAACTCAGTCACCCATCTTTTGTGGTTTAAATTATACATTTTGGAAACAAAGGATGAAAATAAATCTACAAACTATGAATTGGAAAGCTTGGGAGGTTGTCACGGATGGTGATCTAATTCCTACCAAACTAGTAGATGGAAAACAAGTCTCCAAGGAGAAAAAGGACATTACTGAAATAGATCATAAAATGTTGCAAATAAACTCTAATGCTATGAATGCATTGTATTGTGCCCTTGATATGAATGAATTTAATAGAATAATGGCTTGCAAATCAGCCAAGGAAATATAGGACAAACTTGAGGTAACTTATGAAGGCACTATTGATGTAAGGGACAATCGAATTGATACGCTTGCAAGTGAATATGAAGCCTTTAGGATGAACTCGGATAAAATCATTACAAACATGCATACTAGGTTCACCCATATTATAAACTCTCTCAATGCACTAGGAAAAACATATTCTACCTATGAGATGATAAGAAAAATTCTTAGAGGGCTATCACCTATATGGGAACCAAAAGCCACTACAACAACTGAAGGAAGAAACCTTAAAAACACTTCCCTAGATGAACTTATAGGTTCTCTCCTTACATATGAAATGACAATGAATGAAAGAAGTGGAAAAACTAAAGCCCAAGAATCTATAGCCTTCAAAGCTTCAAAAGAAAACTCTAGTAGTGAAGAAGAGATGGATGAAGATAAAGTAGCCTTCATATCTAAAAAGCTAGCAAAAATTCTAAGAAGGAAAAATAAATTCAAAAGAAAACCCAAATTTGAATCAGATGAAGAAGAAGAAGAAATTAGCAAAAAGAAATCAAAGAATAAAACTCCTACATGTTATAATTGCAACAAAGCTGGACATATAAAATCGGAATGTCAACTACTTAAGAAAGATTCTAAAAAGAAAAAGAAAAGGGCAATGAAAGCCACTACTTGGGACAACATGAGTACAAATAGTTTGGAATGTGAATCAAGTGACCAAGATGTTACTTACACTTGCTTTATGGCTTGGGATAATGAGGAAAGCTCCTCATCCAAATCGGTTAATAGTTATAATAGTGATGAATCCAATGATGAAAGCATGTCATCTTATGAAGAATTAAAAAAATGATTTATTCAAAGTACATAAGATGCTAATCAAAGTAACTAAACAAGACACATCATTGAAAAACAAAAATGATGGAGTGATGAAAGAGTTAGAATCAATTAAACTTGTTGAAAATGATAAAGATTCAAAAATCAAGAAAATAGAAAATAAATATGAAGCTGTGATTAATGAATTAAAAGCTAAAAATTTTGCTGGAAAAGAAAAAGAATTAAAAATCAAGAAACTAGAAAGCGTGAATGAAAAATTGATGAAGGAAGTAGAAGACTTAAGATACCAATCCTCTATGAAAAAAGAGAAAGACTTATATATTTCTGAATTAGAGGATAAAATTATTAAGATGTCTAAAAACCAAGAAAAGGGTAAAAATATAGAAAATTCAGAAATTAATGATCTTAAGAGAGACATTGAGAATCAAGCCAAAATTATTTATAACTTCACTAAAGGAAAAAAAAAATAACAAAATGATTGGCTTACAAAGAATGTCTCTAAACAAAGAAGGCATAGGGTTTAATGGAATTGAAAATAAAAGGGAAAAAAATATTTACATGGGATACTTCACAAAAGAATCTAAAGATTATACTAGCATCTCCTCAAATGCCTACACTCACACTGCATGCTATCTATGTAAAAAGAAAACATATATAAAGTTTATATGTATACACACCTCCCTCAGAGATGTTAAACTCTGTAGCCAATCCCTACTGTACCTTTTCCATAACCTCTGCCAACTTTGTATCACTAGCTTGCGTGGCTTTTATATGCTCAAATAAGGTCGGTTAGACCACCAAACCAGCAAGACAAGCCTGATGATCAGCACCCACCAACTCTATACCTGAGCTTTCCAAATCCCGTATGATGTGATACTAAGTTACAACCGCAGATACAACCGTAGGCCCTGACTTCTGACTTAATGCATCAGCCACCACATTAGCCTTCCCTGGGTGATAACTGATAGTGCAATCATAGGACGAGACTGTGTGTTCCGAACGATGATGAGATCAGAAGGATGAATCTAGGGGAGACGCATCATTCTATGTATATGGTACATCCTGGTAGTACAAAGATGTATCGGGACTTGCGCGAGACCTTCTGATGGTCTGGTATGAAGAGGCAGATTGCGGTTCGTGGAGTAGTGTCTAACGTGTCAATAGGTGAAAGCTGAACATTAGAGGTCTGTGGGGCCATTGCAGCCTTTGCCTATTTGGTGTGGAAATAGGAGCATATTTCCATGGATTTTGTGACCGGATTGCCACAAACGCTTCACGGGCAGAATGCTGTCTAGGTGATTGTGGATAGATTGACGAAATCTGCCCATTTCATAATGATAAAAGTTGGCTATCCTTTGAGTAGGCTAGCAGATTTGTACGTGCATGAGATTTTGAGAATGCACGAAGTACCGGTGTCCATAGTATCAGATCGGGATCCGAGGTTTACTTCTCGATTCTGGATGAGCTTGCAAGAGGCATTGGGGATGAAGCTTACTTTTAGTACAGCATTCCACCCCCAGACTGATGGACAATCGGAGAGGACGATACAGATATTGGAAGATATGTTGCAAGCGTGTGTGTTAGACTTTGGTGGTTGCTGGATATGGTTTATGCCACTTGTAGAGTTTGCTTATAATAACAGCTTCAAGTCTAGTATAGGGATGGCACCATTCGAGGCTTTGTATGGTCAGAGGTGTCGGTCGCCTTTGTGTTGGGATGAGGTTGGTGAACGTTAGGTGTTAGGACCTAAACTCATGCAGCAGGCATCTGAGAAGGTGGGTTTGATCTGGGAGAGGATTAGATCAGCTCAGAGTCAGTAGAAGAGTTATGCAGATGTTCGTCGCCGTGAGTTAGACTTCGAAGTGGGAGGTAAGGTATTTCTACGTATTGCTCCAATGAAAGGGGTGATGAGATTTGGGAGGAAGAGCAAGTTGAGCCCGAGGTATATTGGACCATTCGAGGAACTTGAGCGAGTGGGTCCAATAGCCTACAGGATTGCATTACCTCCAGCACTTTCAAGGGTCCACGATGTGTTTCACGTATCCATGTTGAGGAGGTACGTGTTGGATCCTTCACATGTTATTAGTTATAATGAGTTGGATATTAGTGATGCTTTAGCATATAAGGATATACCTGTTTAGGTTCTGGACCGTAAAGTTTAGAAGCTTCGTAGCAAAGAGATACCGTTAGTGAAGGTATTGTGGCGAAACCACGAGGTTGAGGAGGCTTCTTACGAATTGGAAACGAAAATACGTCGGAAGTATTCACAGTTGTTTTGAGCACTTGTACATGATCATACTATGGGTTCGGATAGGTGGTTAGTTATCGGGGGTATGTGTGAATTGTGAACTCCTGAGACAGTTGTATATGTAGCCATGGTATTCCTCCGCCATAAGTGAGGGTATGTATGTGTATGTATGATGGGATTGCACTATAGTAGTAGCCAGTTTCTTGTTGATAGTTCGTATATGAGTATTCCGAGTTTGACTTTGTGAATGAGAGATGACAAATTTTGAGGACGAAATTTTTGTAAGGAGGGGAGATTGTAATAACCTAAATCGTGAGAAATGGGTAAAATAAATAAGAGAGGGGCAAATTGAGAATTTGGAAGATTTCGTCGACGAAGCCAGATTTCATCAACAAAACCTTTGTTCTTCTCGTCGACAAAATTTAGAGACTCGTCGATGAGGAGAAGCCGAGGAGTCTCGTAAAAATCAGCGATCCCATATTCGTCGACGAGGCCATCGATTCGTCGACAAAGGCACCATTTCGTCGACGAATTGGGCCGGGTCAAAAGGACTATAAATAGAATATTCTTTACTTCCAAGTTAAGTAACTTCAAATATCTCTTTGTCTCTCTCTTAAAACCTCTCCCTACTCTCTCTCTCTCTCTCTTTAGATTTCTTCGCCGATCGTTACTAGAATTGAAAATCTGAAGTTACCACGAGGATTGTTGAAAGATTCTCTACAATTTCTACAGATTGGAATCCCGTTTCGAAGATTTTTGGGTTTCGGCGTAAAATCTAAGTAAGGCTCGGTTTTCATTTTTGATTCGGTAGTTTTGTACGAAACTGTTTTGTGAGTATATTATGTACTGTTGATTGCAGGTTTTGGAACTCGGTTCGCTGTTTAGGGACCTTGGAGTTCGAGAGTGTCTATTTGGGGAAAAGGTACGGGGAACTATGTTTAGATTGGTTATTTTTGAAATCGGACTCAGTAGAACTGTGGTTCACTGTCCTGTGTGTGTTTTGGCTACTCATTTTGGGGGATCTAACAGGGAAAACTATGAGTTTTTCATTATTATAGTTTTGGGAAAAGGGGGTGACAGGCTACATCCCTAGTTTTGTTGAAAACCGTACGTATATGTTGATTTATACTGTGATATTGGGATGGTTGTTCCTTGACTTGTTTAAACTGTATTTTTTTGAAAAACCATGATTTAGATTACCAAATGGGTGTGGTTTGTTTGGTTATATGAGCATGCATGTGTGTGTGATATGTTGAAATGCTAGTAGGAACGCGGTTCCGAACTGTTCCAGGTACTGATAGTGTCCGGCTCTATATCCGAGGGCGTTTGTTTATCACCTGCCATGTAGGCAAGAGTGTCCGACTCTATATCCGAGGGCATGAGCCTATTCTGGTAGATCAGGCCGAAGGGTGTGGATCCACCAGCTGTGCCTCGGTACGATGCCATGGGAGTCGAGGACTAGCCATGTGCCGGTGGCGCCGTGCTTCGCAGGTTGGCTACCGGCCAACGCCGGATTATCGCGGACCGGCTTCGGGCTAATGGGTGTGATGACACCAGGTTGCTGATCATGTGTGTGTATGTGTGTGTGCGTGTATGCACCGTGTAAACTAGTACTAGGCTACATTTAACTGCGTGTATGTTGTATCACGATAACACTCAAATGCTAAGCACCGATATAACCTGTGTTCTTCCTTACTGAGAGGTGTCTCACCTTTGTTATACGTACATTTTTACAGGTCCTTCAGGTAATCAGAAATAGCATCCTGGTGTAGGGAGTGTAGTGGCCAGTGTGCCGTGTTTAGCGCTAGGTAAGTGCTAGGACTGTAATTTTGGTGGGTTGCCATTTTGGGATGTGTTGGGCACCCGTTTGTACGTTTTGATAGAGCATTGTGTCTGCTCTTGTATAGACTCTGGTATGTTACTGCATATGTATGTATGGTTTTTCCGCTACGTATATGATTGTGTTTGGGTGTGTTAAGGGTGCTTGGGAACCCCACGGGGTCGGACCCTCATCCTTTATACTGTATTTGTGATGATTTGTATGATACATGGACATGTCAGATTACATTTTCACCCTTGAGTTCCATTTCGAGGTTCGGGGCGTGACACTATTTATATGTCCTATTGGATGTATTTAGAGTGTTGGTTGATGGTTGTAGAGAGAATTGAGAGGGTTTTTGTATTACTCTTGTAATTTACACAAGAAGATAGTGAATCCTTGTCGTTTGCTCCTCTGGATGTAGGCATTATGGAACCATATAATTCCTTGTGTCTTTGTAATTTTTATTGCTTCCTTTAATTTGTTGTGATTATGGATTGTTCTGTAATTTCATCATTAGAGTGCTGAATTGTGTGTTTGATTCTTTATATATAAATATACATTCTGTTGTGCATATTTAGGGGTTTTACAAAACAAATTGGTATCAAAGCATTGTTGTAATGGCCTTTGGATCTGCATATGTGAAATTTGATGTTGTAAAGTTTGATGGAACTGGTAATTTCGATTTATGGCAGAGAAGGGTGAAGGATCTCTTAGTGCAGCAAGGCATGGTGAAGGCCTTATACGGAATTTAACCGGAAGGCATGGATGAAGTGACTTGGAATGAATTGGGGGGAACGACAGTATCAACCATCCGACTTTGTTTAGCTTATAATGTGTCGTATCACGTCATGAATGAGGATTCTCCGTCATCAATTTGGAAAAAACTAGAAAGTCAATATATGTCCAAGGGTCCGTCAAAATCTTCAAATGTAGTGGAAGGAGACTTGGAGAGTAGTGATGGTGATATGCTATGTGTTTCATCGGGTTCAGAGTGCCTCACAGATGATTCTTGGATCCTAGATACCAGATCTTATCACATTATAGCAAATAGAAAATGGTTCAACACCTACAGGTCAATTAATGCTGGTTGTGTTTTTGTGAGAAATGATATTTCATGCAAAATAATTGGTATTGGAAATTTCAAAATCAAATGTATGATGGTATTGCAAGAATCATATGTGATGTAAGGTATGTATCAGGTCAAAGAAATAATGTAGTTTCATTGGGTACTTTTAACTATAATGGGTACGTATAGTTACAAGTCTGAAAGTGGGGAATGAAAGTGTATGAAGGAGAATCAATAGTGATGAAAGGAGAAAAGGTAGCTGGAAATATCTATGCACTGTATGATAATACAGTTGAAGGTGGAGCTGCAGCTGTAGAATTTGAGTCAGATATTCTGTGGAATATGCGGTTAGGGCATATAGGTGACTAAATGTACTCAGATGTTTAAGGACCGATGAGGATAGCATCATGGGGTGTACATATGTATTTCGTGGGTTAATCACGAAAGTTCTTAGTGTATCTCATGTGGCACAAATATTAGGTGTTTCCCAAGTTTAACTTATGGTTGAGGTCGAGAACAAGACTAGGAGAGAGATCCTTGGGTCAAACATTGGTACTGTGTATGCTGGTTTCATTCAAGGAGTTTTGTGAGTAGGGTAGTTTATATAGAGGGCTTGCAGGGTACTTCTTGGTGAAGTCAGTGAGTATGATGCGTTTCACGTGTGATCGATCACCAAAGGTATCATTAAATGGGAGAATTGCAGGTGAATTGTGGGTAGGTTTTGCGGTAGCCCATCACTCTGGTGTGAGAGTGAGTGGATGTCCACTGGTGTACTATTCTAGTGATGGAGGATCTAGGTTTGGTGTTATGTCCAGAAAGTACATCTTTCTGGGGTATAAGAAAGGTGGGTGCAAGTTGGGTGATCCTGTGGAAAACAAAGGGGTGATCGAGGATATAGCTTTTGATAAGAAAGCCATAAGGTAGCTTACTCAGGTAGAGGAAGAGAAACAAATGCCAAAAAACTACGGTAGCAGCAAACATGTAATTCGGGTGGAGTTAGATACTCGAGGTAGAAATGAGGAGAGTTCTATCTCAGGTCAACAGTATCACAGTTTAAATGGGTATGCGATGTAGTTGGATCTACAGACTTAGGGCAGAGATGACATTGTTCATATTACAAGGAGTTTTAGTTTGGGAGACTAGCAGGATCATGGTGGGCCCATGTGCACTATCAGACCACCACTTAGGTATAAATTTTTCACTCTGGTGTTTCATGTTTTCATTACTACCAGCAGCAAGGTTTCTATTATTTTTCAAGTTGCAATGCATGGCAAAGGGAAAAATAGATGGATGAGCGGTATGGTCGAGGAAATGGAAGTATTGCATATGTACGGGGTGTGTGAGTTGGTGAGGCTTCCAGTTGGGAAGAGGGTGATAGGATGCAAGGAAGTGATGTATTTTTTGTGTGTGAGTGACATGTTATTGGCTAGGAAGGCTTTGACTGAGGCTAATTAGTTGGGAACTTTGTTAAAAGTTTTTGACATGAATATGTTGGGTACGCCAAGATGGCTCTTGGTTTGATGATTCACATGGACAAGGCTGCAGGGAGATTGGTGTTATTTTAGGGTGGCTTTGTGGATGAAACCGCAAGGAGACTTTGTTTTTCATCTCAGGGAAATTCTATGGAGAATCGATATGTAATGTCTAGGACTCGGTACCCAAAGACGGATTGTGATGTCCGGGATATGTCAAAGGTCCCCCATGATGATGTAATGGGGTGTGTCGGCAAGCAATAGAGTCGACTATCAGTTGTGAGATTTGTTGAAAACTATGTAGGGGGCTTTGGTGATGGAAGGCTTGCAGTAGTTTTTATGTTTACTATTGTGGAAAGGGCTTTTTGGAAGCCTAGGGCGCATTCTCAAGTTGTTGCATCTACAACTAAATCAAGGTTGACGGTAGAAGCCGAAGTTGTCATCTGCAAGTTTAAGTGGCATTGCTTGGACTTGGTGTTTGTCTCCAGTTGCAAAATGGGAGGCGGTCCTAACCTAACGTCCCAAATTCAAGTTAGAGCAGTGAGTTCATTTTTTCGATTTCTCCTAAGGGGTGTATATTCACCAAGGTGGAGATTGTTGTGAATTGTGGCTCACATATTAAGTGGATAGAATACACAAAGGGAAGGCATGAAGGAAATCAAGCAGCAGCAGAGGAAACCATTAATGGATTGGCACTAACCATAGATGGTTTGGAGTATAAATTTCAGAAAATTGCATTATATCTGCAACCGTTGATGGTTTGGCCCAAACTGTCGAAGGTTTGACTCAGGACACCCAGCGCATATTTTGAATTTTGAATGGGGAACGCTAGTATGGTTGGGGTTTGGAGGTAAAACCTCAGGGAACTCTATTTATATATCCTATGGGATGTATTTAGAGTGTTAGTTGATGGTTGTAGAGAAAATTGAGAAGGCTCTTGTATTACTGTTGTAATTTACACAAGAAGATAGTGAATCCTTGTCGTTTGCTCTCGTGGATGTAGGCTTTGCCGAATCACATAATTCCTTGTGTCTTTGTGATTATTATTGCTTCCTTTAATTTGCTGTGGTTATGGATTGTTCTATAATTTCATCATTAGAGTGCTGCATTGTGTGTTTGATTCTTTACATATAAATATACATTTCGCTGTGCATATTTGGGGGTTTTAAACAACACGTTGGGATGAGTCATCTGAGTTGTGTAAGGGGATGATCTTTAGGTCGAAGGATCAATTGATAGTTGTGGTGCAGATTTATCATGCTTGAACGCACCGTAACTTCTATGTGGTGCAGTCTAACCCACAGTTATGGGTTGCTAAGTGTAAGGAGGAGTCTAAATGCAGATGGAGAAAGAAGGAATTCTTGGGGTTGAAAGTGCAAGGTTCAAGGCTTGTCTGGTGGCACGAAGGGCTATACATAGAGGGAAGGTATCGACTATAACAAAATTTTCTCTCTAGTGGTAAAGCATAGCTCGATTCATATTTTACTAGCCATTGTTGCTCACTTTGATTTAGAACTTGAGCGGTTGGATGTCAAAACAACCTTCCTGCATGGTGATCTTGAGGAAAAAATCTACATGAAGCAGCTTGAGGGGTTTGAAGTTCATGGTAAAGAAGATCATGTTTTCCTGCTTAAGAAATCTTTGTATGGCTTAAAACAATCACCTAGACAATGGTATAAACGATTTGACAGCTTTATGCTTGAAAATAATTACTTTAGGAGTAAGTATGACAGCTGTGTGTATTATAAAAAACTCTCAGATGGGTTATTTATTTATTTGCTCTTGTATGTTGATGACATGTTGATTGCCTATAAGAACATGTCAGAAATTAACCTCCTTAAAGCTCAATAAAGTATAGAGTTTGAAATGAAGAATTTGGGAGCTGCGAAGAAAATTCTAGGAATGGAGATCTATCGAAACAAAAAAGTACTAGGTGGAGTACTTTTTTGGGAGCTGAGAAGAATTTGGCACTTTGTTTTTGTCACAGAAAAAGTACATAGAGAAAGTGCTAAAGCGTTTTGGCATGCAAAATGCAAAGTCTATCACAACTCCATTAGCATCACATTTCAAACTCTCATCGGCTTTGTCACCGCACACCGAAGAGGAGGTGGAGTACTTGGCTAATGTCCCTTATTTTAGTGCAGTTGGCAGTCTCATGTATGCAATGGTATGCACTAGACCAAATATTTCACAAGTTGTTAGTGTTGTAAGTAGGTACATGGCGAATCTTGGAAAAATCCATTAGCAAGCTGTAAAGCGAATTCTGCGCTATTTTAAGGGTACGACTGATGTAGGCTTGGTTTATAGAAGAATCAAATATGGTGAAGGAAGCATTAACGGATTTGTCGACTCAGATTATGCTGGAGATCTTGATAAATGAAGGTTGCTTATGGGGTATTTGTTCACTCTATGCGGATGTACTATCAGCTGGAAAGCAAATTTACAATCAATTGTTGCTTTGTCAACCACTAAAGAAGAATACATTGTCGCCACAAAAGTAGTAAAAGAAGCTATCTGGCTTCAAGGAATAGTCAGTGAGCTAGGTGTATAAGTGAAAAAGATAACGGTTTATTGTGATAGTCTGTGCGATTCATCTGAGGAAGAATCCTATGTTTCATGAAAGAACCAAACATATTGATATCAGGATGCACTTTATCAGAGATGTCGTCGCACAAGAAATTTTTAAGGTTGATAAGATCCCTACAACAAATAATCTAATAGATATGTTAATCAAGTCAGTTCCAATTAGCAAGTTCAGGCATTGCCTGGACTTGATTGGAATTTAAAATAAATGAGGGGGACATAGAGGAGAGCAGCAGAAATGAAATTATGGATAATTGAAGCCAAAGGTGGAGATTTGTGAAGTGAGTTGGCTTCATTCATTTATTACCCACCTACCTTTTCTTGTTGGCTTGGAGAGCACTAAAACCTTGCCTGCCATTTCCTTTGATAATGGTGGAGATTGGTTTGTTTTTATTCATTGACATTGATTACCATGTCTGCTACTTGATAATGGAGGCCTCACGTGCACAAAGCTTCTTCCATGCAGATATATATAGATTTGTTATGCATGGGATGATGGAGTGTATGGGATGCACGCACACTGTAGCAAGTGCATGAGTGGCAATGTATGGGACGCACGCACATGCAACAGGAAAGGATGGGCTGCAGTGCTGTGCATGGGTGTGTGGCAGTGAAGGTGACTCTGCGATCTCTCAATAAAAGGCATCCCGAAGAAGAAGAAGATGGACTTATGGCTTAACTTCGTTGTGAATTTTTCTCTGTGTTATAACATGGTGTAAAAGGGGTTTGGGTATTTTTGAGTAAGTGAGTGATAAATGCTCCTATAATTTTTCAATTCCATCGTGAATCATTTTCGTTGCTCTCCTCTCGTGGACGTAGGCAATTTGCCGAATCATGTTAAATCTATGTGTCACTTTCTTGTCTTTATTTTTCTCGCACAATTTTATTTCTCCATATCGGTATTTTATTTCAACAGAACTGCTCATGAATTGAAACAAACTGAGTTCATTCATAATATCCAGGCACAACTCATTTATTAAATAAATGAGTGACAAATTTAAGCTGGAGAATAACTCATTTACATAATGCACGAGTCTGAACAAGTTATTACCGAATCAAACTTTCAAGCCACTTAGTTCATTTGAAGTCCTAAATAGGGGATAACTCATCACCCATCTCATAACCCCTTATCACTTCTCTCCAAATCTGAACCCCACATATACTTCCAATATGAAATCAAATTTTGTCATTTTTTCTAGGAAGCTCGTTGTTCAATTTTTTTTATGCAAATATTAGAAAAAACTATAAAATAAGATATTAGTTTGAAATTATTTTAAAAAATAAAAATTGTTTTCTACTTCTAATTCTCAAAAAAAAAAAAAAGGAAAAGGAAAAGGGTCACTTTACTTTTAAATTTAATACATTTACATAAAAATAGAAAAAAATTTTATTATTATTATTTTTTTATCCCTTGTCAGTTTTTTTTAGTTATTTAAAGAACCAAAAAAGAAAATTCCCTAGCCAGGCCTTCTCACAACTAAAAGAACCTAAGCATACAGTAGTACTTACTCCAATCTGTCCCCCATCGATTGGTCTTGTACGTAGGTGCAGGTGTCATGCAGCTAGACAGCCAGCTGCTGAATGCTGATTGATTAGATGATATAAGCACAGTTCTCGCACCTTTTTCTCTTTCTTGCGTGCGTGCTTTTCATCGGCTTCGCCTTCCAGTGAAATAGAAAGGTGTGGTGATATGGTTTATACGGGTCAAGAGCAACACAATCTCTACTCTTATGTATAAATATAAATGGTCTGAACTTTCAAAGAAGCGTTTCCAAAGCAACTTCCAAATTAAAACTGCCATTTCGATTCGACGACTTTTCTTCAATGGCAATCTATTCATCAGTTTAGAGTCTACGTATTTGTGGGGAGGGTAGGTAGGGGCTAGCTAGCTCAGCTATTAATTCCTGCCGACAATTGTTCCTAATTCTCCTTTGCTTTTACTAGTCTTATCTCTTTCCAATTTGACTCTCTATGTAGAGTAGACCGCAAGAAATGGGAATATACTATACTGATGAGTCTGAAAATGCCTCCACTGGTCAGACAATTCCAAATAATTGAATATCTATCTAATTGGTTTAATTAAATAATTGAGAACCCTTCTTTGGCTTTAGGAACATTTATACAACTGTATATTTTTTTCCCTTTCTATTTCTTTTTAGCCCCATTTGAAACTCGATAAAATATTAAGATAACTCAAGAAGTGTGAATATTTCAAAATGTTATCACTTGAGTTAAAAGGGTGGTTGAGGCGATCAACTCAAAACTTTTATAGTTAAAATATTAATATAACCTAAGACTTTAGCTTCCCATTTGAAACAATATTTTGATATTTAAGTGGAAAAAAGTAGAAGGGCAACTCAATATCTTGGGTGATTAGTTGAGATCCAAAAGACATCAAATATTATTATTTTAATTTTTTTTATTATATAATATCGTAGTTTGTAAATACCTCATTTTGTCTAGCACACATAACAAAATTTAGCAAAAAATTATTTCATCAAATGAAAAAAAATAAATACAGGGAAATGAATTTGTACGTGGAAAATGAAAATAAAAAAAAATAGAAAAAAGACAAAAATAAAGAAAGTGGGTCAACAATCTTCAGCTTCCAATTTAAACTTGCTACGAAAAAAAATCAGTAAGTTAAACATGTGAAAAATGTGCAAAATTGGAGTTAATGGTGATTGATGAAGATTAGTGTTGATTGATTAAATTAACATGAAACTGATTGAATCCTAAAGCCTATAAATAGGGACGTTCTAAGGGTGAGAATGACACACAGTCACGCAAATAGGCATTCAGACAAACCAAAAGTCATATAGACAGTTCAGAGTGAATTTAGAATTCAAGGGAGTTTAGATTTCAGGAGAATTGAAGAATTGTGGGGCAAATTGCAGTAGGAAGAGTTTAGAAAAATTCAAAGATTGAAAGAATTCATAAAGTTTTAGGCTACAACAGGAAAAAGGAGAATTGAGGCATTCAGAGGATTAAATTGCAGAAAGGTGGGTTCAGGAAATTCAAACAAAGGGTCATAATCAGAGAAGAAATGAGGGTTGGCATTAAGTGTGAAGACAAAAGAAGTGTGAAGACTAAGGTTGGGTCCATTTTATTTTATTTTTTTTGTTTAATTTTACTTTAATTTGTACAAATTTTAAATTTGAGGATCTGTTGGTTTGAAATGCAAAATTTTGTTTAATCTTAAAGGTTTGGATCCGACCCATTGATTCGGATTCGGTCCATCATTTGGATCAGACCCATTGACCTAAGATTCAATCCGTTGGCCCAAAGATCAGGATCCAAGACGCTTATTGATTATTGAATCTGAGTTTTGCCTAATTGGCTAAAGACCATAAAATAAAGGTAGTCCAATGGGTTTATGCCCATTTGAATCAATCCCATCTAATCAACTTGACTCGAAAACTAATTGGGCTGGCCTAAGTCCAACTTTAAAGCCTGGTCAATTTGCCTAAGCCTAATACCCAAACTAAGTTCGGCCCAGCCCAATAAATAACTCAAGCCCAGTTAATCAAGTTCGGCCCCGTAAATAATCCAAGCCCAATCCAATCCCAATTATCCTAGGCCTAATTCATTTGAACCTAACTAACTGGACCCATCCTTAAACCAAACTCATGTTAGTTTAATCCAAGCCCTCATCTTGTTCATTTCAAAGGAAAAAATTGAGGATTTTCTAAAGAAAATTCAAACAAAGTCAAAGATAAAAAGATAAAGGGGAGTAAGGAAACTTATCTATGGGATACGGGTTCCAAAGCTGAGAGTTAAAGCTCTCTGTTTGTGCTTTTCTGTGAACCAGACCAGCAAAAATAAAAATAAAATGTGAGAATAAAGAAAATATCAAAAGAAAATAAAAAATAAGGTGTAGATCGAATAGAAATTGTCACACCCCGAACCTCGAAATGGGACCTAGGGGTGAGAATGCAATCTAACCTATCCTTGTATCAGATAAAACATCCAAAGATACAATACAATGGATGAGGGTCCGACCCCGTAGGGTTCCCAGGCACCCTAAACACATCCAACCACAATCATATATGCAGCGGAAAAAGGTCATTCTATAACATCATATATAGTACCATACCAGAGTCTATACACGAGCCAAACACAGCTCTATCAAAATGTACAACTGGGTGCCTAAATACAACTCAACATGGCAACCCAACAAAAATATAGTCCTAGCCCTTACCCAAGTGCTAAACGCAGTACACCGGCCACTACGCTCCCTACACCAGGACGCTAGTTCCGATTACTCAAAGGACCTGTATAAATGTAAGTACAGTAGGGGTGAGACACCTCTCAGTAAGGAAGAACACAGGTTATATCGGTGTGTGGCATTTGAGTGTTATCATGATACACTAACATGCATGGATCAATAGACAAAACAATCAAAAAGGTTCTAGTATTTTCACAAACCAAGCAATACAATCTGGTGTCGTCACACCCTTCAGCTCGAAGCTGGACTATCTGGTGGTATTTCACACCCTTCGGTAAAAATCGGTGATCTGGTGGTATTTCACACCCGTACGGCCAACGCTGGTAATCTGGTGATGTTTCACACCCTTCGACAAACGACGGTGCTTTCGGTAACCTAACATAGCATCAGCATTGAACCGGTGCAGATCTAGTGTTCGCACACCCTTTGGCTCGAGAGCCGGCCAATCTAGTGGTATTGCGCACTCTTTGGCAAAAGCCGGATTTTCAAACCTGAAACAATTTGAAGCCCCGTTCCTATTTCACCAAGATACAACATATGCATGCTCATATAACCAAACAAACCACATATATTTGGTAATCTAAATCATGATTTTCCAAACAAATACAATTTAAACAAGTCAAGGCACGACCATCCCAATATCACAGCTTAAATCAACATATACCCACGGTTTTCAAAAAAACCAGGGATGCAGCCCGTCGCCCCCTTTTCTCAAAACTGTAATAATGAAAAACCCATAGTTTTCCCCGTTAGATTCCCCCAAATGAGTAGCCAAAACACACACAGGACCATGGACCACAGTTCCACCAAGTCCGATTTCAAAAATAACCGATATAAACATAGTTCCCCTTACCTTTTCCCTGAATAACAAATCCCGAACTCCAAGGCTCCTAAACAGCGAACTGAGTTCCAAAACCTACAAATCACAGTACAGAATATACTCACAAGACCATTCTCTACAAAACTACCGGATCAAAAATGAAAACCAAGCCTTACCTTGATTTTTAGCCAAAACCCAAAAATCTCCAAAACAAAATTCCAATCCGTAGAAATTGTAGAGAATCCTTCCACGATCCTCATGGTAACTTCAGATTTCCGATTCCATCAACGATTGACGAAGAAATCTAGAGAGAGAGAGAGAGAGAGAGAGTAGGGAGAGGTTTAGAGAGAGAGAGAGAGAGGGATTTTTGAAGTTACTTAGTGAAGAAGAAATGAAAATTCCTATTTATAGCCCTTTGACCCGACCCAATTCGTCGACGAAATGGTGCCCTCGTCGACGAATTTGAGATCACAGGTTTTTCCGAGACTCCTCAGCTTCTCCTCGTCGACGAGTCTCTGAATTTCGTCGACGAGAAGAACAAAGGCTTCGTCGACGAAATATGCCAAATTCCCAATTTGCCCCTTTCTTAGCTATTTATTCCATTTATCACGGTTCAGGTTCTTACATTCTCCCTTCCTTACAAAAATTTTGTCCTCGAAATTTGTCATCTCTCATTTATAAAGTCATATTCGGAATACACATATACGAATTACCAACAAGAAACTGATGACTACTACTGTGTAGTCCCATCGTACACATACATATACACACCCTCACTTATGGCGTAGGAATACCGTGGTTACATATACAACTGTCTCAAGAGTTCATAATACATACACTCCCGACAACTAACCACCTATCCCAACCTATAGTAGGATCATGTACAAGTGCTCAAAATAACTATAGATACTTCCGGTATATTTCCGTTTCCAATTACCAAGAAGCTTCCTCAACCTCGTGGTTTCGCCACAATACCTTCACTAACGATATCTCTTTGGTACGAAACTTCTGAACTTTACGGTCCAGAACCTGGACTGGTATCTCCTCATACGTTAAAGTATCCTCAATTTCCAACTCATCATAACTAATAACATGTAAAGGATCCAACACGTACCTCCTCAACATGGATACGTGAAACACATCGTGGACCCTCAAAAGTGCTGGAGGTAATGCGATCCTGTAGGCTACCAGACCCACTAGCTCAAGTACCTCGAATGGTCCGATATACCACGGGCTAAGTTTGCCCTTCCTCCCAAATCTCATCACCCCTTTCATCGGAACGATACGTAAAAATACCTTACCTCCCACATCGAACTCTAAATTACAGCGGCGAACATCTGCATAACTCTTCTGCCGACTCTGAGGTAATCTAATCCTCTCCCGGACCAAACCCACCTTCTCAGACGTCTGCTATACAAGATCAGGTCCTAACACCTAATGTTCACTAACATTATCCCAACACAAAGGAGATCGACACCTCCGACCATACAAAGCCTCGAACGGTGCCATCCTGATACTAGACTGGAAGCTATTGTTATAAGCGAACTCTACAAGTGGCATAAACTGTATCCAGCTACCATCGAAGTCTAACACATAAGCACGCAACATATCTTCCAATATCTGTATTGTCCTCTCCAACTGTCCATTAGTCTAGGGGTGGAACACTGTATTGAAAGTAAGCTTCATCTCCAATGCCTCCTACAAGCTTATCCAAAATCGAGAAGTAAACCTTGGATCTCGATTTGACACAATGGACACCGGTACCCCGTGCATTCTCACAATCCCCTGCACATACAAATCTGCTAGCCTACTTAAAGGATAGCCAACTTTCATCGGTATGAAATGAGAAGATTTCGTCAATCTATCAAGATCACCCATATAGCATTCTGCCTGTGAAGCACTAGTGGCAATTCGGTCACAAAATCCATGGAAATATGCTCCCATTTCCACACCGGAATAGGCAAAGGCTGCAACGGCCTTGCCGGCCTCTAATGTTCAGCTTTCACCTACTGACACGTCAGACACTACTCCATGAACTAAACAATCTGCCTCTTCATACTAGACCACCAGAAGGTCTCGCACAAGTCCCGATACATCTTCGTACTACCAGGATGTACCGTAAACATAGAACGATGCGCTTCCTCCAGAATCGTCCTTCTGATCTCATCATCGTTTGGAACACATATTCTGGTCCCAAACCTCAACACACCTTCCTCAAAGATGTTAAACTCCGTTGTCAGTCCCTACTGTACCTTTTCTCTAACCACTGTCAACTCTGCATCACTAGCTTGCGCGGCTTTTTTACGCTCAAACATGGTCGGTTGGATCACCAAACTAGCAAGATAAGCCTGATGATCACCAACCACCAACTCTATACCCAAACTCTCCAAATTCTACCTAATGTGACACTGAGTTACAACCGTAAATACAGCCATAAGCCCTGACTTCCAACTCAACGCATCAGCTACCACATTAGCCATCCCCGGGTGGTAACTGATCATGTAATTGTAGTCCTTAATCAACTCTAGCCACCGTCTCTGCCTCATGTTCAACTCCTTCTATGTGAAGAAATACCTGAGGCTCTTATGATCTGTGAAAATCTCACACTGCACCCCGTACAGATAGTGTCGCCAGATCTTCAGTGCATATACCACAGCAGCCAATTCCAGATCATGCGTAGGGTAATTCCTCTTATACTTTTTCAATTACCGAGAGGCATACGCTACTACCTTACCCTGCTGCATAAGCACACATCCCAAACCCTTCAGAGACGCGTCGCTATAAATCACAAACTCATCATCTCCCGAAGGAATAGTCAACACCGGAGCAGTAACGAGCCAGTGCTTCAACTCTTGAATGCACTGCTCGCAATCGCTAGTCCACTCAAACTGGACTCCCTTCCTAGTCAATCGTGTCATAGGTCTAGACAGTTTAGAGAAACCCTCTACGAACCAATGATAGTAACCCGCCAGTCCTAGAAAACTCCGAACCTCCTGCACATTCTTCGGCCTTACCCAATCGACCACAACTTCAATCTTGTTAGGATCAACTGATATACCATCCCTAGTAACCACATGGCCTAAGAATACAATCTGACTTAACCAGAATTCACATTTCTTTAGTTTAACATACAACTTCTTCTCCCACAGAATCTGTAACACTAACCTCAAATGTTCCACGTGCTCTTCCGTACTCCTCGAGTATATCAGAATGTTGTCAATGAATACCACTACGAATCAATCTAGGAACTCATGGAAAACTCTGTTCATCAGATCCATGAACACCGCCGGAGCATTCGTCAACCCAAAGGCATGACCAAAAACTCGTAGTGGCCATATCTAGTTCGGAAAGCAGTCTTCGCTACATCCTCCGCTCTAACCCTCACCTGATGATATCCTGACCGCAAATTGATCTTCAAAAAGACCTGCGTTCCCTGCAACTGGTCAAAGAGGTCATCTATACGAGGTAAAGGATAACGATTCTTCACAATTACCTTGTTAATCTCATGGTAATCAATGCACATCCACATCGACCTGTCGTTCTTTTTCACAAACAATACTAGAGCTCCCTAGGGCGAAACACTAGGTTGAATAAATCCCCTGTCCAGTAATTCCTGCAACTGCTCCTTCAACTCCCAAAGTTCTGCTGGAGCCATCCGGTACAGAGCTTTAGAGATCTGTGCCTTACCAGGCAGCAACTCGATCGCAAACTCCACCTCATAATCGGGAGGTAAACCGAGTAAATCATTTAGAAACACATCCGGGAACTCGTTGACTACCCAAATGTCCTTAAGTCTCAACTTATCCTGCGGCAGTTCCTTCATACAAGCTAGGTACCCCTGACATCCGTCCAAGAGTAGCCTCCTCACCTGTAATGCCAACAGAATTTGTGGCGCTGGACGCACACACGATCCCACTAATTTATACTCCTGCTCCTTAAGAGGTATGAAAACTACCACCTTCCTACGACAGTCGATCACAGCATAACTAGAGAACAACCAATCCATCCCCAGAATGACATCAAACCTTGACATGTCATATACCACAAGATTTACCGGTAGCAACTTTCCTTGAACTTCCACTGTTCGGTCTACCAACATCTTCCTATAGAAAGATATACTCCCAGATGGCGTAGTAACAGATAGCACCTCATTCATGTCTCAGGTCTCAACCTCACACTGTCCCACAAAATTCACAGACACAAAGGAATGGGTTGCATCCAAATCAAACAAAACAGTAGCTTTATTTGAAAGCAATAACAAGGTACATGTCACCACATTACCTGCATGCTCAGCGTCCGCTGGAGTAAGAGAGTATACTCTGGCTAGAGCTATATTCGCCTGAACGGTTCCCCGAGGTATTTGGTTGCTCCCTCGGCTCCCACTGATTTCAGGCACATCTTGCTTCGGTGCACGACAATCACGAACCATGTGACTTGGCTTACCATAGTTATAATAGTTACCTCCAAATGACTAGCACTCACCCTCGTGCCATTTGTGGCATCTATCACAATGTCCACGAGTCTGGCTCCCTTGAGAATCCTGGCGCTCGGTATTTTTACGGTAACCCGAGCCCTTACTCCTCTTCTTCCACAATCCCTGACGAGATCCTGATTGAGAACCATAAGGTACTGTCCTCTTCCTCGATTCCTGATCCACCTCATCCTCTCGCATATCAGTCTCAATCATCGTGGCTTTATCCACCAACACCGAGAACTTGCGGATCTGAAGCATACCCACCAGTCTACGGATATCCTTCCTTAAACCCTTCTCGAACCTCCAAGTCTTCTCATACTCGCTCGAGATTATACATGGTGCAAAGCGGGACAGCTCTATGTATCGAGTCGCATACCCCTGCACCGTCAAACTCCCCTGAATCAGCGCATAAAACTCATTTGTCTTCGCATCACGTACTGAAGCCAGAAAGTATCTATCGAAGAATACCTCCTTGAAATGGCTCCACGTCATCTCCTTAGGACCACCCCTCTACTTCTCTAGCAGATTCACCGTAGTCCACCATCGACCTGTCTCCCCAGATAACTGGAAGGTGGCGTAAAGGACTCGCTGCCTATCTGTGCAGTGCAGGACCTCCAAGATCCTCTCAGTCTTCTCAACCCAATCCTCTACTATCATCAGGTCAGGTCCTCCCGAGAACGTCAAAGGATGCATGCATGTGAACCTCTCAATGGTGCACCCCGCAGCAGTAGGAGAGCATTCGCGTCTCCTCACACTCCTCTCGATCTCCCGTAACACCTGCCTTATCAAACCTTGAGGCATAGAAGGAGACTCATCACTCGCAGTCTCCTCGGAGCCACTTCCCAGGTTATTATCCTTGGGCTCCATGCTGCAACACAATAGGAATCTATCAGTATCCCTACAACACATACAGTTAACACAATGATCTACACTAATCGTGTTAACTGCTCCCTGCCAAGTCTAGGTCTGTCCTATCACACCGACACGAAAGTCATTAATGATCTACCCTACTTTTACTAGAATCGTCATTCTAGGAAAAACATGGAATACCATCGACAAGTCCCGATCTAGCAACCAAACAACCCTCAACCAACTCTACCCATATCTACATCCTATACTCTGGTATGTACTCACAACTAAGCCTAACCAAGTCTACAAGATTTGGTAACCTGGTTAGCTCTGATACCAAGCTGTCACACCCTGAACCCCAAAATGGGACCCAGGGGTGAGAATGTAATCTAACCTGTCCTTGTATCTGATAAAACATCCAAAGATACAGTACAATGGATGAGGGTCCGACCCGGTGGGGTTCCCAGGCACCCTAAACACATCCAACCACAATCATATACGCAGCGGAAAAAGGTCATTCTATAACATCATATATAGTACCATGCCAGAGTCTATACACGAGCCAAACACAGCTCTATCAAAACGTACAACCGGGTGCCCAAATACAACTCAACATGGCAACCCAACAAAAATACAGTCCTAACACTTACCCAAGCACTAAATGCAGTATACCGGCCACTACACTCCCTACACCAGGACGCTAGTTCCAGTTACTTGAAGGACTTATAAAAATGTACGTACAGCAAGGGTGAGACACATCTCAGTAAGGAAGAACACAAGTTATATCGGTGTGTGACATTTGAGTGTTATCATGATACACTAACATGCATGGATCAATAGTCAAAACAATCAAAACAATTCTAGTATTTTGACAAACCAAGCAATACAATCTGGTGTCATCACACCATTCGGCTCGAAGCCAGACTATCTGGTGGTATTTCACACCCTTCGATAAAAATCGGTGATCTGGTGGTATTTCACACCCTTCAGCCAACGCCAGCAATCTGGTGATGTTTCATACCCTTCGGCAAAAGTTGGTGCCCCCGGTAACTTGGCATAGCATCAGCTATAAACTGTTGTGCCACACTGCGTAAGACGGCAGATGAATCACTACCCGCAGTGCCTGAGGGTCAAGCACCCTCGCTCCCACTGGCGTGGGCACTATTGCCACCAAGGTTCATCCTGAAAACAAATAACTTAACTTAGAGCCCCTTCAGTATACATATCACTCAACTTATATAGTATATTCTCATAATTAACTCGTCACTCCTGATCTTAATTCAAGGTTCAATCCTGCCACCTAAATACCCAACTCGACGATAGTTTACAATGACTTTCCTGAAATCGTCATCCCAGAAAAATCACACAAACCACCACGGAAGTCCTACATCTGGACTACAAAACCATACCTCAAATCCTATTATCCTATACTCTGGTATTATTATTGCCGCACTCTAGAGTCTACAGAACCTAATATCCTAGGCTCTGATACCAAACTATAACGACCTCAAATTTCATATAATAAAATGTAACATATTAAATAGAAAGTCAACCCGAACCCATGGGTAACGGGGACACCTGTCAATCACAGCGGAAACCTAAGCAGCAACAAGCATAAAATCGAAATCATCCATCCATAAAACATAATACCAGAGTTTACTACAACATCATATAACTGTATTTATATACATCCTCATAAACATTAAAATTACTCTAGGATCAAACACAAAATAATTTTGACCATAGTACAAAATCTTACCCTCCTAACGGGGTAATATCACTAACTCAATGGCAGCCACGACCCGCCGGTCACTCAGGGTCTCCTAAAAAATACAATTAGTTCGGGGGTGAGACACTTCTCAGTAAGGAAAAATAAACTAAATACAGCTGTGTGGCAACATGAACATTTAAGGAAATTATACATATACAGTACATTTCATATTTCTGTAAACATTCATCATATCGTACTGAAAAATCATATATTTTCATATTTTCTAATAAATCATATCGTACATAAAACATTTGTTATAACTGGTAATACTGAAAATATACCTAAGATGAATAACTAGTTGATGTCATGTATTACCCCCCATGACGGGCTGTGCAGCCCGAAGGCGAGACCTAACAATGGCTGGCCAACCACTGCCGAGTCAAAAATATGTCTATAAGTACGATGGGCTTGCCACACCCTGGTCCGGACTGCCAGGTGGATGTCCACACTCACTAAAAGCCACATCGACTATCCATCTCCCACCCCCATGTGGGGTGGTTAGCACTAATCTAAACATAGATACATGATCTATATATAGCTACGGTACTATCCTCGTGAAATGAACTAAACTAACATCTAGGTTCTGATAACATATAGTACATGATAATATAGCATCTTTGATAATTTCACAAATATGGCCTCGCGCCGAACATTTCATAAATATGGCCTCGTGCCAAAATCATTTTATATATATATACGGCCTCGTGCCGGAATCATACATAAATATGGCCTCGCGCCGAAATCATACATAAATACGGCCTCACACTGAAATCATATATAAATACGACCTCATGCCAAAATTATACATAAATATGTCATTCTTAAAATAATCAATTTATCATGTATTTGTCAACATCATAATGTACTGTATACTTCCATAACTTCTCAAATCATACTGCATTCATATCATTATCATAATATTTTTCCACGTAAAATAATATTCATGCCACACATTTGCTGTATAAAACCATACATTGTATTCTAAAAATCATGACTTCTGACATCTCATACATATATACACGTTTGAACATATTAGCAGCATTTTTCTCAAACGTACATTTCCTTCGTAATCTATAGATATAATACATGCTTTCCAGAAAATAACTTTTCTCATAAATAATAATAATTTGCATAAAAATGACTACTTTAGTTTATTCTCTTACTTGGCTATTGAGAAAGCCCCCCCTAAAATATTCTGGTCTAACACCCATAGAATTTCCTGATCAATACCCTGAAAATGAAAATTCCCAATATTAAACTTCAGTATTTTCACGTGTATATCATTTCCTATAACTATTGCAAGACCAAATTTGGCTTAAAAAGCCTTACCTCAACCTAGAGATGATTTCTAACTTGCTTTCACCAACGATCCGCTCGAGCAGATTTGGAGAGAACTTCCCCAGGAGCGTCATTGTGACTTCGGATTGTCGATCCAGCATAAATTTGGCCCAAAATCGAAGAGAGAGAGAGAGAGAGAGAGAGAGAGAGGGCCAAATGGAGGAGAGAGAGGATGAGTTTACTTAACTATGAAGTTAAAAATCCGAATTTTGATATTTATAGAACAGGGGATTCGTCGACGAGCCACGTCATTCGTCGACGAATCCTTTAATAATTTCATCGACGAAATTCAGTCCTCGTCGACGAAATTCAGTCAGCTCAAAATCTCCCTCGGTATTTCACAGAAATAGGAAATATACTTATGTATATTAGAAGTATTGTGAATAGAAACCTAAAATACGGATATGTTAAGCAATATGGTTAAAGGTGGGGGTTTATATTATTTGTATTGTATTTACAGATTCAGTTGTACATGATTATATAAAACAGATTTTCATAGTATTATAACTCATTTGCCACACACTAGCAATAGCATATTTTGTCTTACTAAGCGTTATCTCATCCCATTAAATTAATATTTTTCAGGTGATCGAGCCAGGCTAACAAGTAGTGGGGCTTCAGTACCGCCTTGTCAGTAGAGTGAGTATTTTTGGGAGTATTTTTGTATAACCCTAGCACAGTTGAGGGTATTTTGGGAAACAATCATATATGTATAGTTTGGGAACATTGTAGCTCTCTGGTATTGTATATATTTATATATGGTGGTGGTTGTGTGATTTTAGCTTCTTGCTGCTTAAGTGGATGACTAATTCTCTATAGGAAGGTATCAGAGAAATGGAATTTCACATTAATTATTATTATAAAGAGAAAAAAAAAACTTAGTTAATTTAGCAAGTCGGTACATGAAGACTCTTCCAGAACCGGGAAGTAAATCGTGGATCTCTATCGGAGACAATCGACACAAGCACCCCATGCAATCTAACTATCTCCTGAATGTAAAACTCTACCAGCTTATCCATGGAATAACTGCCTTTAACCAGGATAAAATGGCCAGTCTTTATTAATCTGTCAACCACTACCCAAATCGTATTCTGTCCATGAAGTGCTGATGGCAATCCCGTGACAAAATCTATGGAAATGTGTTCCCACTTTCATTTAGGAATGAGAAGTGGTTGCAATGGTCCTACTGGCCTCTGATGCTTGACCTTCACTTGTTGACATGCCAGGCACTGCTTTACGAAGCGAGCAATCTCTCTTTTCATGTTAGACCACTAGAAAGATTCCCGCAGATCCCTGTACATCTTCGTACTCTCTAGATGTACTATGTAGAGCGAACGATGTGCCTCCTCTAGAATGACCCGCTTAATCCTAGAGTCATTCAGTACATAGATCCTAGTATGGAATCTCAACACCCCATCATCGGAGATATTGAAATCCAACTTTAAACCATCCTAAACCCCTTCCATAACCTCTACTAGCTTTGCGTCTTCCTTCTAAGCTAATCTGATCCTCTCCCTTAAGGTCGGCTAAATAACTAAACTGGCAATGAACGCCCGTGATCCTCGTCCACCAATTCCACTCCCAACCTTTCTAGATCCATCATGATCTAATGCTACACAACAACTACTAAAACCGACGCATCTACTGACTTTTGACTCAATGCATCAGCTACCACATTAGCTTTTTCGAGATGGTAACTAATGATACAGTCGTAATCCTTTATCAGTTCCAACCATCTCCTCTACCTCATGTTTAGCTCCTTCTGGGTGAAAAAGTACTTAAGACTTTTATGATCGGTAAAAATATCGCACCTTTCACCATACAAGTAGTGCCTCCAGATCTTTAATGCATACACTACCGCTGCTAATTCCATATCGTGTGTCGGGTATTTCTTCTCGTACTCCTTGAGTTTACGAGAAGCATAAGTAATTACCTTTCTCTATTGCATTAGAACACACCTGAGACCCTTCTTAGAGGCGTCACTGTAAATAAAAAACCCACCATCCCTTGACAAAATGGTCAAAACTAGAGCAGTAACCAGTCGCTGCTTCAGTTCTTGAAAACTATGCTCAGACTCATCAGTCCATTCAAACTTTATGTTCTTCCTCGTGAGTCGTGTCAATGGACTTGATAGTCTAGAGAACCCTCCTACGAATCGTCGGTAGTATCTTGCAAGACCCAGAAAACTCTAGACCTCCTGAACATTCTTCGGTCTCGTTCAGTCCACTACCACTTCTATCTTACTCGGGTCCACCTTCTCTGGACACTACATGCCCCAGGAATGCCACTTACTCTAACCAGAACTCGCACTTCTTAAATTTTGTAAATAGCTTCTTCTCCCTGAGTACCTGAAGTACCAACCTCAAATGAATTGCATGCTCCTTGGGACTCCTCGAATAAACCAGGATGTCATCAATGAAAATGACCATGAATTGATCCAGATACTCGTGGAGCACCTTGTTCATCAAGTCCATAAATGCTGCAGGAGCATTGATCAATCTGAAAGGCATAACCAAAAATTCATAGTGGTCATACCTAGTCTAGAATGCAGTCTTCGGTATGTCCTCCGATTTCATCTTCAGTTGATGATACCAAGATCACTGATCGATCTTAGAGAAGACTTGTGTTCCCTGTAGCTGGTCGAAAAGATCATTAATTCTAGGTAACGGGTATTTATTCTTCACTGTCACCTTGTTAATCTCTCTGTAGTCGATGCTAGCATGATTGGCTGCTAGCTAGTCCATCCCTAGAATGATATCGAAGTCGTGCATATCAAACACAATTTAACTGACAAGTAGCACTCTCCCTTAAATCTCTACGTGGAAATCCCGAATCACCCTACTACATACGACTACTGATCCTGACGGTGTAGCCACTGCTAATTCTGCATCTAATAGTTGTGCCTCCAACCCACATAGTTTAACGAATCCTCAAGAAATAAAGGAATATGTTGCTCCTGAATCAAATAATCCTATAGGTTTATTTGAAAGCATATAAATATTACCTGTCACCACATCTTCTGCGTTCTCTACGTTGCCAGGAGTTAAGGAATACACCCTTGCCTAGGTAGTACCCCTCTAATATCCACCACGTGGTGCCTAAGCACCTCCCCGATATGGCTATTGTAGAGTTGCGTTGCTCCCCTGCGTGCCGCACTCACGCGCCATATGCCTTGGTCTACCACACCAGTAGAAAACACCTGAACCCATCATGCACTTCCCTCATGCTGCTTACCACAAGTAGGACAAGCAAAGGAAGATATGGTACCCCGAGATGTACAACCACTAGTCTCTCGCCGTTGGCCTCCGCCACCACCATATTTCTTCCAAGTGCCCTACCTTACACCTAAATAAGAACCAAAAGGCATCGGCCTCTTGTTCGGATTCTAAACCTATAAATCCCCTTCTAGGCTCTCCTCTGCCACAATGGCCTTATCCACTAGCGTAGCAAAATCCTGAATCTACAGTATCATCATTTGCTTTCGTATCTCCTTCTTCAGACCCCTCTCAAACTTCTAGGCTTTCCTCGCCTCATTCGGTACCATAAATGGAGTAAAGTGAGACAACTCCATGAATCTAGCGGCATACTGATGAACTGAGAGCTTCCCCTATGTCACAACCATGAACTCCTCCATCTTTGCATTCCTGACAGTGGCTGGAAAGTATCTCTCAAGGAACACCTCTCTAAAACGGCCCCATGTCATTGCTGCCTGTACTGGCCTCTGCTCCTTCAGCATTTATACTGATTCCCACCACCTCTCGGCTTCTCCAGTCAACTTAAACATTGCATAGAGTATTTTATGCTCATCCGTGCAATGTAGAACAACCAAGATCTTCTTGATCTCCTGAATCCAATTCTCTGGTCGGATCGAGTCTGTACTCCCTGCGAAGGTAAGAGGCTTTAGTTTGGTGAATTGATCAATAAAACATCCTAACTCAGCCGTGGGATGGTCCTACTATAATGACCCGAAGAATAATGGTATATAAATAATAAAGAGGGAGGGAAATGGAAACAGAAACAGAAATAGAAGGAGGCAGCAGACTTCATCGACGAACGCTTTGCATTCGTCGACGACGTTGCACTTTGGGTATAATAACCTAGAAATTTAATCAAGGACTTGCCAACGAATACAGGGGATTCATCGATAAGGATAACATAGGGTCTTCTTGACGAGGGTATATTTTGTCGACGAGAAGACACAAAGAGGTTGTTTTCCAAACTCTGAAATTGGCACTATAAATTCCTTGTTATGCCTTTTGGTCTAACGAATGCCCCAATTGTGTTCATGGACTTGATGAATAGAGTTTTTCACCAGTATCTAGATCAATTTGTAGTAGTTTTCATTGATGATATACTGGTGTACTCGAAAAGTTGTGAGGATCATGAGGTGCATCTAAGACAGGTTCTACAAACACTTAGGGAAGAGAAACCCTATGCCAAGTTTAGAAAGTGTGAGTTCTGGCCTGAGAAGGTTGCATTTTTGGGCCATGTGATCTCAGGGGATGGTGTTTCAGTGGATCCCAGTAAGGTTGATGTGATGGTGAATTGGGCCAGGTCGAAGAATGTGCAAGAAGTCATAAGTTTCTTGGGACTGGCAGGTTATTACCAACGATTTGTGGAGGGATTTTTAGCCTTGTTAGGACCTCTCACGCATTTGACAAGGAAAAATATCATATTTATGTGGGATGAAGAATGTGAGCAGAGTTTTCAGGAACTAAAGCAGCAGCTCATCACTGCACCAGTACAGACGATTCCATCAGGAGGTGATGGGTAAGTGATTTATAGTGACGCATCTTTGAAAGGGCTCGGTTGTGTATTGATGCAGCATGGCAGGGTGATAGCTTATGCTTCCAGGCAGTTGAAAGAGTATGAAAAGAACTACCCCACTCACGATTTGAAATTGGCTGCAGTGGTCCACGTGCTAACGATCTGGAGACATTACTTATATGGTGAGAGATGTGAAATATTTTCTGACCATTAGAGCCTAAAGTACTTCTTTACACAGAAAGAGATGAATATGCGTCAGAGGAGATGGTTAGAACTCATTAAGGATTATGATTGTACCATCAATTACCACCCAGGTAAAGCAAATGTGCTGGCTAATGCTTTGAGTCATAAATCAGAAGATACAGCGCAGCTAGCAGCAGTAATTTAGCACCCAATTCAGATGGACTTAGAAAGGCTCGGCGTGAATTTAGTGGAAGATGATCCTCAGGTGCTTATTGCTAGTCTGGTTGTACAACCTACACTTTATGAAAGGATTAAGCTGCGCAAGGGAATGATCCAAAATTGGCAGAAGTGATAGCCAAAATATAGGATGGTCAGGGGGAAGAATTCAGTATTTTTGACGATAGGGCTTTGAGATTTCACACCAGATTGTGTGTGCCTACAGATGACAGCATCAGGAGGATGATTTTAGAGGAGGCACATAGATCTCTATACACTGTTTATCTGGCAGTATGAAAATGTATAGGGTTCTGCAGGAGTATTTCTAGTGGAGTGGCATGAAGATGGAAATAGCAGAATTTGTACAGCAGTGCTTGAAGTGCTAGCGGGTTAATGCTGAGCACTAGAGGTCGTCCGGTCAGTTGCAGCCACTTTTCATTCCTGAATGGAAGTAGAACCACGTATCTACAGATTTTGTTACTAGCCTACTACTGGCACCACATGGTCAGAATGCCATCTGGGTGGTGGTTGATAGGTTGATAAAGACAACTCACTTTCTACCCAGTAAGGTTAGCTACCCTATGAACAAGTTAGTAGAGATTTACATACAACAGATTATTCGACCCCATGGAGTGCCGGTATCCATAGTCTCGGACTGTGACCCTCGTTTTACATCGTGGTTCTATAGGAGTTTGTAGGAGGCACTAGGGACTTAGTTAGCATTCAGCTCCGCTTTCCATCCTCAGACAGATGATCAAACAGAGAAAACGATTTAGGTACTTGAAGATATGTTGTGAGCGTGTGTATTGGACTTTGGGGGTAGCTAGACTCAGTATATGCCATTGGTGGAATTTGCCTACAACAACAGTTATCAGGCTAGCATAGGTATGGATCCTTATGAAGCACTGTATGGTAGGAGGTGTCATTCCCCTCTATACTGGAGTGATCTTGGTGAGAGGCAAATTTTGGGACTAGAGATAGTTCAGCAGGCGTACGATAAAGTCCGACTTATTCGAGATAGAATTAGTGCAGTACAGAGTCGGCAGAAAAGTTATGTAGATACTCACCACCGGGAACTGGAATTTGAAGTGGGTGATAATGTATTTCTTAAAATAGCACCATTGAAGGGGATTATGAGGTTTGGAAAGAAGGGTAAGTTGAGCCCTAGATCATTAGCCCATTTGAGATACTCGAGAATATTGGGTCAGTTGCCTATCGACTGGCTTTACCGTCATCTCTATTCAGAATTTATGACGTGTTTCATGTTTCTATGTTAAGGAAATATGTCCTAGATACTTCTCATATCATCAGTTATGCAGAGTTGGAATTCAGTGGTGATCTAACATATGAGGAAGCTCTAATACAGATCTTAGATAGAAAAGAACAGGAATTGCGTAGTAAGAAGATACCACTAGTAAAAGTCCTGTGGAGGAATCACACGATAGAAGAAGCTTCTTGGGAGCTTGAAAATGAGATTAGATAGAAATACCCCCACCTGTTTAGTGGGTTATAGCAGTGATGTGTAAATTAAAGTAGTGGCATTTTTGTTTTGTACAGTGTAATTGTAATGTAGAGTATAGGATAGGTAGTATTTTGGTTCTAGGAGAATTTTCTTTTATAATTGTAATCTCCCATAACTACCTATGTAACCACAATAGTCCTCCGCCATAAGTGAGGGCAGGTAATACAATAAGTAGACCATTTATCTTAGAGATAATGGATTATATGAATAGTAAATTTCGAGGACGAAATTTTATAAGGAGAAGAGAATGTAATGATTTGAAGAATAATGGTATTTAAACAATAAAGAGGGAGGAAAATGGAAATAGAAATAGAAGGAGGCGGCAGACTTTGTTGACGAATGCAAGGTCGTCAACGACGTTGCACTTTGGGTATAATAACCTAGAAATTTAATCAAGGACTTGTCGACGAATCCCTTGTATTCGTCGATGAGGATAATATAGGGTCTCGTCGACGTGGTATATTTCATCGACGAACCTTCTTTGTGACCTCGTCGACGAGATGACGTGGTTCATCGACGAAGGCTATTGTATAAATAGTGTTAAACTCAGATTTTAAGAAGAATTTTCAGCAAAAACTTTACTTTCTCTCTCCTCTTCAGTTTCTCTCCCTTCTCTCTTTGATTCCGGCCTCATTAGTCAACGAATCGACGAACTGAGCCCACCACAATGCTCCTTGAGAAGTTCTCTTCAAGTCTGCTGGAGCAAATCGTTGGTGGGACGAAGTTGGATTTCATCCTAGATTCAAGGTAAGGGTAAGGTCTTTTAAGCAAAATTTGGCTTTCTAGCAGTTGTAAGAAATGCAGTAGACGTAAAAATAGTGATATTTTGTTATGGGATATATGATTTCAGGGTGTTAAGTGGAGAACCCTACGGGTATAGGACCCATCATAGTAGGGGATTTTTAGCAGGAATCAGGTAAGGAAAATATGCTATGCTAGGCAATTCTAGTATGTTTTCAGTAACAATCATACGTTTTTACCAAATTGTTGTTCACAACAGAAATTTATGCAGTTTATTAATTATGTTTAATATGTTTTAAATTACTGTGTGGCTTGAGAATATAGATATAGTACAGAAACATGTTTTACAGTATTTTTCAAAATTATGTCTTACAGAATATACAAACAGTGAATATGTTTTACAGCATTTTCAGAATACCATGATTATACAATTTTACAGTACCATGACATATAGATTTACAGTTAACTTCAGAAACACAGTTGATATAGATACAGTACTACAGCGTCATGGTTAATACAATTATTACAGAATCATGGTAAAACAGATAGTTGTATACAGAGATGTATTATATAGTATCAGACCCCGATGGACCATTACAGATACAGTTTACAAAGCACAGTACCATTGCTATATACAAAATAAAGTGCAACCACCTATTTAGATAATACGTGGTAGATAAGTTGATCGATCCCACATGTGGACAGGCTCCCCATTAGATATGGGTTTAGGAGGGCCGATCAGACTGATGGAGTAAAATGGTTTATCCTGGTAGGCCAGCCAGTGATAGATCCCGCCTACGGGGTCGCACAACCTTGTCATGAGGGGTTAAATCATAACATACAATTATGCATCTAGGGAAGTTTTCAGTTATTATTATGTATATACAGTTTTACATAAATAGAGAATATACTTATGTATATTAAAAGTATGATGTATAGAAACCTAAAATACAGATATGTTAAGCAACATGGAAGAAGGTGGTGGTTTATATTACTTGTATTGTATTTACAGATTCAGTTATACATGATTATATAGAAACAAATTTTCATAGTATTGTAACTCATTTGCCACACACTAGCAATAGCATATTTTGTCTTACTGAGCGTCGTCTCATCCCATTAAATTAATATTTTTTCAGGTGATCCAGCCAGGCAAGCAGATCAGGCTCGCATGTAGAGGGGCTTCAGTACTGCTCTATCAATAGAGTGAGTATTTTTTGGAGTATTTCTGTATAGCCCTAGCCCAGTTGAGGGTATTTTGGGAAACAGTCATATATGTATAGTTTGGAGAACACTGTAGCTTTTTAGTATTGTACATATTTATATATGGTCATGGTTATGTGATTTTAGCTTCTTGTTGCTTAAGTGGATGGTTAGTTTTATATATGGAAGTATCAGAACAATGGAATTTCACAATAATTATTGTTATAAAAAAAACCTCGGTTAATTTAGCACGTCATTACACCTGCCCCCTAGAAGTCCACATGACCTCTGTCATAAACTACTAGGTGAAGTCATGAAGTACCACTGTGGAGTCACTACCAACCTCATGGCCAACCCCTTCACTACTACTTCCTCCAGCGTTAGCAGTATTATCCTTGGACTCCATCTTGAAAAGACAATTGAGAAAATTGTTTAGAATCTTGGTACCTTACATATTTTCTACAAGTACAATACTATAAGACTCGTTTCAATGACTTAACGTCCCTAATAATGACATACTCTGCTAACTTGATACTCTCATTCTAGCTCAAGTTCCATCCCTCCACTCGGAAACAAAACCGTCAATGGATTGCCATGATTTTTTGAACCCGTCTACTGATCCAGAAAAACATAGAAGTCTGCCAATGGATTTCTATCTCCAGGCTTACAAAGGTAAACCTGAAATTCCTATCATAACCATTCCTATCCTTGACCTACACTGACACCTATACTCTGGTAAGATCTCTTAACCTCTTCTAACCATGTCTACAAGACCTAACAACCTGGTTAGTTCCGATACCAACTGTAGCGCCCTGACCCTCTAGGTCGGTCTAGAGTGCCACTAAACATATGTAACATACATCTCTCTAACACCATACATATACAACCCGCCCTAACAAGGGAAAAACGGGTGTTCCATACTGAACTACATAAACATGCATAGCGGAAATACATACAACTTCTAATAAAACTTACCAGAGTTTCTAACTATTTCTTATATACATTCATACATAACTGAAAACATAATCTTTTATATATATTACAATCCCAAAAAGAGACAGACACTGTCTAATTTCTCACCAGTTCTGACAAGGACTGTCTACTATCTAACTCTGCCCAGCAACACACTAGGCTCGATCCCTCGGAGGACCTAAAACAACATTTGTATACTAGGGTGAGACACCTCTCAGTAAGATGAATTATATTATTATCATTCCGTTAAAACTCATAAACATAGCTAACATAATATAATCCCCTTACCTATTTCCTGAAAAACACCCGAGACGCTCGAAAATCAAACCCTAGCTTTTTCCTGAAATCAAGAATCCACTCCTCTAGACTTGTAGATATTCGCTCCCTGATCCTCGAGGTAACTTTCAATCATTGAAATGGGCAACGAATGGCAAAAAATCAAAAAGAGAGAGAGAGAGAGAGAGAGGGGGGGAGGGAGGGAGAGAGAGATATTTTGATTTCTTAACCATGAAGCAATTGAAAATCTATTTATAGACCCCTTAACCTGGTCAAATTCATCGACGAAATGACACCTTCGTCAACAAGCCACATAAGGTCATTCGTCGATGAAAGAAGGGCCATGTCGATTAACCCTACGCCTGATATTTTTCTGACGTTCTGGATTTCTTCGTCAACAAAGCTCTGAATTTTGGCGACGAACCTCAGAAGTGCCTTCGTTGACAAGAACATGGACTTTGTCGAGGAAACCTACTGGAATCCCCTTTTTCCTTTTCTTATTTAATTTCCTTATTTCCTGGTTTGGGTCTCTACACCCCCCTGTCTATTCTGCACTTTATCTATCAACTCTACTAATCTGCGTCATTTCTCTGAGCATTTTTAATCCACTCCTGTAAGGTAGACTATAACACTAGGTTGGCAATAAATGTCTGGTGATTATCCTCTACTAACTCCACACCAAGCCTCTCCAAATCCATCTGAATCGAATGCTGAATCTCCACTACTGACAATGCTGCTCCCACTAATTTCTTGCTCAGAGAATCAACCACCATGTTTGCTTTCCCTAGGTGGTAGCTAATAGTGCAATCATAATCTTCAATAAGCTCCAACCATCTTCTCTGCCTCATATTCAATTCTTTGTAGGTGGAGAAATACTTCAAACTTTTATAGTTAGTGAAGATCTCACATCTCTCACCATAAAGATAATGCCTCCATATTTTTAAAGCATACACCAATGCAGCTAACACTAAATCATGTACCGGGTAGTTCTTTTTATATTCCTTAAGCTGTCGAGAAGCATAAGTAATAACCCTGTCGTGTTACATCAACACACACCCAAGTCTTTTCTAAGACGCGTCACTATATATAGCAAAGTCATCCTCTCCGGATGGAATAGATAACACCGATGCAGTGACCAGCCGCTGTTTCAACTCCTAGAAGCTCTGCTCACACTCGCGGTCCATTCAAATCTCACATTTTTCCTCGTGAGTCATGTCAATGGACCTAATAATCTGGAAAAATCATCCACAAAACGCTGGTAGTACCTTGCCAAACCTAGGAAGCTTCTGATCTTCTGAACATTCATTGATCTAACCCAATCCACCACTACTTCTATCTTACTCAAATCTACTGATATGCCATCCTCAGAGATCATATGCCCAAGAAAAGTGACCTGCCTTGGCTAGAATTCACATTTTTTGAATTTAGCGCATAACTTCTTTTCTCTTAATACCTGTAATACCAGCCTTATATGATCCTCATGCTCCTCAAAACTCTTCGAGTAGACCAGTATATCATCAATAAATACCAGAACAAACTGGTCCAAGTACTGATGGAATACCCAATTCATTAAGTCCATACACGTTGCCGATGCATTAGTCAATCCGAACGGCAATACCAAGAACTTGTAGTGCCCATACTTGGTTCGGAAAGTTGTCTTTGAAACATCCTATGCTTTAACTTTCACCTGGTGATATCCCGACCGAAGGTTAATCTTGGAGTAGACCTAGGTCCCCTGGAGCTGATCAAATAAATCATCAATTCTGGGAAGAGGATATTTATTCTTGACTGTCACTTTATTTATCTCTCTATAATTAATACACATCCTCATAGTCCCGTCTTTCTTCTTCACGAATAGGACTGGTGCTTCCCAAGGCGACACGTTAGGCCTCATAAATCCTTTATCCAACAACTCCTGCTACTGGTCTTTCAATTCTTTCAGTTCAGCTGGAGCAATTCTATAGGATGCTTTAGATATCGGTGCTAACCCGAGTAGTAAATCCATGGAAAATTCAATTTCTCGATATGGTGGTAAACCAGGTAATTCCTCTAGAAAAATATCTGAAAATTCTTTGACTACTGGAATATCAACTTGTTTCAATTCTTCCTTTGGCATCTCCTTTATATAAGCAATATACCCTTGGCAACCACCCTGAAGTAGCCTCCTGACTTGAATAGCTAACACTAACTGTGGCAAGGCGCGCACATGCGATCCCACAAATCTGAATTCCTACTCACCTGGGGGTCTGAAGATCACTTCTTTTTTATGGCAATCAATGCTGGCATAATTAGTTGTCAGCCAATCCATATCCAATATCACATCGAACCCCTGTAAGTCTAATACCATGAGATCGACTGGTAATACTTTCTCCTGAATGCTCACTGGATAGTTTTTAAATACTCTCCTACACCTCACTACTGATCCAGTCAGCGTGGAGATTGACAACCCAACATCTAATAACTATGTTGCAATCCTAGATAGTTTAACATATCCCAATGACATGAAAGAATGGGTGTGTAACGACCTGCTAATAAAATAAAATTTTTTCCCCTATTTTAATATCAAACATTAACCTGAACAGCAGAAAGTCAATCATATAAAATAAATCAACACATAATATAATACCAGAGTGTCAAATCATCCCACAATATACAAACGTCACTGTTCTCTTGGAACTACCATTACTAATACCAAGGGTTTACAAAACATGCCACCCAAAAATAATACTCACTCTCAAAAAGGGCAGTACAACAACCCCTCTAACTGCGAGCTTGCTCCACTCCCCTAGCTGGTTCACCTGAAAAACAATTCAACACTGAGATGAGCCAATGCTCAGTAAGACATAACATGTTATTACTAGTGTGTGGACACTGAACTATAGTTTGGTAAAAATAATCTGATTTAAGAATAGTATAAATAACTGAACCTAAAATGCTGAGATTACATAACGTATAATAAAACCATTAACTACATAACTTAACATGTCAATCCATATGAAATTACTTTTCATATTAATACTACTATTCCTAAAAGTCTGATAGTACTCATAATATCTAAGAAATTTCCCTACATGGTTGTATGTCATGATTTAACCCCTCATGACAGGGTTGTGCAGCCCGAAGGCTGGACCTATCCTGGCTGGCCTACCAGGGTAAGTCAATTGAACTCCAACATTCTGATCGGCCCCCTCAATCCATATTTTGATGGAGAGTTTGTCCCGCGTGGGCACGATCGACCTCATACCACTTACTATCTGAGTAAAGTGGTTGCACTCTGAATTGAATATCTGTAGTTACGGTACCGTGCTCTACTATCTGATCCATCAGGGTCTGATACTATATAGGTAACTGATATCTATAATATACTGCTTTTATTATGGTTTCTAAAATAACCATAACCCTGTAAGTGTATCTGAAAATCTAAATAAATTGTCTGATATTCTAATTTAATATATATATATATATATATATATATATTTGAACTACTGTCTGAATAACTAAATTTTAGGGCATTATGGTACTGTTAAACATAAAATTCTAGAACTACTAAGAATGAATATTTCCATAGTATTTCTGTTAGTAAACTATAACCATAGTGTTCATAATACATATTAGTACAGTACTATTATATGAATAACTCATGCCACACTAATAGATATTAATATTATCAGGTTCTGAAAACTGTATATATAGTTTGAATCATAAGTTAATACAAGCATTTAATTTGTACTGAAATCATACATGGTTGCCTAGCATAGCATGTTTCCCTTACTTGACTACTGGAAAGCCCCTACTAGATATCGGTCCTACACCCGCAGGGTTTCCCACTCAACTCCAATAAAACATCATTATTTCTCTGTCCACTTCATTTCCTACAACTGCTGGAAAGCCTAATTTCAAATAAAAGACCTTACCCTGAACCTGGGGAGAAATTCAACTTGATCCCACTGACAATCTACCCCGGTAAACTTGGAGATAACTTCGCCAAGAGCGTCGTGGTGGCCTCAGATCGTCGATTTGGTGACTAACAGGGATGAAATCGAAGAAAGATGGAAAAAGAACCATAGGAGAGAGAGAAGGGAGGATTTTCGTTGAAGTTCTGCGATTAAACCTAGTTTAGAGCTATTTATACTACGGCCTTCGTCGACGAGCCACGTCATCTCGTCGATGAGGTTCAGAAGGAGGTTCGTCAATGAATACCATCTCCTCATCAACAAATTTAGAATTCGAAAAATGGCCGCTCGGTATTTTCTCGTCGATGAAATGCTACCTTGTCGATGATGTCCTTATGTACCCTCGTCGACAAATCTCCTGTGTTCGTCGATGAGGCCCTAGGAAAATTCTTGGGTTATTACATTCCAAAATGCATCGTCATCGACGAACGCGTCTCTTACTATTTCTATTTCCCTCCCTCTTATTATTTAAATATCATTATTCTTTGGGTCGTTACAGGGTGGTACCTGAGTCAAATAAAATAACAACTTTACTTCGTAAAGTAAGAATACCTATCACAACGTCTCTAGCAACCTCATCGTCTACCGGCATCAGTGCATAAACCCTTGCCAGAGCTGTGTTCCTCTATTGGCCTCCCCAGGGCACCTGATAACCTCCCCAAAATGGTCTAGGAGCTGGTGCATGGGTCAGCGGTCCCTGACAAGCTCGAGCCATATGGCCGAATCTCCCATACCGATAGCATATGTTCTCTCCTAATCGACATTCTCCCATATGTCTCCGGCCACACCTAGGGTAGGTGGGATAAGTCTGCTCACCCTTAAAACCATGGCGTCCCATCATCTGCCTTTAACCTCCACTGTACCGATCTCCTCTCCATGAGCCTCGGCTGGAACCCGCCTGAAAACCTAAAGGTGTGGGTCTTTTCCTCTGGCTTTGCATCTCAGCATCCCTCAGTATACTCTCCTCTGCAACAATGGCCCTATTAACCAGCTCCGAAAACTCCTGCACCTTTAAAGTTGACACTTGTGCATAGAGTTCTCGCCTCAGACCTCTCTCAAACTTTCTGGCCTTCTTAGCTTCGTCTGGTACTATGTAAGGAGCAAATCGTGACAACTCAATGAACTTTGCCGCATACTGCTAAACTTTCATTGGCCTCTTAGTCAAACTCAGAAACTCCTACACTTTAACCTCTCTAATAGTAGCGGGAAAATATCTGTCGAAAAATACCTCCTTGAACCAGCTCCAGGTCATAGCCATTGGTATGGTTCTCTGCTCCTCCAATAATTTCGTAGCCATCCACCATCTCTCGGCCTCGCCTATCAACTTGTATATGGTAAAGAGGACCCTCTGCTCATTGGTGTAGTGGAGCACCATTAATACTTTCTCAATGTCTTGCATCCAGTTCTCAGTAACTGCAAGATCAGCTCCTCCTAAAAACGTTGGAGGGTTAATCTTGGTAAACTTCTCTATCGTACACCCTTGGGCTACAGACAGGCCTCCCTTCTCCTTGGAGATCCGTGCAATCTGAGCCATAACCTATTGAGTTACGCTGCGAAAAATAGCATATGAATTCCCCTACCCATGCTAGAAGGCCTTGCACCATCATCGCCGCTAGCATGAGCACTACTACCTTTAGGGTCCATCCAACAATAATACCAAATTATTTTGAGAATCCGAACCTCATAATGTTATTCTTACATTAATCTAACTAAGATATCCTTATACCACCTATCACTCATTTAAGGTCTAGTTCTACTATATGGAAATAGAAACCGACAATAGTTTACTATGGTTTTCCTGAAATCGTCACCCCATGAAAATCACAGAAATCACCCCAAAGTTCCTACTTCCAAACTGCAAAACAGAACCCTAAATTCTCATCTTAATTTCCCAACATTAACTCAGTACAATTATGTTCTATCTCAATTTCTATCCTTCTCAAAATTCCATTCCTATATTCTGGTATTGTTTTCTGCTGTACACTAGAGTCTATAAAACCTAGCAACCAAGGCTCTGATACCAAATTTTGAACACCCATAATTCCATACATTTTCTTTTTTAAAATACTATAAAATCATACTACTCTAAAAATCTGCTATAACATCTCGGTCCCAAAGGGGGCACCGAGGAATACCTGTTTATAAGATAACACAACTATGCAGCGGAAAACATAAAATCACATAACCATAATTACAATACCAGAATTCAGTATTTTTCCAAAACATATATATACACATCCCTCCAATATTCTCCACTAAAACATCTAGATTCTATGCAAAATACATCTCCCAGCATTTACTTACCTTACAAACAAGGCAGTACAAGATCCTCTTTATCTCCGAGCCTGATCTACTCGTTTAGTTGGATTACCCGAAATGTGTTAAATTACTAGGATGAGATAACTCTCAGTAAGACAAAATATGCTATTACCAGTGTGTGACAACTAATTTTACATGAACAATATACTTTTAATCAGCTGAAACTGAGATAACATGTAAAATAAAGTACAATATAACTCACACCTATGTGGCTTAAAATATAACTGTTTCTGAACTTTCTATTTAATCATACCTTTAGTATCTATAGGTACATCTGTTGTTTTCTATAAATCTGTGTGAATATATATACATAACTGTGAAAACTTCCCTGGATGGATAATTGTAAGCCATGATTAAACCCCTCACGACAGGGTTGTGCGGCCCGTAGACGGGACTTAACACTCGTTGACCCGCCAAGTTAAGTCAATTGAAACCTCTATCGTCAGATCGGTCGCCTTAACCCAGACTACCAGGGAGCCTACAATCTCTTCCAAGGCACGATCGACTACTCATAAAATCCACATAGTATCTGAGATATGTGGTTGCACTCTAAACTGAAATAGTTATGGTGCCATACTCTGAAAATCTGATCTGGTCCGTCAGGGTCTGATACTATATAATACTATTATACATATATATATATATATATATTACTGTTTTACCATGATTCTGTTTCAACTGAATTTAACCATAACATTGTAATAACTAATCTGAATAAACTGTAATATTTGAATAAACTGTAATATCTGAATGTTATGGTTCTATAATCTATATATCATGGTATTCTGTAAATTGTATAAAATATCTTTCTGTGTGTATACTGTAAATCATGATTTTATAAATTTTGTAAAACATCTTTCTGTAGATATACTGTAAATCATGATACTTTGAAAGCTGTGTAAATTCTGTATTGAACTGATATTTACACATGCCAAACAATTAAATAAATAAAACCCATGTACTGTAACTTGTATATCTCTGATAATAAAGTTAATTTATAATCTATAGAATTTTCTTGAAAACACATAATTTCATATCTTAAATCATCAGAATTCGTATCCTAAAATACATATATTTTACTGGTAAAAATTCCTAAAATTACTAGCATAATATTTATCCCTTACCTAACTGACTGGAAAGCCTAACTCTAACTCTATCCTCACGCCTGCGGCGTACCAAACTCAAAATCCTGAAATAATGTATATTTCCTAATTCAATCAACCCAAACTCAAAATAATAACTATACTCATTTTTTCCCAGGCTCACATAGCTCTTTTATTAATAAAATTCTAAACTACTAATTATTTATCAATGTTACCTGAGTTCCTGAGAAAACACCCGCTGGGATCCTCAACTCATGCCTGTGGTGTTTGGAAATCCAAACCCTGAAATCACAACGCCCTAGTTTAATCAACTCAACTTCAATATATTTTCGTCTAACACAAGAATTGGGTTCAAAAAAGCCTACTAACTATATAAACGCTAAAATAACCCACTTACCCTGATTTTGGGATGGTGCCTAAACTTCTCAAACCAAAATTATGCTCCGACTAAGTTGTAGAGAATCTCCCCAGGATCAACATGGTAACTTCTTATCGTTGAAACAGGGAGAAACAGAGCCAAAATCGTAGAGATAAGGTGGAGAAACCGAAATGTATAAAGAGAAAGTGAAAGAGGAATTTATTTCCTCGCTGAAATTTGATTTTCGGCTATATATTGGTAGCTGTCCACGTGGCTTCGTCGACTAGACACATGGTCTCGTCGACAAACCCATGAAGAGAGTTCATCGACGAAGGTAATGAGTTCGTCGACAACCGAAAGGTCTGAAAATTTCCCCTTTCGGTATCTTTTCGTCGACAAGACATTAAGGCTCATCGACGAAACCAAGTAGTTTGTCGACGAACCCTGACTTTGGTTCCTTTTTGGAATTTTCCTTTTCCTCCCATTTATCCCTCTTTCTCTCTATTATTTAATTGCTATTTTTTTTCGGGTCTCTACAATGTCCCCTATCCTTACCTAATAGGCTTGGACAAAGTAAAAACTGAGCAGAGTGGTTCGCCCCCCCCCCCCTCTCAAAGACCTTGTCTCATGAGAGCGAACGATAATATACTCCTATCTATTCCTAAAAGGTAAAGCCCGGGTAGGAGGCTCGTGAAAATATATGTGCTCACATAATTTTTAAAGCCTATTCCTTTAGTCCCCATATATCATTAAACCTTGCACATGCTCATCCATCCATTCCAAACATACAAGAGTTAAATATACAAATAAAATATTCTCAAGTATGCTACAATCATCCATATATACAAACAAAACATCATAGAGTAATAAAAAATCATTAAGTTCATATTTGGGATAGTTAATAACTAATTGATGGCTCGACTCTCTAAGTCCCTAGCAGAGTCGCCAAGTTATCGCAATGTCTCGGAGAAGGGTCCGGAATGGTGATGAATAATAGTATTTAAAATTTTATGGGGTTGCCACTATCTGTTATTTACCTTGGTGTGTTTAGATCACCTAGTTACTACTCATTGATCAGTCTCTAACCTAATCCTAAGTCAAGGAACCAGTAGTCTCAATCTGCTTTACTAGAGTTGGGATCAGGAGTACAGTCATGCAAATGGAAGGTATCAGCACCCCCTACGCACTCGTTTTGTGAATGGTACCTAATTAATCATGAATTATCCCTAAATGGGATCTGATGGTCTTTAATTAACCCCTTTAAAATAAATAATTAAATAAATCAACAAATAAACATGCAAATAAATAAATAAAATAAAATAACAATTAAAAGGAAAACGAAAATCAAAGTGCAATTAGGAATACTAATAAAACCTCCAAACGAGGGGATCTTGTTAGATAAATCCCCTTCAGAGCTAATATAGGTGAGGTATGAAATACTTATTTACCTTTTTTAAAATCATTGGGACACACACATATAAAAAATAGGTAAAATCATCAAACTTTAAACAAACGAATCTTTAAAAAATATTCCTAGATTTTTTCCAAAATTTTGTAGAAATTTTCCTCATTTTTTGGTCTTTTTTATTTTTTCTATTTTTTTAAATTTGAACCAAAATAACTCAAATATTTTTATTGACTTCAAAAATCTTTTTCCAAAATTTTTTTTTTAATTTTTCTCTGCTTTTTTATTATTTATATAATTTTTCTCCAGTTAAATAATATAAAAAACTAATTAAAAATTCAAATAAATAATATGAATATAAAAAAAAATAGACTGGTTTAGGGTAGTGGGCCACGTGTCCACCTAGGGTTGTGACACGTGGCATTTTTTCTTTGTTTTTTATTTTTTTTTAAATTTCACTGTATCTCGGTGACGTCACCCTACGACATGGCATCTCCTGAGTGGCCTGGGACAAATGATACAGATCAGTGACGTGGCAGCGATCCAACCATCTAGAGGAAACATATATTGGATGACTGAGATTAGGCCATGTCACCCCTAAAATACTAAGCTCAGATCGTGACACATGTCACTGTATAGAGGTGACATGTGTAAAGACCTGAAATTTCTGCTATATTTTTTTTTTATAATAACTATCATAATAACTCTGATACCATAATATACTAATAAAGTCAAAGTCAACCTGGACCCATAAGTATCGGGGATATACCCATCTATACATACATATTGTCTATGCAGCGAAACTATAATTTACACAACCATATATATATATATACAATACCAAAGTTCTACTATGTCCATAAATACACATATATTCATCCCCAAAAAGAACCATGATATCCTAGAGTCATAACCCTAAAATTTCATCCGGTACACAACCCCATAACTTACCCTTCAGACAAGGTAGTATAAAATAGCTTCAACTAACCTCGAAGCTCGGACTGCCAAGGGGCAACTACTCCCACGCTGGTGCACAATCGACTATCCAAACTCCCACACTCTATCTGATATGTGTGGTAGTACTGCCTGAACTGATAGCTATGGTACTGTGCTCTGAATCTAAACTAAGCCATCTAGGTTCTCGTTATCATATAATACATTTCTCATAATATAATTTTGAAATAAAAACTAGCTTTTACATATTTTCGAATAAAAGCCGTCATTTCATAATTTCTGAATAAACTATCATATTAAAACTTATCACGACATCTGCGCCGACTGAATATCTTGGCATCTGCACCGGCTGAATAATACGACATCTGCGCTGACTGAAGGTTACAACATCTGCACCAACTGAATTTCATAATATACGCGAAAATACAATTTCTGTACTATTTATAACTTTTCTGAAAACTATCATTAAAACATGCTTGTTCTATATTTTTATGAAATATTCTAACATGCTATTAACTGTAGTTAAAAAAAAAAATCTATACTCATGCCACACATAAGTGAATACAATACTATATCATATTATCTTGCCTAAAAACATATATTTTTCTAACAAAATAATATTAAATCTGTTTTTCAAAAGTTTCCTCAGTTCCATCTCAGTATTCCCAAAACTATACATAATTTCTGAATTAAATACTAAATATTGAATAATACATTTTCTGAAAATACCTGACTCAATTTATCCCCTTACTTATTTCCTGGAAAACCTGCTAAAATCCTAAATCACGCATACGGCGTCCCAAAACTCCAAACCCTGAAATCATATTAACTTTAGTTCAATCAACTCAAACCCTAGTATAACACCATCTAATACATTTCCTGGGCCTAGAAATACCTAATAATCATGTAAATCCTAACATAACTCAATTACCTAAATTTTGGGATGGAGCCCAAGAACTCCAAACCAACAATCTGCTCCGGCTAAGTTTTAGAGAATTTCCCCAAGATCAACACAGTAACCTCTGATCGTCAAAATGGGGAAAAACGGAGCCGAAATCGTAGAAAGAAGGAGGGAGAGCCGAAGTTTAGAGAGAGAAGTGGAGAAAAACTAAAACCCTCGCTGGAAATGTGATTTTTGCATATATATAGATGGTTGGCCACGTGGCCTCGTCGACGAGATACGTGTACTCGTCGACAAGTCATAGAAGAGTGTTCATCAACAAAGATAATGAGTTCGTCGACGAACCTTTAGTAGCCTGAATTCTCTGCTCTCGGTATTTTCTCGTCGACGAACACGTGTACATCGTCGACAAGATCTAGACAGATGTTCGTTGACGAGAACCCTGGGTTCGTCGACGAACTCTGGCTGATGCTCCTTAATAAAATTCATTTTCCTTCTTTTCTTTTCTTTTATTATTTTATTACTATTATTTTTCCAAGTCTCTACATTCTCCCCTCCTTTTAAAATTTTCATCCTCAAAATTTGCTATATCCTTAAAGGAAAAATTTGCTACTTATTTTATTATTTACCCTCACTTATAGCGGAGGAATACCGTGGTTACATTTACGGTCTTGGGAGATTACAATAACAAACCAAAATTCTCCCAAAACCAACAAAACAGAAATCTATTACATACACTGATTAACTTGCATAAAACAAAAACTATTTACATAATTTCCTTAGCTATATTATTATCCTTTCCTAGCTAATGCTGGACCCATTAAAACAAATGTGAGTATTTCTGACACATCTCCTCCTCCAGCTCCCACAACGCCTCCTCTAGTGCATAATTCCTCCATAAAACTTTTACTAGTGGTGTTTTCTTGGTGCGCAACTCTTGTTCTTTACTATCTACAATCTGCACTGGTATTTCTTCATATACGGAAGTGTCTCTAAGCCCTATCTTTTTATAACTAATCACGTGGGAGGGATCTGGGACGTATTTCCTCAACATAGCCACATGGAATACATCATGAATCCTGAATAGTGATGGAGGTAAAGCTAACTTGTAGATAGCTGGACCCACTCTCTCAAGTATCTCAAATGGGCCAATGTACCTAGGACTCAGCTTACCCTTCCTCCCAAAGCTCACAGCTCCCCTAAGCGGTGCTACGCTAAAAAACACATGGTCTCCCACATCAAACTCCAAATTTCGGTGACAAGTATCTGCATAACCTTTTTGTCGACTTTGGGTTGCACTGATTTTATCTCTAATAAGTCATACTTTATCATACACTTGCTGCACCAATTATGGCCCCATAACTTGTCTTTCACTCATTTCATCCCAATATAGTGGAGAGCGGCACCTTCTACCATATAGTGCCTTGTAAGTTGTCATTCCAATGCTAGTCTGGTAGCTGTTATTATACGCGAATTCAACCAACGGCATAAAAGACGTCCAATTACCCCTAAAGTCTAACACATATGCTCGCAGCATATCCTCTAGTATCTAGATCATCCTCTCCGTCTGCCCATCAGTATGAGGATGAAAGGTTATGCTGAATGATAACTAAGACCCCCAAGCTTCTGGCAAACTCTTCCAAAACCGTGATGAGAAGCGTGGGTCTCAGATTGAAACTATAGATACTGGCTGTCATGCCCTGGACCCGCCACTTGGGGCGCAGAGTGTTATGAGACCAACACGCGTCTCTGATACCATTCACTCAACGAGAAAAATAAAATAACCTCAACAAAATATACCAAAGTTCTATATTTACACATGTAGATCCATAATAATTACAACCTCTTTCTTCATATTACAAACCTGAACAAAATATATTAAACATAAAAAATAAAAACATAATCATTCTAGGACCACTCACAAAACTACCCTGCCCTGGAGCTACCTAAGCTCGATCACCTGAATAACCTGAAAAGATTTAATCAACGGAGAGGTGAGACACCTCTCAGTAAGGAAGAAATAATTTATAATTGTGTGTGGCTAAAGTGTTTAATATATAATTAAAATATTCATACAAACACATTCATAATCCATTAGTAGCCAAGATATCACGCTCACAATCACGCCATGGTCAACGTCTCTGTCCTCCAATCACATGCCCACATACATGCATATTTTATTTGTGGATTTTATACTTCTATTTTGAGAAGCAAAGAAGGAAGGAGGAAAAACATGAAGGGGGCAGCACAACAGGATTTGTTGACAAGAAGCCTATGCTCATCGACGAGGGAACAATAGAGGTTCGTCGACGAAGGTTCTGAAGCTCGTCGACGAATAATTACCGAGAATAGAAAACTTTCAAATTTTTGGCATCATCGATGAGAGTCTTGTATTCGTCGATAAAGGGTCTTTTTGATCATGTCAACGAGGCCTGTGTTTGTCGATGAGAGGCCCCTGGGCTGCTGCAGTTTTTCTGAATTTTGAATATTTTGAACGTTGGGTGGTAGGGCAAACGAGGGGAAACCTCCGTGGAACTTCTATATATGTCATCTAGGCATATTTTGAGAGAAGAGATGATCATTAGAGAAGTTTATTGTGTACATTTTGATTTCCTTAGTGAAATTTGTGTGTCATTGCTTTCATGGATGTAGGCTTTGCCAAACCTCGTAAATATTTGTGTTGATCTTGTTTTGGTTGTGTGCGTGTTTATTCCACTACGTATCTTCATTATATGGTCCATATCACTACAATTTGGTATCAGAGAGTTTGTTGTTATGGCATCGGGATCATCTTATGTAAGATTTGACATTATCAAATTCGATGGAATCGGAAACTTCTGTTTATGGCAGAGGAGAGTGAAAGATATTCTAGTGCAATAAGGAATGGCTAAGGCTCTGCTTGATTCTCAACCGGAAGGAATGGATGCGGCAACATGGTTAGATTTGAAAGCAAAGGCAGCATTGAGAATACGCTTGTGTTTGGCTGACGAAGTTCTTTATCGGGTAATGGAGGAGGATTCTCCAGCGGTTATCTGGAGAAAGTTAGAAAGTTGGTAGATGTCTAAATCTCTCAATAACAAACTTTTTCTTAAGCAGCGTTTATATTGGCTTAAGATGGTAGAAGGATCTATTCTATATCAACACATCAATGCATTTAATCAAATCATAAGTGATCTTATGAGAGTTGATGTGAAGTTTGATGAGGATGATAAGGCTTTGATACTGTTAAATTCTTTTCCCTCGACTCATACCTACAAAAATCTTTTGACTACTCATACGTGGGGAAAAGAAACACTTGATTTGCAAGAAGTAACAAGTGCCTTGTTAAATTTTCATCAAAGGTTGAAAATATGTGATAAAGGAGAAGGACTTGTGGTAAAGGGCATCAATGAGCGAGGCAAAGGAAAGTTTAAAATTGGGTCTAATTAGAATTTCTGATATCAATCCAAGAAGAAGAAAGAAATTCGGTGTTATAAATGCGGTAAAAAGAGGCATGTGAAACCGGAATGTCCAGATTGGAAGAAGGGAAATGCTAATAAGCATGAGGGGATTTCTAAATCTGTAAATGTTATCAAGAAGAGGATTCAGCGGATGGTGATGTTCTATTAGTTCAGCGAGTCGGATAATCTAACGGACTCTTGGATACTTGACTCGGCATGTTCTTATCACATGACTCCAAACAAGGAGTGGTTCAGCACTTACAGGTTACTAAATTCTGGATTAGTTCTTATGGGTAATGATGCTTCTTACAAGATTGTTGCCATAGGAAATGTAAAGATAAAGATGTTTGATGGTGCTGTAAGAACATTTTGTAATGTAAGATATATACTTGAGTTCAGAAAGAGATTGATATCTCTTGACACTTTGGATTGTAATGGCTTTAATTATAAGTCTAAAGGTGGAGTCTTGATGGTATGGAAAGGTAATCTGGCTATAATAAAAGAGAAGAAGTTAGATGGGAATATTTACACATTGCAGGGAACTACCGTTGTAGGTGGAGTTGCAGTTGTGGATGCTGAATCAGATGAGATCGTCTTGTGGCATATGCGTCTTGGGCATATGGGAGAACATGGAATAAAAGAACTACACAAGAGAAAATTATTGAAAGGTTTAAAATCATGTCAGTTGGAATTTTACAGATTTTGTATTCTTGGAAAACAAAAGAGGGCAAAATTCAGTTCAGTTACTCACAAGACGAAAGGACTTCTTGACTATGTACATTCAAATGTTTGGGGACTAGTTAGAGTTGCATCAAAGGGTGGACATGTGTACTATGTGAGTTTCATTGATGATTACTCACGGAAGGTTTGGGTTTACTTCGTGCGTCACAAATTAGTATGTTTGCCAAGTTTAAGATTTGGAAGGCTGAAGTCGAAAACTTGATAGGGAGGAGAATCAAATATTTAAGGTCGTATAATAGGATCGAGTATTCTAATTCTCGGTTTATAGAGTTTTGTGTGGAGCAGTGCATCAAGAGACATTCTACAGTTCTTCAAACACCTCAACAAAATAGTGTGGCAGGACGGATGAATTGGACTCTTGCTGATAGGGCTTGGTGTCTCAGATTGAATGTAGGGCTACTAAAGAACTTTTGGGCTGATCCAGTTAGTATGACTTGTTTTCTGGTTAACCGATCACTAAGGGCATCACTAGCGAGTAAAGTGACGGAAGAGGTTTGGATGGGAAATGCAGTAGACTACTTCGAATTGAAGATATTCGGATGTCCAACCTATGTCCACATGTCTAGTGAGGAGAGGTCTAAGCTTGACCCGAAGTCTCATCATTGCATCTTCTTGGGATATCCAAAGGGTGTGAAGGGGTATAAGTTTTGGGATCCAATGGCAAACAAGGTGGTGATCAGTAGAGGTCTCTTTGATGAAAATTCTATGGTGAAGTGTATTTAAGAGTTTGATAAACAGAAACAGGAGCCAAAAAGTTAGGATAGTAATGAACATGTTGTGCAGGTGGAGTTGGAAGCTCAGGGTAACAAAAATGGTTATGGTCCCGTGGTTGCAGGAAGCTCTAGCTCGGGAAACCATCAAGTCGACGATATTCCTATACGGAGGTCCGGACGCACTATCAGGACTCCATCAAGGTATGGTTTTGATGAGTTAGTATCTCATGTTTTCCTTACTTATTGTAACGATCCAACTTCTTTTCAAGAGGTAGTGCACGACCAAGAGAAAGATAGGTGGATGGGAGCGATGATTGAGGAGATGGAATCATTACATAAGAACCTAACTTGGGATTTAGTGGAGATTCTAGATGGGAAGAGACCAATAGATTGCAAATGGGTGTATAAGAAGAAGGAGACAATTTTAGAAAAGGAATGAGAGAAATTCAAGGCACGGTTCGTGGCAAAAGAATACTCACAAAAGAAGGGGATAAATTATGATGAGATCTTTTCTCCAGTGGTCTGATATACTTCTATCAGAGTTGTGTTGGGGTTAGTAGCTTATTACGATCTTCATTTCGAACAAATGGATGTGAAGACGGCATTTCTTCACAGTGACTTGGAGGAACAAATCTACATGGTACAGCCGGAGGGATTCATTGAACTAGGAAAAGAAAATTTTGTTTGTAAGTTGAAGAAATCTCTTTGTGGCTGAAACAGTCTCCAAGGCAATGGTATAAATAGTTTGATTCATACATGATGAAGATTGGCTATAAACGGTGTGAGTATGATTGTTGCATTTATGTGAATAAACTTGAGGATGGTTCTCTTGTTTTCTTATTATTGTACGTTGATGACATGTTGATAGCTACAATAGATTTAACTGAGGTGAATCAGTTAAAGGACCTATTGCATAAGGAATTAGACATGAAGTATCTTGGTTCAGCCAAGAAAATACTTGGAATGGAGATTCGCCAAGACAAGACTGCAGGGAGATTATGATTATCTCATGGTGGTTATATGCAGAAGGTGTTGGAAAGGTTTAGCATGGCTAATGCAAGACCGATGTGTACACCTCTAGTAAATCATTTCAAGTTTTCTATTGCAGATTGCCCAAGTTCAGATGAGGAAATCAGGGACATGTCAAAGGTCCCCTATGCTAGTGTTGTGGGGAGTTTAATTTATGTCATGGCATGTACGAGGCCATATTTGGCTCATGCAGTAAGCGTGGTGAGCAAGTTCCTCTCTAATCCAGGAAGACAGCATTTGGAAGCTGTCAAATGGATACTTAGATACTTGCGGGGTACATCTGGATATGACATCATGTTCAGCAAGCAACAAGATTGTCCTTTAATTATGGGATTTGTTGATGCAGATTATGTTGAAAATATGGATGATAGAAGGTCTACAACAGGATATGTGTTTATCTTTGTAGGAGGACCGGTATGTTGGAGATCCATGGTACAGTGTTTGTTTGCATTGTCCACAACTGAGGCGGAGTATATGGCAGTTGTCGAAGCTGCAAAGGAAGCCTTATGGCTTACTAGTTTAGTCAGAGAGTTGGGGTTACAACAAGATGGTGTGGTGCTGCATTGTGCTAGTCAGAGTGTCATTTACTTGGCGAAAAATCAACTATACCATGCTAGGACCAAGCACGCCGATGTGAGGTTCCACAGGGTTTGGGAATTGATTGCTTCGAGTGAACTTGTGTTGGAGAAAATTCACACATCTGATAATGCAGCATATATTCTGACCAAATCAGTTATTTCAGAGAAGTTCAAACATTGCTTGGACTTACTCCATGTCTCCAAGTGATAGAAGGGAGATATACCAAACCAAGCGTTTTTAAAGTTCAAAGTGAAGCAGTTCATGTTTTTGAGATTCTTCTAAGGGGCGTATAATCGTCAAGGTGGAGATTGTTATTTGTGGCTCTTATACTTCTTTTTTGATAAGCAAAAAAGGAAGGAGGAAAAACATGAAGGGGGCAGCACAACAGTATTTGTCGACGAGAAGTCTATGCTTGTCGACGAGGGAATAGCAGAGGTTCGTCGACGAAGGTTCTGAAGCTTGTCGATGAACAATTACCGAGAGTAGAAAACTTTCATATTTCTAGCATTGTCGATGAGAGTCATGTATTCGTTAACGAAGGGTCTTCTTGTCACGTTGACGAGGTCCTGTGTTCGTCGACGAGAGGCACCTGGGCTGCGGCAGTTTTTTTGAATTTTGAATTTTTTGAACGTTGGGTGGTTGGGCAAATGGGGGGAAACCTCCATGGAACTTCTATATATGTCATCTAGGCATATTTTGAGAGAAGATATTATCATTAGAGAAGCGTATTGTGTACATATTGATTTCCTTAATGAAATTTGTGTGTCATTGCTTCCGTGGATGTAAGATTTGCCGAACCACATAAATCTTTGTGTTGATCTTGTTCTAGTTGTATGTGTGTTATTTACATTTACTTGTCGTTGTTTATTTCGTTGCGTATCTTCATTATACGATCCATATAACTATAGTCTATATGTATCATATATAATCATACATATAAATACACATACATATGTAAATACACCCACACTTATATATATGATATACAGGGGCGGCTCTGCCTTTAGGCCATTGAGGCACCCGCCTAGGGCCCCCAAATTTTTGGGGCCTCTCAATTTTTTTTAATATAATAATATACTTTTTGGGCCCTAAAATTTTTTTTGATTAAATAATATTAGTATTATTTATTATGTTCTATTCCCATAATTGACTTCCCAACTAACAAATAAATGAAATTATATTTTAAAATATAAAATAAATACAATTTAATTCCTTTTTTTTCAAGTCTTATACTTCCCAACTAACAACTTTATTGTATTTCAAATTATCTATTACTCCCATCTCCCTCTCTTAGTCTCTCTAAAATTTTTTTTTCATCTCTCACACTCTCTCACTCTCATCTCTTGGTCTCTCTATGATTTTTGCTCCAACTATTGTGTTCATCATCTTTGGGCCTCCGATTCTCTGTAATTTTCTTCAACTCTAATTTTGATTTCAATTTTGTATATTATTTTCACTCTGAATTTTTTTTTTCTATTTTTTCTTAGATTTTGGAAGCTTTGAGGTTAGAGCACTGTATCCAGCAAGAATCCGATATCTCTAAAATCTCGCTCGCCGATCGATTTGCAATAATAATAATAATCAGGTTATATTATTTCAATCTACTATTTCTATAGATTTATTAAATTTATTTTAATTTGTTTACATAATTTGTCAATTTATAGTGTCAATTTTGAAATTTAACTATGTCAACGAGAAAATATAAATCTGGATATGAAAAACAAAGAAAAGAAAAAAAAATAGATGAATCAGTGTCATCTCAAAAGGGAGCTCTTGATAAATTTATTTTTAGTTCTAAGCAAAATATAAATGAGCCCACTCCAGTACCCTTACAAAACTATGTCACAAGAAAGATTAAATGGATTGGCTATATTATCAATAGAAAAAGAAATACTTAAAAATCTTGAATATAAAACTTTAATTAGTGATTTTGCATCTCAAAAAGTTAGAAAAATTAATTTTAAATAAAATTAAAAATTAAAAAAAAATATTAAGGGTTCTTGATTAAATCATTCGCCTAGGGCCCTATATTGTGAAGAGCCGGCCGTGTTTATGCATCTATGCATGCATACACTCACACACTTGGCACATGTTCTGATAATCCGGAAAAAAAAAACAATTAATTAAATTATTATTATTAAATAAATAAAATAAATAATAATAATAATAATAATAATGATAATAATAATATCTATCTATATATAAATGATAAGTATATAACTAAAGGACAAAAGTAATAATGATAATAATAATAATATTAAATAGGATATATATGCATTCAATAGATCAGATTGAATTTAAATCCCCTTTCCACTTCACACATGCACGCACAATCTCATCCTTTTTTCTTATTTTGTTGGCTTGCATTAAAGCAAGTCTCCTTCCCCATGCAAGTTACCTCTACCTTTTTGTTTGCATGCCCTAAAGTCACCCTTACCCAATTCATGCATGCAAATCCCCATGCATGCACACGTACACCCCCATCCTGCCACCTACATGCATGTGCTGCATTTGCATGCAAATAATAACAATAAAAATATCTACCTCAATTCTCTTATAAATAGGATCAGATCTTGAGTTTATTTTCATAAGAAATTTCAAGGATAAAATTGAAGGAAAAAGTGAGGAAAAAGATTTAGTAACAGACAGAGAATTTTTATACCCTTAAAATTCTCGCTTTTCCACTCTTTTTCAACTCATTTTAGGAATTCATTATTTTATTGTGTCAGAGGAATAAATCAATATAAGTGGGATAGATTATGTCATATTTTATAAATATACCTGATTCAAATTAAGTACGTGAATATAATTATATCTGCTTTATTTAAATATATACCTGAGTTAAATTAAAATACCTGGAGTTGATCATATCCATTTCTTATTTAAATATATTTGAGTTAAATTAAAATATATGAATTTAATCATACCCGCTTCTTATTTAAATATACTAGAGAATATTTTTGTTACGAAATATTATAAATTTTCTCGAGTAATTTATAAAATGATAATAATAATTAGCATGTAAATCGTGTGGCGTGAGTTTAGCTTATTGCATAAATGAGCAAGTATGTGATAGTTACAACAATAAATTTATTACATGATTTATTAATAATAATAATAATAAAATTATATTACAAGTTTTATATTTAGAAAGGTTGAGATTTTTATGATACTGTTTTTATTACATAAATTATAATTGTAAGTTTAAGAACACTGATGACTCGAATGATGTGAATGCTTAATAATGTAACTTATAGTTGCAAAAGATTACGAGTGCAATTACACTGTTGTGAAAGTTTTGGTGGATGACAATGGATTTCACCTGAGTACACACCTGGTTTCGGACCAGGATGTGATAGAAAAATCTCACTTACAGAGATGATGTTTGATTTAGTTTGGTTAGTCAACTAGCTAAATCCAGTCTTCATACTGCACAATTCAGTCATAAGGAAACCTGAAACCTATAGGTCAAAGGAATTTTGTATACATATTTATATATTTATGTGATTAGGGTCATTTATTAGGCCTAAATAATGATATATATATATATATATATATATATATATATATATAGTTATACATGACCATATTTAAAGGGCCTACATGATGATTTTCAGTGAAGGAAAGTATACACGTATTTGTGAACAGAATCCGTTTAGTAGGGCTAAATGATGATGTGAAAGAAATGTATAAAGCAAAATATATATAGTTATATGCATACATCTATTTGGATAAAAATGATTTTTAATTATTCAAATATAGTTTTTAACAATTAAATTATTAAATGAATTATTACATTGTAAAGCTCATCTTAACCACACTATTGGCCTCATAAGGATTAGAATCTTATTTTAATGATAACAAACTAAAGGAACTTAACATATTTAATTAAGTGATGATATTTCAGGACACAAGGATTATTGAAAACTTATACTCCAAAGAAGGAAGATCTCATAAAGCTTATACTATTAAAGCATGGATTCAAAGATGATTTGATGAAACTTAAAGTGAATTGAAATTGGAAGTCAAGATAGACTCAAGAGATGGAAAAACATGAAGACTTAAGTGCTTAAAATGTCAAAGTCTTAAAACGTTTTTATGTAAGTACTTCAAGCAATTTCAATATGGATACATAAAACTCTTAGGTTAATTACTTGGACCTAGATACTGTTAATACTTGAAAAATATTTTTATAAGGTCAAAAGTTATTTCAAAAAGGTTAAAATTATTTTTGAAATGAAAAACACCAAAACAGGGTTTTCCAAATTCTATTATTTTTTATATATGTGCATTGATGAGGATTTTTCTCTATCAACCACTTCTTATCTTAAGAAATGTTCAACATGAACGTTGTGGTATTTTCTTTTAACTTTTTGTTGATACCAAGAACGTCTAATTTGAAGTTATGTGGAAAAAGTTATGATCAAAATATTAAAGAGTGATCGAAATTGACAGCACTTTAGGCGATTGATCAGGCGCTTAAACAGCAGATAGAACCACTTCAGGCGACTGACCCTTGTCAGTTCAAGTGCCTGACCCTGTACTAACTTAAAAAATACACTGAATTTCAAGTTCAGGTGACTGACCTGATGAGTTCAGGCACCTGAACCTCGTAACGACTATTTTTTAACAGTTAATAAAAGTTTTCAAAAGTGATTTCTTGGGCTCCAAACTTTGAGAAAACTTGGGGAATACTCCAACCAACTTGGGCAACACGAAAAATACTCTTTAAACTCTATAAATACTTGATTAAACCCAAGGATCAATTACACCAACAACCTACAAGTAACAAATCAATCAAATTCTTTCTACTCTTCAAAGTTACCTTGCCTATACTTTTGTTGAATTACTTGCTGCGATTTTGCTGAGAAAAACTCACGTGTCTTTGCATTTTTACTATGTCATTCAATCTAAGAAAGAACCCCGGTGATACATATACTTGAGCTTCATCTTTCTATATTATGATTTTGATTGAAGTAAATAGATTTCAATTGTACTAATATACTCTTTTGAGAGTGTCATTGTACACCAAATTATTTCTTGTTTCTCTTGTAGTTTTTGACGGTTTAAGGTTGGTTGAATTGTTGTACCGAGCATGGGGTATCGCTTGGAGAGGGGGCTCCACCCTAAAGGAAGGATTGTAATGGCTTGTTCTGCCCGTAAAAGAACGCTATAGTGGAATCCTTAGATGGTCTTGCCTAAGGCGAGGACATAGGTTGGGTATAAGCCGAACCTCGTAAAAAACTCAGTCTCACTCTCTTTCCCTAAACTCTCTTTACTTTTATGCACATATATAACTACGTGGTTGTTTATTTCAATTCTATAAATTGTGTGGTTTGGATACTAAATAAACCAAAAATTAATTTGACTTTGGGATTGCAGAAACCAAATGGGAGTATATTAGTTGATCAATACTTTTTGCAGAAAGCATAAGGGAGTACGTTCATTGATTAACAACCAAGACTCATTAATTGAAAGTTTATTTAAAATCTGAGTTTTGGAAGAGTATTGGAATTTTCAATTGTGCTTCATTAAAAGGGCTTTTATCAAACTTTACTTTGAATTACTCAATCACTGAATCTTGGAAGCTTTGCTGAATTTATTTTTAGTGTGAATCTTGTTGTGGTTATCTTGTTGAGAGAATTGAATTATTCAAAAACTGAAAGGATTACATTTTGAATCATCAATTTATGTTGATTGAATCAATTTATTGGTTGGGTGTTAATTGACATTGTTGCAAGATCAAGTTGATTTACTCATTCTTAAAGTTTTAAAAGTATATTGATTTCTAGTTGATATTATAATTCAAATCATGAGCACTAAATTTACAATAAGTTGAAAATCTATAAAAGGAGTTAAAAGAAACTTTTAAAACCCAATTCACCTCCTCTGGGAACTACACCTTATTTTTCAATTGGTATCAAAGTCAAGTTATAGCAAATCTTAATTAGAAGCTATATAAAGATCTTTATGGCACACCTACGTTCTCTCTAGTTTTAAGAAAATTAATTAATTTCAAGTATTTGGGTTGTGTTTGGGACTTGGAAAGAATTAGGGAAAGTATAAGAATGTGTTATTGTAATAACCCGAGAAAAAAATTATTAAAAATAAATAAAATTAAGAGTAATTATTGATTAGTTAATTAGTTAAATATTATTAAATTAATGTATTAAATAAAAAAATAGTATGAAAAAAAAAGCAATGAAAAAAAAATTAAGGCTAATTATTAATTAATTAATTAATTAAACATTACTGAACTAATTAAATAAATAAATAAATAAAAGGGATAGTGTGGAAAAGAAAAAAAAATTGAAATAAATATATATATATAATATTAAAATATTATTAAATGTAATAAGATGGATTGGATTTCAATTTGAAATCCAATTCTATCTCTTTCACTGCATCTCTCTGAGTCTCTCTCTGCGTCCGTCTCTCAATTTCTCACAGTTTCTCTCACTCCTCCGTCCTCATCCTCTCTCTCCTTGATTTTGTCAGCTTAACGAGCGCCGATCGGGAAACGGAAGACGTCGTTGGATTCCTAACTCCGTCACCGATATTTCTACTGAAGCGGATTTTTCGTGGGAGCGGCGTAAGCATCATTCCTGGGGTAAGGTAACTTTTCCCTAATTTCTCAATTTCTTGTTAAATTTGTTATTGAATTGACGATCAGGCACCACCACGGGGTCCTAGTCGTGATCGTCGTTATTTTGGGGTTTTCTAAACCCCACTCCAAAGCAAGAGTGAGATTTGAGAAATTTGGTAATTTGACTATATTTAAAAGTATATTTATTTATTTAGAATTTATGGATTTAGGAAATATTAAAATAATATTTTATTTAAGATTAATTACATGGAACTAGAATTTTTAATTTTAGGGTCCGAGTGAGCGCCGCAGGCATCTTTTTGGGGTCCCTATTGGCGTAGTTTAAGAAACCAGGTAAGGGGAAAATATATATATATATATATGTATATATATTAAATCAAAATTTTTATGAATTTAATGGAAAATAAATTATGTTATATATACGTGTATATGTTTCGGTATGGGTTTAAAATGCCAACCACTTAAATTATGTTTTTCAAGTTTAGGATTATTTATTAGATATGTATATGCAAAAAAAGAACTGATGAAAGTGGAAAAATATTTTCAGGATAATTATGTAAGAAATGAAAGGTATTTTCAGTATATAAACATTAAATGTTAGTTGACTTATTTTACAAGTAATGTATGAATTTTATTACTAAACTGTGTGGCATGAGATTCTGTGCAAATATATGTTAAATGTATGAGATGCAAATTAAGTAAGTAATGCATTGTGAATAAAACATGATATGGATTATACTGCTTGTGTGTGTTAATGCAACAATGTAAACAGCTGAAAAATGTTGGGTAAATAGCTGAAAAATGCTGGGTAAAATAGTTGAAAGATGTTGGGTAAAACAGTTGAAAGATGTTGGGTAAATGTGTAACAGCTGAAAAATGTTGGGTAAAATAGCTAAAAGATGCAGGGTAAATGTATGACAGCTGAAAAATGTTGGGTAAAATAATTGAAAAATGTTGGGTAAAACAGCTGAAAGATATTAGGTATGAAATGAAATGAAAAGGGAAATAAATTGAATGGAAATGAAATGTGAAATGTGAACAATGTAAAATGAGAAAGAGTCACTTAAAGTGAAATGAAATGCAATGTTTGAGCTATGAACATGAACGGATGTGTATGATTGAATAATAACAGAAAAGAATAATGTATTATGATATTAGTAGTATTTATATATGTAGAATGTGTTACGTTTGGGCGGGGCACACTCTTCGCCTGAGGGCTTATTGAGTAAGACGAGTGCACTAGTAGTTTCAGATGTGGCAGTAGTTGCATAACGTATTAGGGCAGAGGGAACCTACTTGTATGGGTGGGTAGATTTCCCTATCCTTAAGACCTTTGCTGGTAAACTATTGTTGAACAGTGTGAGTACGAGATCAATTTAATACTTGAGAGCTTACTGAGTAAGATGAGTGCCCTGGTATGCTTTATTAGTGACCTTAGGGTTACCTAAATATCATAGCAGAGGGGTGCTACTTGTATGGGCGAGTAATCACCCCTATCCTCTAGTATTCTCATGGGTTAAATCTTTTGCATATGATTGATTAGGTTCAGAAAATGATTTCAGAAATTATGTTAACGATTTTCAAATGTTAAATTTTATGTTGTTATATAAACTCATGTTAGCCACACACTGTTTTAATATATTCTTTCTTCCCTTATTGAGATATGTCTCATCCGAATATGAATTTATCTTTTTCAGGATTTCCTCGAGATCAAGCTTTGAGAACTCGAGGTTTTTATAACATTATTGGGAAATAGAAAAAGAAAAGAGTATATTTCTATGTTAATTCTGGGATGTATAAAATTTATGTTTTATGTTTTAAGGCTGTTGAGTAAGGAATGATTGTGAAAATACTGAAATGTTTTGGGAGTTATGTAAATTTATGGAAATGCAGGTGATTGATGATTTATTATGGATTATAGTTAGAATTAGTAAACTCTAGTATTATGTTATATAAAGATTATGTTTATGTTTTTCGCTGCGTATATTATGGATTATGGATTATCAGAATTTTATCAGGTATAATGTGCCGGACCCGGGTTTAAGGGTTCGGGGCGTTACAGTTATTTCAAGAATTTGGGGTGTTGAGGCATCATAGATTAGTTTGAACTCACTTTTTTTTTTCTTTAAATTAAATGTGTTACCTATTTTTTCTTAATTAATGTAGATTTGATTCTACATTGATAAAAATGGGCAAGAAAAAGTATTACGATGTGCAAGGGAATGGTGGTTGATGAAGGGCTTGGTAGCAATAATGAAATTATGGGTTTAACATTGATGAAGATGAAAACTTCAATAGAGATAACATTAAATTCGATTTTGATAGCTTGGGGTCTTGTGAGCTTGTTGATGAATATGAAAATGAAATGAATAAGAGTAATGCAGTCTTTATGATTACACTCGGATAATAGTCAAGATGAACTAGGCAAATGTTCTGATATGATATTGACAATACTTATAGGCTAGGCATGTGTGTACCTACAAGCACAAGATTCAAAGGTAAGGATCGAGAAACAAGTCATGTGCAATCGATGAAGGGATGATTTTAAAGAATATGCAACAATTTAAGGATGACTTGAAATCATATTTGATTGAGGAAGGTTTAAGTTGCATATGATGAAAAATGAGCGAACAAGGGTAATTGCAAAATGTGATGAAATTGTTGTCCATGGAGAATACATGCCTCCCTATTGCCTAATGATCGCATATTTTAAATTAAAACATACATTGACCAACATGAGTGTATTAGGACCAATAAAATTCAAATGCCAATAGTAAGTGGGTAGTCGAAAACTTGAAGACATTTTGGGCTAATCCAAGCATGAGTGTGGCGACAATGAAGTTAAAGGTGCAAGAGAAATTTGGTATCAAAGCAATTGAGAGACAACTATATAGGGCAAGACAAAGGGTAAAATACAAAATAGATGGTAGTCACTGTTAGTCTTACAACAAGCTTCCAAGGTATGAAGCTATAATGCTTGAGAGAAATTCGAGAAGTTTGTTTAAGACTAAAATGTGATAGACCATGAATTACGACTATCGACATGTTAAAAGGGTTTTCATGTCATTTCATTCCCAAATGAGGGGGGTTTTAGAGGGTTGTCAACCATTAATTGGCTTTGATGAATGTTACTTAAAGGGTCCATATGGAGGAGTTCTTTTGCATACTAGTGTTTTAGATAGCAACATGGGTATTTTCCCAATTGCAATTGTAGTTGTCAAATATGAAGACATTGATTGTTGAAATTTTTTTTTGAATAATTTACATGTGATATTATTGCAAGTTGGACAAAATAGGTTTTGGAGTTTAATGTCAGATGCTCAAAAGGTAAACTTGACAACTTTTTACCGTATTTTTTTATCGTTATATTAGTAACTCGATACATATACTTATGTTTTATGTCAAATGCATAAATAAAATCTAAAGGCACATGGTGCACTTAACGACATCGCTTGAAGTTAAAACCTAATGCATATACAAAACCTAAAACCTATTCATTTAGATGTATTTTCCCTAATTATGCATCAATCATATTTGCATGAATTTTAATATTGTGTTTCTTAACAGGGTGTACTCAATACCATTAATGTCATTATGCGTGATGCGAATCATAGACTATGTTGTAGAAACATATTTAGCAACCTTAAGAAAAGACATAATTGTCTAGACCTTTGGAACGGCACCAAATGAAGAATCATTTAAGGAAGCCGCGGAACAAATTGACAAGATAGATCCTGATGCTATTGTAATTTTAAAGAAAACACCTCTTGAATATTGGTGTAGAAATCTATTTGACATGTGACAATGTTACTAATAACTTCACAGAAAGCTTCAACAAATGGATTAGTGACGTAAAGGGGAAGTCTACATTGACCTTACTTGACTTTATTAAGATGAAGGTGACAGTAATGTTGAGGAAAAGGCTACACAAAGCTACATCATAGTAGCATGGTGTGTCTCCCACAGTTAAAAAAAGATTGGCGAAGATAAGCCAAGGTGCTAGGCTTTGTAGGGTCATCTATGGTAAAGGGACATGCCACAAAGTTTTAGATGGGCTGAAAAGATATGTTGTTTCACTTTAACAATGACCTTATTAGCAAATTAGTGGAATCCCTTGTCAACATTGTGTTATTATTGTGCATTATGAGAGGTTGAAATTAGAGGATTATACACACCCATTTTATGACAAAGGATATATTTTGAGGACGCATGACTAAATCATCAATCATTTTCCTAATGAAACTCAATGGCCTAACGGGCTTGGATACCCTATACAACCACAACCACTAAGGAGGTTTCCAAGCAAACCAAGGAAAAGCCGAAGGAGGGAACATGATGAAATTGGCCTTGAGAATGAGGCAATAAGAAGCACAACTATTTGGTGTGTTTATTGTAAGCAATTGTAAGCAATTGTGCCACAACAAGAGATCCTGCCAAGGGGCTTCTAGTTGGGAGCAATCAAATGGTGGCTATAGTTAGAAGGGGAAGGACAAAATCTACAAGTATGATATGTTACATGTAATCTTTATTTATTTTAGTACATAAATTTTTTACTACTAGTTGTCATGTTATGTTGCTGAATTCTTTTGTTTTTCCTTTAATAGTTATTTTAACTTCTTTAGTTGTTACTTCCTTTTTGTGAATTTGCTTTGCCTTGGTGAATTTTATCTACTATAAATTTATTTGATGTATTTTAATTAATGTATATTAATGTATATATATTAATTATTATATGATTCTTTAATATTAGTTAGTATTAGTAGAATAGAAGAAATATAGTGTATATGATTATTAGTAGAATTTAGAAGAATAGAATGTAAATGATTGAAAAAAGAAAAAAAGAAAAAAAGAAAAGAAGAGTCGCAAAAGGTTTTTCAAAGCCAAAGGGGTGTTTACCCTCTTTATTCTGGAGTATTTTTTTAAAAAAGAGGAGTTAATCAAACAGCCAACTCCTATCTTCTTTTATATGTTAGACCGTAACTTATTTAATGTTAGTTTAAATATTCATTCATTCCATAATTATGTTTCATCAATAAAAAATATGTTATAATACATAATAAATAAAATATGATTATTTTATAATATATTTTAAATTAAAAATAGTAATATTTTATAATTAAAATTTTAATTAATAATTAGATTATCATTATTTAAAATTAACATTTTAAATATTTTTATTACGTAAAACTAATATAATATTATTTTTTAAAATTAAGAATAATCTAGAGAATGTTTGCAATCTCAAAATTTTCTTGTCTTTTTTTAATTGAAATGAGAAGGAGAAAAAAATTTAGGTAAAAAAATGTCATTTCAAAGTTTCATTAACAATTTGCTTGTGGAGGCAGAAATCCAACATTCTCTGAATCCTTATGTTTATGTAAGGAATAACAAAAGAAATTCTGTCAATAAAGGCCCTTTAGCAAGCAACTTCATTTTTAAAAACAACTAGATCTCAAGTTCTCCACCCCATTATGGAGGAAAGTAATTATGAGGTAACTTCTCTAGCATCACAATTTTATACTCATCAAGCATTGCTTTGATAGTTGTAGGCGCTTGCTCTTAGCCTACTTTTTCATCAATATTCATACATAATAAAATAGTACATGTTTGCTTTCTAATTTATTTTTGAAATTAAAAAATTACCGCTAAATTATATTATATTTACAAAATTGACTTTGTTTATGAATAGTGTCACTTATAAATGACAAATTTATCCTTCATTACTTCTCAAATTTCACTTAAAATTTTTTCAAAAGAGAGGTTTTGAAAAATACTTTTTCGCAATAAGTACTGTTATAGTACAAGTCAAACGCCATTTTTTTATAAAAAAAATATAGAAGTGCTTATTTTAAATAATAAATGTTATAAGCAAGTGCTTCCAGACGGCGCCTAATAGATGAGTACTAGCGCACACGCAAATAGATATGACAAACCCCCTTTTTTTTGGCTAGGAAAAAGGTGAGCAAGAGGTGACCAACATAGCTACCCCAAAGGCATTATCATAGGGGCTCCCATCCCCTCTCCCCCCGCCCCCCCCGCGGCGCGCGGATGCAGAATGTCATGATTAAGTTTATAGCTGCTTAGCTAGAAGACCATAATCGTCACCACAATACGAATGATGCCCTAGAGATCCAGTACCCCTCTACAAGTTTCAAGGTAAGTATCTCATTTGTTTTCAGTGACATTAATTTACAATTATTAACAATCTTTTCACACTTCTTTAATACCATTTTGAAGTAGTCAAAGTGAATTGGCTTGTGAGTGATCATGTGAGTAGGTCGTTCCTTTTCCATATGATGGTAGATATCTTAGAGGAGATTGTCTTGTTATTTACTCGTTGGTTTTGCTATTGAGATGAAAAATGAATCGTGCCTATGTGATTAATGAAATAAAAAATTACAAAAATTATTTCACATTCTAAAAAGAAAAGTAAACAATCTACTAAGGGGAGTAGGTAGAAAGGAATAATCTTCTAGGAATTGAAAAAAATTACAAATTAGAATTCCACAATGTGACAACACTTTGCATCACAAGCACATCGACACTTAAGCCTCCAAATTAATACTGCTATATCGATAGAAAATTATTCATTTCATGGTTGGCAGAGTGACACTTATCGACAAATAAAAGCTCGTTGGTTGTTTTACCCCTTCTTTAATGATTAAGAAATGCAATTTTTTTCGGGCTTGTTTTCGCCATTGGACTCCTGAATTTATCCTTCATTTGGAGTTGTGGGGTCAACTTCAAGGGGTGCGGGATTAGTCACGTGGATTGTAAAACGGACACGTGGATACTCGGTGTGTAATAAAAAAAAGAAAAAAAAAGAAATGCCATTTTTTTTGTTTGTTTTCAGATGTCTTATTCTTTATTTTCAGCTCCTTAATTTGTTTATCTTCTTTAATAAATAAATTTTTTATTCCATGTCATCCTCACATAATCTAATTCACAAACCAACATGATGGTTAAAAAAATAAGAACAAAAAATCATCAAATGTATGAAAGAATGCTACTTTAATTTTGTATTTATTTTTTAATTTAATAAATTTATAAAAATAAATTTATCCACATACAAGGCATGTGCACTCGATTAGTTTAATTAAAAAGAGGGGAGGGAAATATCGAAGAAAGTAAAAGTTAATTATCATATATTTATTTTCTTGTCACTTTCTTTACTTTTTGGATAAAAGAACACCGACATTTTCTAAGATTCAAAAATTTTAAGAAGGTTTCTGAAATTCTTGAAATCTTGAAATTTTTTTTAAGAAGATTTCTGAAATTCTTGAAATTTGAAATTCTTAAAATAGTAATATAAATTAATAAAATTTGTAAAATTTTAAAAGTGATCACTATATTTTAATAAAAACTTTGATTGTTTTTTGTCGGTGCATTTTTTTCCCCATCGCTCGCTATGAGCCATTTTATTTTATTGATGCACAAAACGGGAGAAGAAAAACTCATTTTTATTCTTTTGAATTCTCACGAACCAAACGGATCCTTGGGGATTTAGCAACTCGGAGGCACTTCATTTTGTCTTAACCAGTGGCCCACGAGCCTAATTCGCCGCCCTTATCATTGACTTGTCCGATCGTCGCCGTCGCAAGCCGCCCCTCTCTCATTTCCTCTTCATCTTCCCTCCATCGAGGTCAGTGTTACTAATACCCCTGAAAGTTTTCATGTTTCTGTATCCTAACCGTGTTGCTGATTTGTTGGCCATCTAGGGTTTTTCTTTTTCCTATTCTTTGTCAAATTGATACATAGTTTCTCTCATCTTTCGATTTGTGACTTGGTGCTACTTGTTTAGATCTTTAAGATTATATGGAAATACTTTCTCTGGTTCTTTTTTTTGTTTGCGGAAGATTTGTATGGTGAGCAGAAGGATTTTGATTTCGTGTTTCATGTTGAGTAATGGTTACTGCTGGTGTCTGCATAATCTGGGGGTTTCTTGTTATGTTGATTAGAGGATTTCGTGCTTCTTGTTCTTATTTTTGTTGAGCAGAATTTGGAAACTTTATTTTATTGTTTTTGTTGCCGGAAGGTCTGTATGGTGGGTGAAGGATTTTGATTTGTGTTTTCTTGTTGAGTGCTGTTGGTTTGTTGAGTAAGCTGGTGTTTTTTCATTTCTGGCCTCTGGGCATGTGGATCAGAGGGTTGAGATTTCATCCATTTTCATTAATTTGAGAAAGTGAACTGGAATTGGTGTCCTGAAAAAATTTGTGCCGTGAATTGGGTCTAAAATAGGGGAAGTCAATTTATAATTGCCTTAAGTGATAGATTGTTCAGTTAAGCTATCTGGTAACTGAATTAATTGTTCAAATTTTAGTTGATTAATTTTTTATATAAAAAATTATAGTTATTTGTTATCAAAAGTTTTGATTAATTCAATTAATGTACCAATTAACCGTAGCCCTGGACAAGGGGTTGATTGGCTGAAGGAGTGAGGGTGGGGTCTCATCATTGATGGGGAGGTGAGAGCTCTTATTCAAGTTTAACTGATTTGAATTAGTAGATTAGCATGTTTATTCCTTCTTGTTCTCATATTCTGTGTTTTCAGCCGTATATAGAGTGATAAGGGTTTAGGGGTTGTCATATATCTGATTTCATACTCAGTTTTAGCTGCCTTTACTGCATGCTACCTTCATTCCTCATCCATCATTAAAGGGTGATTGTTTATTTTTATTTTGCTTTTGTTTGTTTGATTTTTTTTTTTGTTTGTATATATTCCCCTTCTCATATTCCCCATTTGTCTTTTTTTACCCAATTAGCATTTTGGACTGCATTAACTGCGATTCAGTGTTTTGAGTATAAGATTCTATTAGTTCTAAGACATAGTTATTTAGAAGATATTGGACACTTCCTGTGTTTTTTTGGGCTTGAGTGTTTGTGGGATGAATTTGTGTCGAGTGTTTTGAAAGAAAATGGTGTTGTGGGGACTCGGGAGGCTTTATTCGCTCATGCATTTTCATTTACTTGTTAATTTTGTATTACCTGTAGGTATTTATGCAACCATGGCAGAAGAGAATCCAATAGAAGTGAAGGATGATGTGCCAGAAGTAAGAAATTTTATTTTTTCTCTCTTTGATTTGTGGTTATTATCTGAATGTTCTGCTTTTATCCACAAATTCTCTTTGAGATCTGTGGGTTGTGGTGTTATCTGTGGCTGCATTTAGATGTATTTTCATTCTTAATGATGTTATTGCATTGTTAGCTTGTTACATTTCTTGCACATATATATATTTATTTTACATTTTACATCATATTTTGTTCGAGTGTGAAGCAAACGGCCTCCATGTCCATTTTGCTTATAGTGCAGGCTGTTTGAAGGGTCACTGTTTTGAAGATGTCATCTGAGACTGGAGTGCTTTATTAAGATGTATTTTTTTTTTCTCATGAGGCGAAGGCTTCTTGTTCTCTTTTTTTGCAACAATTTATTCTCCTGCTTCTCAATATAGTTTCTTTTTCTATCCAAAAAAGAAAAAATAATGGCTTCCACGGTGGCACGATTTGGTGAAAAAGGCTCACTTTTTAAAAAATCTATTTTTAGCTCACATACTTTGCACCCACAAATTTTTAGTTTCAGAAAGTTTGGATTCCCTGTTGTTACGTATATTTTTTTAATTCCTAGTTTGTGGGTCATATACTTACAACTCGTGATTTCATTCTCATTAAAAGTAAATTATGAATTTAAGATTTTGACAGGATGAATTGCAGGATTTTTTAGTGCACTCTCATGCCGAATCATGTGACTTGTTCCAATCTATTTTTGTATTTTATTTACTTCACCCACATGTTGCAACAATAATGCACTTAATTTTCAAATAGGAAAAAATTTTCACTTGCATATTATCTTTTTTGGAAAAAGACATACTTATTATCTTCCACAATCAGAACCAGTGATCTTCCTTAACTTTAAATTTTACAAGGTGGAAAGTTGGGATGATTAATGGATCTCTGAAATTCTTTTATCTATAATGTTTGATTTAAATATATGTTGCTTATATAAAAATGGCCTCCATGGTGGCACAATTTGGTTAAAATTGCACACTTTATATATATATATATATATATATATATATATGTAGCTCATGTAAAACTTTACACCCACTAACTCTTAGTTGTTAGAAAAGTTTGGATTCCCTGTTGCTACGCATTTTGGGTTCTTTATACTTACAACTTGCGATTTCATCCTCATTAAAAAAGGAAAGTATGAATTTATATTTATGATAAAATGAATCACAGAATTTTTAGTGCACTTCCGTACCAGATCATGTGATTCATTCCAATCGATTTTGTATTGTATTTACATCACTCATATGTTGCAACAATAATGGATTTAATTTTCAAGAAGGAAAAAATTTTCACATGCTTATTATATTACACGATCAGAGCCAGTGATCTTAGTGATTTTTCTCAAATTTTTAACTTTTACAAGGTGGAATGTTGGGATGATTGATGAATCTCTGAAATTCTTTTATCTATAATAATGTTTGGGTTGATTAAAGGTGAGTCCCCCCTACCTTATTGCCTCAACTTCTCCCTTTTAGCAGTAAAAGCTGGGTAGGTTTGATAAACAACTTCAGCTTTTAAAAATCCAGCTTTTAGCTTTTTTCCCGGAATTTCTAAAGGCTATGGATTTGAAGCTATGCCCTGTGATAATGATGCCTCTGGCATTACGACCTTTACCACAAGGTGCTGTCCATAGATCAAATTATTTCGTGGATTGGATTTCACTTGACTGCCTGCAGCTCCATTGTGTGTGCTTGAAGTAGAAGTTTTGTAGAAATATATTGCCATATTATTATGTATTTTGATTTAAGTTTTTAAAAGATAAAAGCTATATTTTTTTCCCAACAAATTCTATTCCATTGTTGTCCTTAATTATTTTCAACAATTACAGAATTATTAATGCATTAATTACATTTCCTAAAAATACATATCAATTTAGTCATTTTAAACATTTTCAAGCATTTTCCTTCTTTTTTGCTGAACCCTCAGAATTTACTTTTTCTTTGTAATAGCTCCCTTTTCACGGGCCGAACAATTTTTACAACAATTTCAATCAACTCCTTTTCATGAATTTTTTTTTTTTAAAAGTTTCTTTTCAAAACCACTAGGGGAGGGACTAAGCCTAATACTGTGTTCAATTGTTATTACATTTGGATTGTTGGACCTCAATTTGTCAACCTGTCTTCATTGAGGAATATATAATTGTCAAACATCGTCATAAATCTATGACAGGTCCCTTAGGAATAATTTGCCTCCCTTCTAATTTTGGAAAGGGTGAAGGAAAAGGAAAGTACTAAAAAGTTTTTGATTTAGATATCGGAAAGAATGAGGCAAACAGGAGTAAAAGGTTTAAAAATGCTTAATGAAGGAATTCATTTTTAAGAAAATTTTATCACTTTTCTTTACCATCCATTTTTCTTTTTGAGATTTATAAAGAACCTAAAAATGTGAACGAAAGAACCAATTTAAAGCGGTTTTCAGTGTTTTTTCCCCCTTTCCTCGTTCACTGTGAGAGCGTAAGGTCCAAGCAGCTTTGTCTTGCAATGATCATCATTCAGGACATAAAGCAGGTTGTTTGTAGTTTGCCTAGGCATGGTGATGCCTAAAAGGCTGCCTAGGTGATGTCTTGATATTGTTGTTAGATCATTGTTCTTACCAACATATCACATTGCAGTTTTCCGCCTTTGATCCTACTAAAAAGAAGAAGAAGAAGAAGGTTGTGATTCAGGATTCTTTGGAAGATCCTGTGGATAAGTTGGCTGAGAAAACTGAAAGTTTGTCAGGTATTTGACTCAGTGAATTAGCAGAATACTGTATCTTCCTTTTTTAAAATTAAATTTATTGGGGAAAGAACATGTAGGTATGCTTTACATTTGTTTCATGTCACTGAGGACTTATTTGCTCCTCACCTGCAGTTTCTGAAGGGATTGAAAGTACCTTTTCTGGGTTGAAGAAGAAGAAGAAGAAGAAACCTGTAAGTTGGTGTTTCGTCCTGAATGAGCACATAAGCCTATTGAAAAATGAATTTTTGCTGCTACTGATGTCTGATTCTTGGTGTTCTGTTTTAGGTTGAATCTGATGATTTGAATGATGAGATTGGGGATGTAGTAGAGGATGCGGATGGTAAGTAATTTCATGATTGTAAATTATGCAATATTAGTGTGCTGAACTTAGTAGTGTGTAGTGTCACCTTAATTATGTCTAGAATTTTAAATGGAAAGTAATAGAGAAACTCTCCTTTGACTTTTAGAGCATGTAGGAGAGGATGAAGAAGGTGAAGGAATTGTCCTGCAATCACGATATCCTTGGGAAGGGAGTGATAGGGATTACTTGTATGAGGAGGTATATTTTGTTTTCGTGTAACTAGAATATTCTTTCTACCATTTTTATTATGATTTATTTGAGCATCCAATGGTGTGATCATAATCATTAACCCAACTAATACAAGTTGTATTTGATTTTGATGCCCTCACTCAATTTCTTTGTTTATGACCTGAATAAAAAATGCCTCTTACAACAACATGAAATGTGGCATCTTGTATGCTGTCACCTAAAGGGCGAATCATGTCGCAAAATTTGCTTGCTCAAAGAAACTATGTATGACAAATATCTATAGATCCTTGTGTTGTGAATGTGGCTCACATTCTAAAGGAAAACATGAAGAAAACCTGTGGAGCAGCAGCAAATAGTCGACTGATTGGCCAAATCAGTCGACTGATTAATCCAGAGTTCATAACAATTACATTCTATCTGAATCAGTCGACTGAATGGCTCAATTAGTCGATTGATTGGTTTAGAACAAGATGCGCAGATTTTTGAATTTTGAATAATTGGACGTTAATATGGTTGGGCTTCGGGGGGAAACCTTCGAGGGGGCTTATATATTCATAGAATGTGTTGTATATATAAGGCCAAGTGTGGTTGAAGAGAGTTTAGAGAGAATTCATGTATTGTTCATGTAATTTGGACAAGAAGATAGTGAATTCTTGCCATTTGCTCCCATGGAACCACATAATTCATGGTGTTATTGTTCTTCTTATTGCTTTATTTACTTGCTGTGGTTATGGAATATTTCTGTATTCATCATTTACATTGCTGCAATTGTTTGCGTTTGATTCTTCCAACAATTTAATATTCTGCTGTGCATTGTTTGAGGACCTCTTTTTCACAACAGTTGGTATCAGAGTGGTGTTGTAATGGCCTTTGGAACTTCGTTTGCAAAATTTGACGTTGTCAAATTTGATGGAACCGAAAATTTCGGTTTATGGCAGAGAAGAGTGAAGGATCTCTTGGTGCAGCAAGGGATGGTAAAAGCATCGTATGGAGTTCAACCGAAAAGTATGGATGAAGCAACTTGGAATGAGTTGGAAGCAAAGGCAGTATCAACCATTCGACTGTGTTTGGTTGATGACGTGTTGTATCACGTCATGGATGAGGATTCTCCGGCAGTAGTTTGGCATAAACTAGAAAGCCGGTATATGTCTAAGTCTTTATCGATCAAACTCTTTTTTAAGCAAAGGCTGTATTGGCTTAAGTTGGTGGAGGGTTCGGATTTGAACTAGCATATCAACACTTTCAATCAGATTGTGAGTGATTTGGTGTGTTTTGATGTAAAGTTCGAGTAGGAAGATAAGGCGTTGATGCTATTAAATTCCCTACCTGCATCTCAAACTTATGAGAACTTGGTTACTACTCTTACATGGAGCAAGGAAAGCCTGAATTTAGAAGAGGTGACAAGCGCTTTGCTTGGTTTTCATAAAAAAAAAATGGTTAGCGATGAAGCTTCACATGGTGAAGGGTTTTTTTGTGAAAAATAACCAAGAACATGGGAGACGTAAGTCCCGGAGCAGATCTCGGTTGCAATTCGGGAAGAGGAAGGATATAAAATGTTTTAATTGTGGTAAAATTGGGCACATAAGATCAGAATGTCCGAAGTGGAAAAAAAGGAATTTTGAAAATCAGCAAGGTCCGTCAAAATCTGCAAATGTAGTTGAAGGAGATTCAAAATCCTGTGATGGGGATATGCTATGTGTTTTTTCGGGTTCGGAGTGCCTTACGGATGATTCTTGGATCTTAGATACTGGATGCTCTTATCACATGATAGCAAATAGAAAATAGTTTGACACCCACAGGCCAGTTAATACTGGTTGGGTTTTGATGGAAAATGATATTTCATGCAAAATACTTGGTATTGGAAATGTCAAAATCAAAATGTATGATGGTGTTGTGAGAACCGTATATGATGTATGTAATGTACTGCGTCCAAGGAAGAATGTAATTTCATTAGGCACTTTAGACTGTAATGGATATAGTTACAAGTTTGAAAGTGGGGGAAATGAAAGTGTGTGAAGGCGACTCAATAGTGATGAAAGGAGAAAAGGTAGTGGGAAATATCTATGCATTGCAGGGTGTTACGGTTGTTGGTGGAGCTGCAACTGTAGAATCTGAGTTAGATATTTTGTGACATATGCAGTTAAGGCATATGGACGATTACATGTATTTAGATGTTTGGGGACTGGTGAGGATAGCATCGCGGGGTAGACATGTTTTTCGTGGGGTGTATCACGAAAGGTCTTGGTTTATCTCATATGACACAAACTTGATGTTGATGTGTTTACCGGGTTAAACTTGTGATTGAGGTGGAGTACCAGACCGGGAGAGAAGTCCTCAGGTAAGACATTGAGACTGAGTATACTGGTTTCGTTCAAGAAGCTATTTGCAGGGTTTGCTAGATACTTTTTGGTGAAATCAGTGAGTATGACGAGTTTCTCGTGTGATCGATCGTCAAAGGTATCGCTAGATGGGAGAGTTGTAGGTGAATTGTAGGCAGGTTTTGCGGTAGATTACTCGGTTGTGAGTGGATGTCCACTGGTGCACTATTCTAGTGATGGAGGATCTAGACTTGGTGTTTTGTCCGGACAGTATATCTTTCTAGGGTATAAGAAAGGTGGGTGCAAGTTAGGTAATCTTATGGCAAATAAAGGGGTGATTGAGGACATGACTTTTGGTGATGGGGCAATGTACTCAGGTAAAGGAAGAGAAACAAATGTCAGAAAACTGCGACAGCAGCAGACATGTGATGCAGGTGGAGCTACAGACTCAGGGCAAAGATGACGTTCATATTGCAGGGAGTTTCAGCTCTGGAGACCAGCAAAATCACGGTGAGCTCATGTACACTATCAGACCACTACTTAGGTATAAATTTGGCATTTTGGAGTTTTATACATTCATTACTACCAGCAACAAGACTTCTACTATTTTTCAAGTTGCAATGCATGACAAGGGGAAAAATAGGTGGATGAGTGTTATGGTAGAGGAAATGGAGGTATTGCATATATACCAAGTGTGTGAGTTGGTGAGACTTCCAATGTGGAAGAGGGTGATAGGATGCAGTGAAGTGATGTATCTGTTTTGTGTAAATGACATGTTACTGTCTCAGAATACTTTAACTGAGGCTTATTAGTTGGAAACTTTGTTGAAAGTTATTGACGTAAATGTGTTGGGTATGGCCAAGATGAGTCTTGGTTTGTTGATTTGCATGGATAGTGCTGCAGGTAGATTGGTGTTATCGCAAGGTGGCTTTGTGGACGGAGCTGTAGGGAGACTTCAATTGCCATCTCAGGGGGGTTCTGTGGAGAATCAATATGAAATGTCTACCGTTCGGTACCAAAGGATGGATTGTGATGTCTGGGATATGTCAATGGTCCCCCATGATTGTGCAATGGGATGTTCCGGTAGGCAACAGAGTGGATTGTCAGTTGTGAGATTTGTTGAAGACTATGCAGGGGGCTTTGGTGATAGAAGGCTTGCAGCAGCATTTGTGTTTATTGTTGTGGGAATGTCTTGTTGGAAGCCTAGGGTGAAGTCTTCAGGTGTTGCATTTACAATTGTATCGGGGTTGATGGTAGAAGCTGAAGCTGTCATCGGTAAGTTCAAGCGGCCTTGCTTAGACTTGGTGTTCGTCTCCAAGTGCTAGAAGGGAGATGATCCCAACCTCATGTTCCAAAGTTCAAGGTGGAGCAACGGGTTCATGTTTTCAATTTTTCTCCTAAGGGATGTATGTTCGTCAAGGTGGAGATTGTTGTGAATGTGGCTCACATTCTAGGGAAAAACATAAAGAAAATCTGTGGAGTAGCAGCAAACAGTCGACTGATTGGCCAAATTAGTTGACTAATTAGTCCAGAGTTCAGAACAATTACATTGTGTTTGAATCAGTTGACTGATAGGCCTAATTAGTTGACTGATTGGCTCGGAACAGCATGCGCAGATTTTTGAATTTTGAATAATTGGATGTTAATATGGTTGGGTATGGGGGGGAAACCGCTGAGGGGGCTTATATATTCATAGAATGTGTTGTATATAGAAGGCCAAGTGTGGTTGAAGAGAGTTTAGAGAGAATTCATGTATTGTTCATGTAATTTGGACAAGAAGATAGTGAATTCTTGTCGTTTGCTCCCGTGGATGTAGGCTTTGTCGAACCATGTAATTCCTGATGTTATTGTTCTTGTTATTGCTTCATTTACTTCTTGTGGTTGTGGAATATTTCTGTATTCATCATTTAGATTGCTGCAATTGATAGTGTTTGATTTTCAAACAATTTTATATTTCACTGTGCATTGTTTGAGGGCCTCTTTTTCACAACACCTTGCATCAATGCCTTTGCTTGCCTAATGAATATTTCACACTGCAAAACAATTATACTATGCCCGTAATGGGTCATTCTTCTGAATCCGGTGTCACTGTTTGAGATTTGGAGTTTTCGTTGATGAAAGAGAATCCTTCTTCTCTCTCTCCTTTCACCTTATTTTTCTTTTTTTGTTTATTTCCTCTAGTGTCATTTCAAGGTGTTTTTCATCCTTCTAATTTGTTTATTGTCTTTTTCCTGAAGACGGAGGATATATATATATATATATATATATATATATATATATATTTTAAAATAAATATATTTAAAATTTTGTTTAATGCTAATAGATTATTTGCGAACTTGATTCAAAGCATCTTGTTGTTAGTCATTGCCTAGATGAGCCGCTCAATAAAATAGATGAACAACAATGATAAACGAGTCTTAAATCTCACTAGGTGGGATTGGCTCTATGAATCCTCTTCCACTAGTTCACTGGATTGAGGGAATTTTCCTCTGCTAGCTTAAGAGCTATTAAGTCTATCCTCACTACCTCATTCTAGGTTATTTTAGGTCTACCCTTACCCCTAACTCACTCCTCCTCACAGGCGCACTACTTGGCCCTCATTTCAAATGTTCAAACCATCTAAGCTGTCCCTCCCTTACCGTCTTAAACCAGTGCTATGCCTAGTTTATTGCTTATATGTTCGTTTTTTAATTTATCTTTTAGTGTTATAACACTCATCCACCTTACCCTAACATTCACATTTTGGTAACTTTTACTTTTTGTACATGTTTAGTTGCCTAACATTCTGATCTATGAAGCATGGCTGACCCTATAACCGTCTTATAAAACTTTCCTTTTAGTTTTAAGGGTATTCTAAGATCACACAACACGCTTGACACACTTTCCATTTTATCCATCTTGTTTGAACTCTTTGTATCACATAATCTCCAATATCTTCTTCAGCTGACATAATAAATCCAAGATAATGAAATCTGCCAGTGCTATTAATATCTTGAGCTATCATGTTTAATCTTATCTCTTGTACTCCTTTTGTTACTCAATAAAATAGACATTTGTTTTCATAAGTTTATTTACATTAACCTTGCATTTTTTAGCATGGTTTTGAGGTTTGGATTTGGAGGATTTGTGTGGATTGACGAAAATGCAGTATAAAATTATATTGAGTTTCTTATCGATACATACAAATCCAATTCCAAGCCCTGAAATCCATATTACCAACACACTAAGGGTTACACATTAAAGTGGGTGTTTAGTTTGCGACTTCTTTGAACATTCTTGGGAATGTGATGTCCATATCATATTCCACGTTTGTTTTGGGGCTGGAAATCTAACATAGTTGGAATCTCACATTCCCTTTGAACGAAGGACTCCCGTGAAACATGGGAAGCCCATTCCCATGCTCTCCCATGATTAAGTTTCATTGGAATCCTATTCCCATGGGAATGGATATCACATACTGCATTTGTTTTGGGTCTGGAAATCTAATATTTTATTATGCTCCTTTTTTTTTTTATTATTTTATTTTTATTAATGATGGTTGAAAATTTTAGAACATGGACTTAATTTGGTATATAATAGGTTTTCGTGCTGAAAATATGTTTACCCTTCAGGTCATACAAGTCGAGGGTATAATGGTAATCTTATTGACATATCTGTCAAGATTTCTATCTTGATTCTTAAACCAAACACTTGTTTGGTTATTAAGTGTACATTCTTGAATCTTACGTAGTAAACTAAACAAAAACATCCCATGAGGTTGGCATCTCATTACCAGGAGATTCCATGGGAATACTTTTTTTTATTCCGCGAACCAAAAGTCACCTTAGGAGACTTTTGGTGACCCAAATGGGATCCACATGATGGTCTTAAGCAACTCTTTCTCTAGGTGATCTGATTTTAGTGAATTAAGATCACCATGCTTCAGAGGTCAGATGTCATGTTCCAATAATCAAAGATTTTGGGTATGCATGATTAACCTGTTTGGTATAACATATGAATCCATGTTCGATGGTCATGCAATACAATAACTGCTCTTAGGACTGTCAACAGACTAGGCAAGAAATATTAGATGTAAACAATGGAACGAATGTGGATATTTGCAATTATATGATAAGATAGTAGGTGTAGTTGATGTAATGCTTGTCAGATCAAAGGAATTTTTGTTCCTACAGATTTCGGTCTGGCAAAAATCTCTTTCGAGAGCACTGCCTAGGGGTAATCTTCACCCCATCCTTGAAGACAAGATGAAGATTGCCAAGTTGGACATTGATATCATTATTTTTATGGCAGTTTGGGACGATCACCACTGCCTAAGATCACTGAGGTGTAACCAAACAAGCAGGTCCTATTACATTTACCTCCATTGATCCTAATATCTGGGACAAACCATAGCTATCACTTACCAGAAAACCCTAACTCCCCAGCAAAGAATGAGTTGGCACATATTTTTCCAAACATGGTACATTTTTGCTCAAAATACTAAACTAAATATAGCTATCCAAAGTTTTAGTTCAATATTTTCAACCTGACATTTTATTTGTAAAAAATGTAGAATTTTCATATTGTAATTCTATTTTCAGTCATTATTAGTTTATTTCACAAAAGATATTGCTTTTAAATTTTTTAACCACTCAACATCCTCTTGTATATAGTCAAGTGCGATTACACAATTTTAACCAATATACCACGTTCTATATAGTGTGCTGTATTGTGATCCTGTTCCATGAACAGATTCCATGTTCTAGGTAATATTGGATCATCCTTATGACCTGATGAAATTGCATTGTCTGGGCTGAGGTAGCAGTTTTTGCAAAACAATAATGTTAAAGATCCAAGATTGATCTATATTTGCCATATGCTTCATTTCTTTTTGCTTGGTTGTGAAGGAGGGTCTATTCACCAGACTACTTGTGTCTTAGTTATTTATCTCATCTTTTCAACTTGTAATTTCCCTTCAAAAATTGTTCAGTGTTTTATATGTATTTTTGACCTCATATTTTCTTCAGAGATTGCCATTCAATAGCGCCATTAAAGGGTAATCCAATGCTCAGTATTTTGTATGTTACTCTGTTTTTTCACCTCATGGTTTATTTGATATATGAGGTGATAGCCATTAGTTACATGCCCAGGACCATGGGTTCCAGCTTGGAGGAATAATAATGTTTCCAATTATTGTGCAGCTTCTGGGAAGGGTGTTTAACATTCTTCGTGAGAATAATCCTGAGCTTGCAGGCGATAGACGAAGGACAGTGATGAGGCCTCCACAAGTTCTTCGGGAAGGGACAAAGAAAACTGTTTTTGTAAATTTTATGGATCTCTGCAAGACGTATGGCCATTTTTATCTTGCTACCTTTATTATTTTCAATTATAGAACAAGTACATGTGAACATGGCTATTAAAATGCGATCTGGACCTAGGATCTTCCAACCCTACGATCCTACGTTACTAAAATGATCTTGATCCCACATAGAATTGCAAATTAGTAGGATCGCACTAGGATCTTAGTAAGTGAGATGCTAGGATCATAGTGGGATCCTATTTGGATAGGAGATCCTACATTCATTTATATTTTAAGAATATTTACTAAGTTACTTGTCTTATAGGCTTGGCTTTTGCCATGTTGCGTATACATGAAATGGACAATTTAGTAAGTGATATGATTTATTTTACATTAACAAACCTATGATCAAATGGTGGGTTGGTTGCTGATATTGATAGTTTGGCTGTTTTTTGTGAAGACTTCTTCATTAAAAAAAAAAAAAAGTTTGGATGTTCATGTTCTGTGGTTGTTTGTTGACTGATTTGTGTTAAAAATATGTTTTTTTTAAAAGTATTTATTTTGTTTTCATTATAGGCCAGTTTGATTTAGACTAGTTAGGAATGCAACAATTTGAACACATCTTTTTGTCATGATGATTCTACCAAAGTGTTACTTGTAATTTTTTTGAGTCTTCAACACTTAACTAGCCAATTTTGTAGGTTTATATTATAGAAATTTACAAAAAGGAAAGAGCATACAAAGCCAATTTTCTTATTTATTATATAGTTAGTAGAAATCTTACCATCCTTGATCTGGTCCTACGATATGATTCTCCAAACCATCCTTTGGATCCTTTGTAGGATCCTGATTTTAATTACCTTGCATGTGAATGTTATGTGGCAAATGTTTATGTGTGTTTGTTGTAGGTGCATTCAACAACAACAGCAAGCTTTAAGTCCCTCTAGTGGGGTTGGCTACATGAATCCTTTTCTTCCAATTCAGCCAATCAAGAGCATTTTCCTCTACCTTAAGAGCTATTAAATCCTTTTTCACTTTCTCATTCTGAGTTATTTTAGGTCTATTCCTACCCCTTCTAATATTGAAAAAAATAACTAAGTCACTCTTCCTCACAGGTGTGCTACTAGGTATACTTTTTAAATGTCCAAACCATCTAAGCTGCCCCTTCCTTATTTTGTCTTTGTCTAATGCTATGTGTAGTTTATTGTGTATATGTTCGTTCCTTGATTTATCTTTTAATGTTATACCACTCATCTACTTTAATATTCGTATTTTGGTAACTTACTTTTTGTATATGTTTCTCAGATGCCCAACATTCTGATTCATAAAGCATGGCTATTCAACAATCATACAATACACCTGACGCACTCGTTTATTTTACCCAACTTGATTTAACTCTATATCCTACATCTTTTTCAATTTTCCTTTATGCTTGTATAATATACCCAAGATACCAAAATCTACCAGTACTATTAATTTCTTGATTATCAAGTTTAATCTTCTCTCCAATACCCCCCTACGTTACTGAAATTACATTTCATATATTTTGCCTTATTTATGCTCATCTTAAAACCTTAAGGGGGTGTTTGTTTTGAGGTATCTTTCAAAATTCTCGGAAATGTGATGCGCATGGCATCTCATTCCCACATTTTTTTGAACATGGGAAACCAACATGGCGGGCATATTCACATTCGTGGGAATTTAAGGATCCTCATGAAATTGACATTCTATTCACCCCCTCCCCCCAAGGGGTAAGTTTTATGGGAATCCTATTCCTATGGGAATCTTACTTGGATCTAATTGTCCTCATTATTTTGGCTTTTGAACAATAATGCCCCTATAAATAATATAATCACATGCTATTATTATATTTTAAAAAATAAATTATTTGTAAATTAAAAGTAAAAATTTTAAATTAGCATAAATATAAATTATTTTAATTAGAAAATATATATAAAACGTTAATTAAAGATATGTATATTAGTTAGCATTTAATTGACATTTGTAATTTATTAAATAAAAGTAATGTTATTATTGTTTTACAAAAATTTAGACACCTCATTCCTCAATTATTTTGGTTAACTGATTATTAAGTGTCAAATGTTTTAAATTCTTGAGAATCTTATAATGCAAATTAGAAAATATTTAAAATGTCTAGTAAAAGTGTTAATAATTATGTTAATTAGCATTAATATTTAATGTCTATTAAAAGTGTTGAATATTTATGTTAATTAGCATTTTAATTGGCATTTTTAATTTATCAATTAAAAGTAATATTATTATCGTTTTATAAAAATTTAGACACTACATTCCTCAATTATTTCGGTTAATTGATTATTAAGTGTTAAATGTTTTTAATTCTTGAGAATCTTATAATGCAAACTAAACAAAAAATATTCCTATAAGGCAGACATTCTATTCCTAGGAATGAGACTCTTGGGAATGTCATTGTATGGGAATATTTTTATGTCGCGAACCAAATCATTCCTTAGACTCAAACAGCTCTCCAAAGTTCTTAACTTAAATTCCTCTTCACTCCTACTTACATCATCAATGAAGAAAATATCATCTACAAACAACATACACCAAGGGATCTTGTTTTGGATATTCCTAGTGAATTCATCAATCATTAAAGCAAAAGGATAGGACTCAAAGTAGAATCTTGATATAGACCTATTGTGATTGGAAATTCTCTAGATTCCCCTCTTACAGTCCTAATGCTAGTCGTTACTTTATCATACATATCCTTAATAACCTTAGTTTATCTTGTGCAGATTCCCATCTTTTCTAAAACCAAGCAAATAACTTCCCTAGGTACTCTATTATAGGTTTTCTCTAGGTCAATAAAAACTATACACAATGCTCAGTATTCTCTAAGTCAATAAAACCATTTTGTGATTTGTAGGTGCGTTGTTTTGTTATATTATTTATTATTTTGACCAAATTATTTGCATCTTTATCCATCCGTCTGCAGGTTTTTGGGTCTTTTAAGTTTGAAGATTTTTTTCCTATGATTTGCATTTCCAAGCACTCTGCGCAGGTATCACACACATCCACATGTCCTTGTGTGTTTCTTCCTTTTTAATTTTTCTCTGGGTCTCTTAACAAAATATTTGATGTGGATCTGTGTGCCTGGGTGGGTGGAGATGTTGGTGTGTTTAAGAGAGAGAGAGAGAGAGAAAGAGAAAGAGAAAGAGAAAGAACCAGGCTTGTGCACGTTCCTTATGATGCCCATTATCTATCTCTATGCTTGTGTGTGTGCGCACGCGCAGACATGCAAGTTTTTTGCATTCTTCTGTGTGAAATATAATATTTGGGGAGAATTGCCTATTTTCTGTGTGCACATGCTTTCCTTTATTTTAGCTGTTTCTTTGTCTCATACTGCTTATTAGGTTAACTTAAGTGTCAAGCATATTTGTGTTTAATGTTGTAATGCTGATTCTTAATAATGTGCAGTCAGATGCTCTGAATAGTTGATGAAGATTTGTTTACCACATTTTTTAATGCTGCTTCCATTGAAGATTGAATAGTTATTTATTTATTTTTAAGTGAAAATAGCTACATAATTGGCATGATGATCTTAACCTCTTTTACCTTACATCAGAATGCATAGGCAGCCAGAGCATGTCATGGCTTTCTTGCTGGCTGAGATGGGGACAAGCGGCTCACTTGATGGACAACAAAGATTAGTTGTGAAGGGAAGATTTGCTCCAAAAAATTTTGAAGGGATCCTTCGGCGATACGTCAGTATGTTCCTTACACTATTCATTTCTTTAATTCTTTGTGGTTTCCTGTCAGCAGAACTCCATTTATTTTCAACATCAGTTTAGAATTTAGTTCCTTAGATATGATCTACCTCTACTAAGAGCTTTATGTGTAAAAGCATTGTTATGTCTTCCACAGCAGAGTTATTGCTAAATTACCCCATTGCAAACTCACTTGTAAAAGTAAACTTGTCACTCTTTGGGGTTCATACGAAGTCCAAAACAAAACTATATCTGTTTCACTCTGTACCTATCTCCAGTCACGTCCTCATGTTTAGTTTTGGGATTTATTTGTCATGCGCCCTGAGTCATGTTGGAATGCGATGTTCAAGTCCTTGTCCCATATGTTGAAATGCTACACTCCGTAGGAGCAATGTATGGTAGTGCTTTGTTACCCCAGTGGTGAGAAACTTGTTCAGTGCTTTTCAAACATACGTAGAATGCATACGATTTTCTGCTATCCTATACCCATTTTTGTATCTCTTATTTATGGCTTCTTTATGTTTTCAGACGACTATGTCATATGCAATATGTGCAAAAGTCCAGACACTATTCTTTCGAAGGAGAACCGTCTCTTCTTTCTCAGATGCGAGCAGGTAATGGTTTTTATGTAGTTATTGTTAACCCATGCAACCCTGCCCATTGCCACTTATTTTTGCACCCATTCAAAAAAAAGAATTAAATATTCAAAGCAAAAAGGCAATCCTAATCAGACATTAGGATCAGGTTTTCTGGCTTTTTTTTTTTTTTTTTTTTTTTGGGGGGGGGGGGGGGGGGGTTTGGTGACGGACTTTGTTGACTTGCCAAGGCCTGTGATGACCTGAAGCCTACATCGTCTGATGTGTGATCCATTTATGTGGAAATTTTGGAACAGTTCTGAGGCTGTGAGAAAAATAATTTGGCTGTGGCGTTCATAAAGTACGTGAATTTTTTGATGCCCCCCCCCCCCTTTTCTTTATTTCAAAGCAAAAAGACAATCCTAATCAAACATTACGATCAGGTTTTCTGGCTTTTTTTCTTTTTTTGGCCGCGGGTGGGGAGGGTCTGTTGAAGGTTCTTATTTGTTGTGGAGAGAAGGATTGGGGCGGACTTTGTGTTGACTTGCCAAGGCCTGTGATGACCTGAAGATTTGCCTATCTGATGTCTGCTCCATTTATGTGGAAATTTTGGAACAGTTCTGAGGCCATGGGAAAAATAATGACTGTGGCGTTAATAAAGCATGTGAATTTTTTGGTAACATAAGTACGGATTTTTTGCCCCACCTCCCCCCCCAATCAGGAGTTGGCATGGAATTCATTGTTATTCAGTTTGATTTGATTGAATGATATTGTTCATCTTAGCAAAAAATTCTGGAAGATGCTGCCTAGGTAGAGATTCTCTCCCCTCCCCCGCTTGAGTTTTTCTTCTGGGAAACAGAGATGGTACTTGGCAAAGGCCTGTGATGACTTTAGATTTGCGTACATTATCGGATTGTTTAATCCATGACACTGGAAAATCTGAAACAGTTCTGAGGCCATGAGGAAAATAATACTACTGTGTGGTTTTAATAAAGAACAAGAATTTCTTGGAAACACAAATATGGCTTTTTTATTGTGGTTTTTGTTTTGGGTTGTGGGTTTCTTTTTTCTTAAAAAATTTTATGTTGGTTGAAAGGGGGAGGCATTTGGAGTTGGCGTGAGGTTTCCATTATTATTTAGTTTGATGGGAATGAGTGATATATGTTAGTTTCAGTGAGGAAGATTGGTAGATGCTGCGGCGTGGGTATAGTGGTTCCACTGCCCCCTCTCCTTTTCCTTCATTTTTATTTTTTCTTTTTCCTATTTTGAAATGAAGACGGTTCTTAGCAAAGGCCTGTGATGACTTGAAAGATTTGCCTACATTGTCCGATCTTCTAATCCATGATACTGGAAAATTTGGAACAGTTCTGAGGCCTTGATAAAAATTAGATTGTGCTTTTAATAATGATGAAAGTTGCTTGGCAAAAGTGTAAAACAAAGATATGCCAATATATTTTTATTTGTTTACAGTGAGTTGGTGTGGGATTCATCACTTTTTTGTTTGTTTGTTTGTTTTTTTTTTTTTTTTAAACTTTCCGTTGGAATTTGATTGAATGATATTTGTCTGAGGAGGTGGAACTGTGGTGTTTCCGCCTTACCAGATGTTACTGACTTCCATTGTGAACTTTCGGTTGGGAACTATTACCATCATATTTTGTGATAATATGCTGCCAGATTCTACGCTATTTGCTCAAGGAAATTTTCCTTGTGCTTGTCATTGATTGCGCTTCTTATTTCTGTCTTCGTATTGATTACAGTGTGGTTCTGGGAGGTCGGTCGCTCCAATCAAGGCTGGTTTTGTGGCTCGTGTTGGGCGTCGCAAAGCTGGGACATGATTTGGCGGGTTTATCCTATGAGCTTTTGAGAGGACATTACCTCTGGCATCGTGTCCTCCTCCCATGGATTTTAAAGGCTTCTTATGTTTTTAAGTTTGTCAACTGTACCTTGAGTTTTCCAGTGCGTTATCTCATATTTGGATGTTGATAATGAATACACGACAAAGAGATGCGACTGATGATGAGCAGCATTTTCTGGCTTTACCGGATGCAAGTATAATTCATCTAATCCAGTGGCTTGAATCGTTGCCTATTTCCCTGCGGATGTCTTATCAATGTTTTTCCTGACCATTTCAATTTTGGGGTGATGTCATTTATTCATGAATTGCCTTCTGAAAACTGGAAACATTTTGCTTTTTTTTTTGGAAAAAAATTGGCAAAATTCTTCGAAGCACTTAATCTCCAAGCATATCCAAGACTTAGGTATATTACTTTTTTGTATAATCTCCAAGCATACATTATTTTTAACTAATATTTTAAAGTCGGATGAAAATGTCGCACGTGATTTGCAGCTTAAAACTATCCATATGAGAGAAAACCCAACGTTATTTGATGTTTGTTGACTCTTATTGATACTCATTGTGAAAGCTAATTTTACTGAAAATTGCTTCGTGAATTTGATGTCATGAAAACGGTGCAGGGTAATAATACAGATTAATCACTCTGAGAGCTTGTAATTACTTTGCAACGAATGACTATACTTTCCATTTTCTTAACCATTAATCACGCTCCATTACAAATGCATAGAGATTGATTGAGATTTCTCATGAAAAAAATCAATGAAATTTAATTTCTGACGTAGGAGCCCAAAAATATCCAATGAATTCAACCATTCAAGAGGGTTCATGATATACATCAAATGTATCTGCACTCGTATATGTTTTAGAATCTCTTGAAAACATAGTTAACATGATCTTATTAAGTTTATCAACATCACTATTTGATGGAGCTAATATTCCAAATTCTTTTAAGTATTGCCAATCTGTGTACCTTTCATATGTAGCCTCGATCAATGCATTTAAATTACCATTTTCAATGATGAAATTATTAGGAATATGAATCCAATTGAGTTCACATCCATGGATGGGACACAAATCAGGGATCCAATTTATAAAAGATTGTAATCTAGTGCTCATTTCCATATTTTTCCTTTGGGCCAAAACACGCATGTTTATATTCAAGTCTACGATTCAACAATGTTGTCAAATCAATTACTATAATGATTTGGTTACTATTGATTCCTACCAAATCTATCTAAAATCACCATAGAGTACAAACAACTTTCCTCCAAAAATATTATTTTCATTACAATCATAAATGTTTTTTACTAGATGTCTGAAAGTTCAATTAACAATCTCAAATGCATAACAATGAATCATTGGTATTTCATACCATAATACAACAAAGCTATTTGAATTAATTTTGTCAAATCTGTTCAATGTTGTATTAAACAACATGAAAATTTATTGAATTGTAACGATATTTTAAACCCTGAGTGTGTAGTCTTTTCTCTAGGTAGAAGTAGGGAAGCAATGCCAAATGGAGTAACAAATGGTATAATTTCTGTTTCAGAACAAAACTTTGCAATCAATGTCCTTCATAAATAAGTTTTACCCGTCCCTCCACTCATATACGAAAAACAATCCACCATTATTTTCTATAGGAGCATTCATTATAGTATCAAATGCAAACTTTCAGTCAATATTCAATCTTGAGTACAATGTTTCATATATTTGTTTTTTAGAGTCAACATCAGTGGCAAGTTCATCCCGTATCAGTCGATTTATAGCAAAATGTATTGAAGTAGAAGATTGATATGACATAGAATCAAAAATCTCTCAAAGACTTACTGTTTAGGCTAAGATTATATTCAATCACTAATAAGTCCCAATTTTTAAGTACACCATCATCAAGATTTGCTTTATTGTCTTGTACATTCCTTCTTATATATACTGTACTATAAATTATCTATTAAATCTCGTGAATGTCTTTCCCATAGCTCTATTAGACTTGTGATTTAAAAAAAAACAATAATAATAAAAAATAGAGAACACAACATATTATGAAGATGAGATCCTAATGGCCATATTGATGCCTCTATCAATACTTCATCTCATTCATTATCATTAGCAAGTAATCCTAGTGTAAGACGTCTCTTTGAAATTGGTGTATGTTATTACACTTAAAATTTGTATGTTTTTATAATTGTTGACTTTTTGAGTTTGATTTCTATTTTGATGCTGACAAAACACAAGTTTCTTATGTGTGTATTTAGCATGTGAACAGATCCATTAATTTAACACACACAGAAGGGGATGAAAATGAAAGCTAGGAGGAACCTAAAGATTAACACTTGTCGTATTCCATGGAAGATAGAAGAGCAAATGAAGAAAAAGAAGAAGAAGACGGATGTTTTATTTTGCAATTGCATTTAGTCTTTTTATATTTTTGGGTTGTAATAATGCATCTCATGCATAATATGGTTGAATGCTTAGATAACCATAGACAGACCTTAGAGCACCCAACACTTTCACAAAAAACCTTTTTCATAAAAAGCTAAAACTATACAAGGCTTTCAAAATAATTTAAGGTAAAAAATAAGGCAAAAATCATGTTTTAATTGAACTCGATCAACTAACCATTGAGTGTTCAAAATAGTTCAGTCGACCGACTACGCACTAGGCCAGAAGTCAAAAGTTTGACTTGGCTCACTCGATCGACCAGTTTTTGAACTTAGCTTCCACGGTCGACCAACCTCTGGAATTGACCCTTCTACCTTTCTCAGCCGATTGGCATTTTTAGTTCAAAATTACCTTAGCCAACTGGCCTTCAAGGCTTAGCTGATCGAACTTACAAAGAAAGGAAAATCGCCCTAGGCCAGCTGACTAGGACTTTCCTCGGCCAACTGAAGCCGTTTTAAAATTAAAATTGCTATGTGTGGTCAGCCGATCGGCACTAGCACTGGTCCACCAAACCTCTCGGGTTGCGGTAATTTTTTAGCACTAAACACGTTTAATTTTTAATTAAATAATTAAAAAAATACCGAGTGTGTCCCTTAATAGTTAGATTTTCTAGAATTCTATAAATACCCCTTCCATTAGCTTGATTTGAAACTTTGATTAATTTCAAAATCCTCTCAAAATATTTTTAAAATCAAAGTTCCCCCAAATTCTTTTTACTGCAAAAAATCTTTTCTTTGGAGCAAAAATTTTCATTCTCTCCTATTCTCTTCCTCTCATTCATTTTGAAAAATCTTATTGGAAGAGAACATATTATGTGGCCATTTATTTCATATACACTCACTTATCCTTAAATTTTTGAAAATCATTTTTCAGAGTATATCTTAATGTTTCACCCGACTATCTCCTTGATAATTTTTTTTAGGAGAACTTGTTTTTGTAACTTGTGAATCTTTACACATCTATTGCAAGATTCAAAAGCTCGTATTGTATTTATTGCAAAAACGTTTTTGAGCATAAATCTTAACTTCTCCAAACATTTTTATTGCAAATATTTGTTGGATAGAATGTTTATTTTATAATAGACCTTTGAAGCCTTTATTGCACATTTCACTTAACATCAAAGATAATCTGTATTCGATTTTTGCAAAAAGTTTTTTGAGAGTCAAAACCCTAGGTTCTCCTATTATTCTTTGGAAAATATTTTTGGGAGAAAATTTTTAGTAGGGTTACATTTTTGAAGTATTTTATCATATACATCTTCTTCAAAGATTGTAGAATAATTTTGAGAAAAACACCCTTACTCTACTAAGCATATTTCGTATCATTAGGGAGTGCATTTTAAGAGCTTTATTGTTGTACATCCATGCTTAGTTGTAGAAGCATTTTAATGTACAAGAATGTTTTTATGTACCAGTTGGGTTTAGCCTGTAAATTGAACTGGGGAGTCTCTACCCTGTAAAGGAGACCGATTGAGTTTAGCTCGTAAATTGAACTAGGGTGTCTTTGTCCTGTAAGGGAGACCAGTTCGGCTCAGCCTGGTAATTGAGCCGGGGTATTCCTCACCCTGTAAGGAGAGGTTGTATGGTTGTGGTTTAGCCCTGTAATTGAGCTGAGGTTTACCTTGCCTCATAAGAAAAGGTTGTAAATGGCTTCTACTCCGCCCGTTTAAATGAGTAGGGATAGTGAAATCCTTGGGGGGTATGCCCAAGGCGGGGACATAGGCTGGTTTGGCTGAACCTCAATAACAAATCATGTGTGTATATATGTGCGTGTGTGTGTCTCTCTATCTCAGTTAAATTCCCGCACTTTAATTTCCACATGTGTATGCTTGTTTATTTATTGTTATAACTATCTTGCATGCACACATATTTAATTTGAATGAGATATGCAACATTCGTGTATGTTAGCACACATAGCTTATTTATTTTACATACACTCTTTAAATCTTAAATGAGATATGATGTGTTTGATATATACAAATATTTAATTTGTAGAGAATGTCATATTTGTTTCAAATATTTGCACACTTGATTAATTGGGGGAATTGAGACTACTTAGAAAGACTCTAGGTTGCGAAATACTGTTGTTATCTGATTTAACCTAGGAAGAAATTTTAAAATCTCCAATTCACTTCCCTTTTGGGATTACACCAATTACATTAATAACATGTTGCACCTCCAACCTAAGTTAGAAGCATTTGTAAAAAATATCATTCTCCTAAATTTGGATGTGCATAGAAAAGTCTGTCTATGCAAATAAGCCTACATGTTCATTCTTTACGTTTTCTATTCCAACTCATTCAAATGGAAATTGGACATAAGTCAACATTCAAGCTTCTTGTCATTTTTATTTACTTCAAATCACTTTTTGAACATTGTATCACGAATCCCAAGTCGATTCAAAACTGATCCAAGCTCATCTTCATCATTAAATAAAACAAAATTTTCATTTGAAATATAATATAGTAGCCTTTCAATGGATGGATGTTGTTGTTAAAGATTAAATTCAAATATTTTCCAACATGATTCAATTGCTTATACACATCTACAATCCAAATGTTACTTAACTTCATTTACCTAATGATGATTGTTTTGATTGTTAACATTGATAAAATATGAGTTATCCTCAATAACAATAATTGCACAATCATGACCTTCTTGTATGTACTTGTGTTGATACTTAATGTAGAAGATCAAGTGATTCCAACTGAAATATCTGCTGAAGATCAGGAGAATTGATCCTGCTGTAACCAATAATGATGCAGTCAATGAATACCGAAATACTTGCTGAAGTTTAGGGATGAGGAGATATAATTATGAGGACTTCAAACTTGAATTTGATTATTTAGAAATCAATTATAAATGTGTGTATATATAGAGCATATAAGTTACAAGCAAATTAATAAGAAATTTAGAAATCTTTCAAATACTTTCTCTCTTCTATATCTTTATAGGGTATCAAATTAGCCGTAAAAAGACCAACGTCTAAGTCATGTCTTCCTCATCTTTAATTTCCTCTACTACCACTGACAACCAACACTCACATTCTCCCTTTGTCATCACAATGTCCATTGTGGTCATTGTCAAACTAAATCACGATAATTACATTTTTTTGGAAAGCACAAATGGTGCCTTATGTTCGCAGTTAGGACCTCTTTGGATACCTTGATGGTCATGGCCAAGCCTCCCACACCATCTTTGTATCTCATCGTGATAGTGGTGTTATATCTAAAACACCAAATCCTGCCTACTCTCACTAGATGCGTCAGGATAATCTTATTCTCAGTACTCTAATGTCCTACCTCACTTAAGGGGTACTTGCTTAGGTAGTAAATTATACTACTTCCTATGATGTTTGGCATGCACTAGACAAAAATTTCTCCTCAAGGTCTCGTGCAAGGACTGTGCAAATTTGAACACAGCTTGCAACTGCAACAAAAGGCAGCAAGTCTGCCTCTGAATATTTTCTTTTCATTGAGAAACTCATTGATGAATTAGCTATTGGAGGATAACCTATCACTTGTGAAGATGTTATCACTTATGTGCTAGCAAAACTTAATTAACGAATAGGATAACTTTATAGCCTCAATTTCTACTCGTTCCGACAAGGTTACAATAAAAGAAATCTATTCTCTTTTGCTAACAATAGAGGATCATCTTTCTCGACATCAGCTTTCATCTCCAGTTCTGCCAACTTCTGTCAATGTTGCACAAAGTCAATATCAACTCTCTACAAATTAAGGAAGAGGTGGTCCTTGAGTGAAGGGTCGTGGAAATCGTGGTGGTTCCAATAATACTTCTCGAAACACTTATAAGAACTACTTAATATGTCAAGTTTGTAATAAACCAGGCCACTCGACACGCAAATGCTATCATCGTTTTGATATTTCTTGTCAAGAATCAAAACTAGAAAATAAACTAGCCATGGTCGCTGCTCCTGCTGGAAATTGGGAAACTGAATGGCATGTAGATACTGGTGCAACGCACCATGTGACCAATGATCTCCACAGTCTAAACCTCATAAATGATGACTATCATGGTACATATCATGTTCAAGTCGGAAATGACCAAGGTCTACAAATCTTTAAAACTGGTTCCACTAAACCTTCCACTGCCAACTCTACCTTTGTTTTTGATCAAGTTCTTCTTGTCCCAAAAATTCAAAATAATTTGTTATTTGTTTTGTGTTGAAAACCATGTTTATTTCGAATTTCATGATCAATTATTTCTTGTGAAGGATTACTCGAGGAAGTTCCATCATTAAGGACATCTCAGTGATGGGCTCTAGCAATTTGCATCCAAATCACGCTGTCCACAGGCTCTCTCAACAGTACATGTTAGTGTTCGTGAATGGCATCGTCGACTTGAACATACATCCACACCCATTGTCAAAAAAGTTCTTACATGCATCAATTTTCTAGTAAAAGGCAATAAAAAACACTCTATATGTTCTGAATGTCAAATGGCCAAAAGCCATGACTTGCCATTTACGTACTCTACTTATGTTTCTTCATATCCTCTAGATTTAATTTTTAGTGATGTATGGGGACCAACATCCGTGGCTTCTATCACTAGTGCCAAATATTATGTTAGTTTTTTTTATGACTATTCAAAGTTTGTTTGGTTATTTCCAATGAAATTCAAATCCGAAGTTGAATCAATCTTTCTTCAGTTTCAAGCCTGCATTGAAAAACACTTTGAACAAAAAATGAAACCCGTCCAGTTTGACTGGGGTGGAGAAATTTGATGCTTGAACACTTATTTTACACAAACTGGAAATAATCATAGACTAGCATGCCCATATACTCATCAACAAAATGGTTCTATTGAGTGTAAACATCGGCACATTGTCGAAGTTGGATTAAGCATGTTAGCACACTTAAACTTACCATTGCTTTATGGGGAAGATGTTTTTCAAACAGCTACATATGTTATTAATAGACTACCGGCACTTGTTTTGAAGCAAAAATCTCCCTATAAAATTCTATATAACCGCATGCCTGATTTCTCTTTTATGCATGTTTTTGGATGTGCATGTTGGCCTAACCTAAGATCTTACAATACTAACAAACTCAATTTCAACTCAAAAACATGCATATATAGTCTCTGTCATCAAGGGTACAAATTCCTTGACCTTTCTATTGACAAGATTTATGTCTCACGACATGTGGTTTTCGATGAGACACTATTTCCATATACCAAAGAAAATACTTCCAACCCATCTTAGCCGCAATCTATTCCCCTTCCTCCTAATATCAATGTCTCACTTCCTCTTAGCTTCACAGATTTGCAATCTAACCATATTCCTATTAGAATAGCAGATGCACCTTGTTTGTCTCTTTCTTCAGGTCCAGTTGAGGATATCAATCCACAAGCTACTATAGATCAGCTTCAAATCACAGAGCTCCCCTTGATTTTTCCATCTTATAGCAATGTTTCAAGTCTTGTGACAAACAGTCATTGTAAAGATCTGAACCCATAAATAAGGAAAATAAATAAGAAAAGGGGAATTTCAGCAAGGTTCGTCGACGAAGCCAGTATATTCATCGACAAAGTCCCTTAGGTTCTTCGTCGCCAAAATTCAGAGCGTCGTCGACGAAGAAATACCGAGCGAATCAAGAAAATATCCAGATAGGGTTTGTCGACGAAGGCGCCGCTTCATTGATGAATTTGACTCGGTCAAAGGCCCTATAAATATCATTTATGGTTGCTTAAGGGGTAAGAAAACCAAAAAGCTCTCTCTCTCTCTAGAACCAACGAGTTATCTCTCTCTCTCTCTCTCTCTGTACAATCCTTCGCCATTTGTCATCTGTTTCAATGATCAAAGGTTTCTGCGTGGATTAGGGGAGGAAACTCTATAGTTATAGCGGATCAGATTGTCATTTTGAGGATTTTTGGGACTTTCCCTAAGATCGAGGTAAGGATCTGAATTCGTTTTCGATTTGGTAGATCTATAGTAAATAGGATTATATTGAAGTATTGTTCTTCGATTTTTAGGTTTCGGGCATCCCGTGTCGTTGTTTTGGATCGATTCATTCATGTTTCGATTTTTGGGAAAAAAAGGTAAGGGGATTTGTTTACATCAGTATTTTTAGAAAAAGAAACCACAGGATATGTAGCTTATGTTTATATGTACTTATTGACTGCTTATTTGTAAAGTTTTACCGAGTATAAATGTCGATTCTTACGGTTTTCACGATTTTACGGTTTTTTCAAAAATGAAGTTTTTGGCATATGATCTCTAAATTTCTTAAACTACTTTATTTGCACTAAAACTAAAGTAGGAGATGCTTGAAACTCTTAATAGTAGCAAAAATGATATTTTACGAACCAATTTATATGAAATGTATAATTTACCAAATAAGTATGACGTATGATATGAATGAATCTATACTGATTTGAGATGTATGTGTATGAACTATGGGGACTAAGGTTCCAAGTGGTTATCAGAAAATGCAGAAAATAGGTGTCAGTTAGATACTGTGCCAAGTATGAGAAAAGGATAAAATCGAGAGGTTACGAGCCAATTTTTATTACAGTATGAATGAAAGTATGCATGAATGAGATTGTGAAAATACTGGAATTGCACAAGTGATTATGTTTTAATGTAAATTATATATATGATATTGGGACCACAACTTGTCTCAATTGTATATGAAGCCTTAAAAAGCTTATATTATGTAGGCTTGGTATTGTTTCCAAAATAGAGGTACAGTGCAACCACACGTAGTTATTGTTCAATGTGGGTACCTAGTAGTAGGCTTCGTAAGAAGGGCCATTGGTCAAAAGGGATCAGGGTGGTGATGGCCAAGTTGAACTGCAGTATGTTATGATGCCTAACAATGCCTGCACGAATAGGGCTCGATCAGTGCTTTCTTATGGCACAACCCTTGCCACGGGGAGTTACTGGCATAGTTATGATAGCTTCAAGCTGGACGATGTTCTAAATATGCATATACATGATTTAAAAGATTTATTGGGCAAAGTCACAGGTCTGAGTACCGGGTGGAGGGATCGTACAGTGTATAGGCGTGTACCCTACCTTAACCTTGGGAATTCTCACTTGTAATGATGTTAGGTTTTATATTATCAAGGATTTATATATATATATATATATATATATATATATATATATATATATATATACTATATACAAATTATAGTATTGAGAATGTGCAATCTATGTAACCGTTTTCAAATAAGAATATAACTGTACAGTCACACACTGATGTAATATCTTCCTCCTTATTGAAAAGTGTCTCACCCCAATCTTACAACCTTTGTTTCAGGAGTTACAGGAAATTGGTCCTAGTCTTCTAGAAAGACTTTGGAGCGTAGCGACTGGTTAGCTGACATAAGTTTTGTATGAGTTTTGGGTTGTTTAGTCAGGACGGGTTTTCTATTTGGGAATGTAATACAATTTATGTTTTATGTATGGATTAATGTAGATAAGGAACAGTTAGATAGTCTGGTATGTCTATTAGAATCCATATGAATGTTTATGTTTTCCATAATGTATGTGAGTACAGATCATTATGAAATACCCATATCCCTGTTTAGGGTGGGTAGTATGTATAGTTCAGGATTTGTACAAGATATGTATGTATAGTAGCACTCTGGGGTCGTATTAAGGGCCAGGGAGTTACAATTTGGTATGAGAGCCCATAGCCAGCCGGAAGTGTGATGTGAATTGCACTACTTGGTTATGGATATGCTCAAAGCTTAGGTTGTTAGGTTCTGTAGATTAGACTATACTAGAGTTTAAGATGTGAACGTGATTATTGAGTGTAGCTTTGTATATCCAGAGACAGAAATCCATTGGCATACTTCTGTGCTTTTCTGGATCATTCGAAGGGATTATAAAATCACGACAATCTATTGACGGTGTTGTTTCTAAGTGGAAAGGCGGAACTCGAGTAGGAATAAGAATGTGAGTCATTAGAGTACGTCGGTACTAGGAATGTTATTATGGGAAGTGAGTTTATAGTATTGCAGTATTAGTTGGTTAAGATTTTAATTGATTTCCTCAATTTCTTTTCAGGAGGGAATCCAGGGATATTACTGCCAACGTTGGAGGCAGTAGTAGTGAGGGTGCTAGCCATAAGACTGGCAGTGACTCTACTAGTGTGCTACAAGATTTCGCTCAGCAGCTTATGATTGAGGTTGTCCAAACAAATAAAGGTCAGGATCGTCCCTTTGCTGAGTTGGGATGCTCCATTGACCAGTTCACAAGATTGAAACCTCTTGTCTTCGTGGGGGAGTGTGGATCTGATTCAGGTTGAGAATTGGATCGGGGAGATTGAGAAGATTCTAGACGTCCTGAATTACACTGAGAAGCAGAAGGTAGCCTTTGCGATGTTCAAGCTGACAGGAAAAGCACAGAGGTGGTGGAAGTCAATTAAGATGCTTGAAAAGTATCGACCTACTCCTATGGTTCTGACGTGGGCTCAGTTCAAAGATTTATTTTTTGAACAGTATTTTCTAGCCACGGTCAGAAATGCCAAGATGGAGGAATTCATGAGTCTGGAGCAGGGGCAGCTGCCGTTTCAGGAGCTATCTCAATTTGCTCCATTCATGATTTCAGATGAGGTAAAGAAGGCTAAGAAGTTTTAGAGGGGCCTGAAGAAGGAGATAAGGAAGAAGATTGCGATATGGCAGATGCAGGACTTTGTTACTCTGGTTGACAAAGCCACCATAGTAGAGGAGAGTTTGCAAGAGAAGCTTGAGGTTCAGGTTCCGAAGAAGAGACCTGCGCCTTCCAGTTCTTATGGAGGGGCAAAGCAGGGTCACTGGAAGAAGAACAGTGGTGGTGCTTCTTAGAGTACCACAACTACTTCGGCTTGTTCCAAGTTTGGGAGACCTCACTCAGGGAAGTGTTTGTTGGGTTCTGGAGCTTGTTTTCGTTGTGGTAGGATGAGACATCAGAAGAAAGATTGTCGTATGTCAATGAATAGCAGAGCTCCATAACAGTCATACGGAGGAGGTGTTCAAGCACAACGGGGTGGTCAACAAGGGGGGATAGCCCAGGCTAGGGTGTACTCCCTGACTTCTGGCCATGCAGAGAATGCAGGAGATGTTTTTATAGTTACCATTACATGCTTTCCAATAAAGTTGTTATACTATTCGACTTGGGGGCAACACATTCCTTTATCTCCCAAGGATTTGTTAAACTGTGTGGCATTGAGACTCAACAATTATATTATGAACTGGTGATGGCTACGCCTTCAGGGTCAGTAGTCGTATGTAGTAGGGCAATCCATGATTTTCCAGTAGAAATTTAGGAGAGAGTACTACCAGTTAGTCTTATTGTGTTCAATATGCATGACTTCGATATCATTCTGGGTATGGGCTGGTTGTTTACCAGTTATGCTAGTATTGATTGCCATAGGAGATAAGTGGTGTTTAGACCTCCGGGGAAGTAGGAATTTAGATTCTTAGGGTTGTGTGTGCGCTCCGCACCACGGATCCTCTCAGCTTTGCAGGTTAGGAGATTACTTTTGGAGGGATGCCAAGGGTATCTGACATTTATGAAAGACACGCCGGCATGGGAACGTGAATTGGAGGAGATTCTTGTTGTGTGTGAGTTCCTAGATGTGTTCCCAAAGGACTTGCCGGGATTACCTCCAGATTATGAGGTGGAGTTTGGTATAAAGTTAGCTTCTGGTACAACGCCGGTATCAAAAGCTCCATATCGTATGACTTTAGCTGAACTGAGATAGTTGAAAGAATAGCTTTAGGAGCTTCTAAATAAGGGGTACATTCAACCGAGTGTTTCTCCTTGGGGAGCACCAATGCTATTTGTAAAGAAGAAGTACAGGTTGATGAGGATGTTCGTTGACTACAGAGAACTTAATAACGTGACAATAAAGAATAAATACCCATTACCCAGTATTGATGATTTGTTTGACCAGATTCAGGGCACGCAAATCTTCTCTAAGATCGATCTACGATCTACGTATGACCAACTGAAGGTGAAAACAAAGGATGTTCCAAAAACATATTTTTGAACTTGGTACAACCATTACGAATTCATGGTTATGTCATTTGGTCTGACTAATGCACCTGCAACATTTGTGGATTTGATGAATCGGGTCTTTCACGAATACTTAGATCAGTTTGTTGTGGAATTTATTGATGACATCCTAGTATATTCTAGGAGTGCTGTAGAGCATGAAGTTTATCTGAGATTGCTACTGCAAATGCTTAAGGAGAAGAAGTTATTTTTTAAATTAAAGAAGTGCGAGTTCTAGCTGGAACAGATTGCATTTCTAGGGCACATAGTGTCCAAAGAAGGAGTATCAATGTATCTGAGTAAGATAGAGGCAGTAATGGACTAGGCGAGACCAAAGAATGTTCAGGAGATTAGAAGTTTTCTGGGTCTTGCAGGTTACTACCTTCGTTTTGTAGAAGGGTTCTCCAGTTTAGTAGGTCCATTGACGCAACTCACGAGGGCATTGTCTTCGTCGACGAACTGCCTTCATGGACTCGTCGACGAGGTGAAGTAGCTCGTTGATGAGGCCATGTGGACAACATTTTTATATATAGCCTAAAAAAAATTTTTGACAGGAAATTCATTTTTTTATCTCTTCTCTCTCTCTCTAAAACAGTTTCTCTCCCTTCTTTTTAGATTTCTGGCTCCGATTCTCCTCAGTTCGACGATCAGAAGCTACCACAATGATCATGGGGAGATTCTCTACAACCTAACTGGAGCGAAAATTAAATGTGAGTAGTTTGGGAATCATTCCAAAATTAGGGTAAGTAGATTTTTAGGTATTTTCAGTATTACTAGTATTATTTGAGGTCAAATTTCGTCTACTATGAGAATATACTGGTGTTTTGTGGAATAAATTTAAGGTGTCATATTTTCAGGAATAGAGTGTTTTTGGCCCTATAGTTATGGGTTGAGGACCCTCGTAAGTATCTGTTTAGGAACCCAGGTAAATTATGGGTTAAGAGATTTATGAATAGGCAATTTTAGGAATTATGGGTGTATTGATTTACTGGAGAATATGTGTATCTAAATGCAGGTTTTTGAGGTTGGTACACCTGGGGTGCGAGAGTGGAGTGTTGAGTGGAGGCCAGCCTCTCAGTTAGATAGGTAAAGGAAATATGCTATGCTAGGAATTTTAGGAAGTATATCAGAAGATTATGTGTATATATATATATATCAGCTTATTATTTACTTTTTCTAGAATATCATTATTATTATTATTACAGCAGAAGTTACAGATTTTAGAGCATGAGAATCTAATGACTTAATTGTGTGGCATGAGTTCGTAACAGTTTAGTAAGTTCTAATACAGTTTTACAAATATCATGTTTTATGGTATACTAGAAGAAGATATCCATATACAGTTTCCAGAAAATATAGTTTATAGTATTTTTCAGAATGCCATGACTACAGAACCATAACACTCAGTGTTTCAGTTATTTAACTATTCAGTTATTCAATCAGATATCCAGATTGTGCAGATCAGTTTTGAAATGTTATGGTTATTTCAATATCATGGTAAAAGTAGTAAGATAAATATGTATATATCAGTACTAAATAGTATCAGACCCTGTGGAAATATTCATTCAGATTTAGACAGCAAAGTACGGTACCGTTGCTATTTTATATTAGAGTGCAACCGCATATCTCAGATAGTGTGTGGATTTTATTTAACCGTGCTAGGAGAGATTGCAGTTTTCTCCAGAAGATTGGGTTGAGTTGGCCGGTTTGATGAAGTAGAGTGGTAGCATGCCCGGAGAGACTGTAGTGGGCCAGATTGTTGATTGATAGAGATTCAGATTGACTTACCTGGTAGGCTAACCATAGTAAGTCCTGCCTACGGGCCGCACAACCCTGTCATGAGGGGTTAAATCATGACATTCAGCTCCCAGGTTATTATCACAGATGTTTATATACATATATATATATATATATATACAGATATACAATGCAACATCAGTTTTATTATAATATTAGAATTATGTGTAATTAGAAAACTCAGATATATAGTTGTATTTTAAACTATAATAAATGTGATTTGTGCAGTATACTAGACTATCAACTTTGCAGTTTCTGTATTATATCAATAAATTAAATGTGTAACTCAGTTGCCACACACTAGTAATAGCATATTTCTTCTTACTGAGCATCATCTCATCCTAGTGACTTAACATTTTTCAGGTGATCCAGTTAGGCCAGCAGATTAGGTTGCAGGAAAAGAGGTTCTTGCGCTGCCCTTGTTGAAGGGTGAATGTTTTCTAGGTGTTGGTTGTTTGGGTAGATCCTAGGGTTTTGATAATGTCATTGGGTGCTTTGTGATGTATATTTTGGAACTTATAGACTTCTGGTATTGTAAATATTGTTTACAATTTTATGTTTATCGTTGCTTAGGAATGTAGTGTGAATAGAGTTTGCTCAATGCTCCCTTTGGGCCTGAGATGTTTTTAGTAGTTAATACAGAAAGATTTGCTATATGTTATATATATATATATTAAGGAAAAAAATAAAATAAATAAATATGGCATGAAAAATTGGGTCGTTACAGTCAAGACTCCATCTTTGGACTTATAATTGAAGCCATTACAATCCAAAGTGTCAAGAGATATTAAATACTTTCTCAACTCAGGTATATGTCTTACATTACACAATGTTCTTACAGAACCATCAAATATCTTTATCTTTACATTTTCTATGCCAACAATCTTGTTAGAAGCATCATTAACCATAAGAACTGATCCAGAGTTCACTAACCTATAAGTGCTGAACCACTCCTTGTTCGGAGTCATGTGATAAGAACATGCTGAGTCAAGTATCCAAGAGTTCATTAGATTGTTCGACCCCGCTAAAATTGATAGAACATCACCATCCACTAAATCTTATTCTTGAACAACATTTACAGATTTTGAAATCCCCTTATGCTTTTCAGCATTTCCCTTTTTCCAATCCGGACACTCCGATTTCACATTTCCCTTTTGATTCAGACTTGATCCTTTAACCATATTAAGCCAATATAAACGTTGCTTAAGAAAAAAGTTTGTTATTGAGGAATTTAGACATGTACCAATTTTAAAACTTTCGCCATATAGTCGCTGGAGAATCCTCCTCCATCACATGATAGAGAACTTTGTTGGCCAAGCATAGACGTATTGTAGACGCTGCCTTTGCTTTCAAATCTACCCATGTTGCCTCATCCATTCCTTCTAATTGAGTATCAAACAAAGCCTTAACCATTCCTTGTTGCACAAGAATGTACTTCACTCTCCTCTGCCATAAACTGAAGTTTCCGGTTCCATCGAATTTGACAACATCAAATCTTGCAAAAGATGATCTTAATGCCATAACAACAATCGCTCTGATACCAATTTGTTGTGATATGGATCGAATAAATAGAATGCACAATGGAATAAACAACAAGTAAATGCAAACAAAACTAGAATAAGAACAACAACATATTTTATGTGGTTCGGCAAAGCCTACATCCACAGAAGCAATGACACACAAATTTCACTATGAAATCACAATGTACACAATACACTTCTCAAAATGATCACTCTTTACTTCAATATATGCCCAGAGTAACATATATAGAAGTTCCTCGGAGGTTTCCCTCTGTTTACCTAACCACCCAATGTTCAAATTAGCCAAAATGCTTTAAAACTCAATTCACCCCTCCCCTCTTGGGATCATACCAATTCTAACAGAGAGCTCTTCTAGAAAAGGTGACGGGCAAGAAAGAAAAAGGTTATGGAGGCAAGTTCTTAAGTTTCTCTTGTATGCATGAATATGTTCTATTCATTTTGATTCAATATGCAGTCAATTAAAAGAGTGTTGTAGATGGTTGGAAGCTAGGTTTCATTGGATTGTTGAAGAGATTGTTATTAAATAGGGCAGTAATTGGAATTGATTTTGAAAAACAAGGAATTCACAAATGGAACGTTGTTTTTGCTTGAAATCATGACATTCAACTAAAATCCTAAAAGGCACCCAAACAGAATACTCAATCCACTTAACCAAAGCCCAAAATACTGTGAAGAAATTCATAAAGCCCTGCCAAAACCCTAAGCAGACTCAAAAGAAACTACCCAAAGATTCAGGTCAACTTGACTCGAATAGCCTAAAAAAGCCCAAATACTTGAGTCAACTTTATCCAAATACCCGTGTCAAACTACCTATGACCTGGGTTAATAGACCTGGTTAAACCCAAGTTGAATACCTATGTCAAATGGGCCTGATACCCAAATCAACCTAAGCCCAAACTCAAGTTAACCCTACCTTGACCCAAGTCAACCAAATCCAAATCAACCTGCACTAACTTAGATTTAGAATCTACTAACCTAGCCCAATACAAAAGCCTAAAACCCTTGGTCCTAAACTCTAAGCCCTAATTACTTAGACCTAAACTAACCCAAACCCAACTTAAACCTAGCCCAACCTAAACCCTAAGCCCCATTTGAACCCTAGGCCAACCCAAATCTTAAGCCACCCTGGCCTAGACAAATCTTAAACCAACTGGATCTAGCTTAATTATTAAAACCCAAAACCGTTGGACCTAAACTCTAAGCCTTGACTTAAAAACAAGACTAACCCAAGCCCAACTTAAACCCAACCCAATACCTAGCCTAGGCCCAACCTAAACCCTAAGCCAATCCTAAGTTAAAGCCCAGCCTAAAACTCACAGTTGACCTTATAGGTCACGTCCGATTTTGATAATAACAAATACTCCGGTATTTAATAAATATCTAGTTTATGTGCAGGTCCATATTAGCAGATCATTAATGGCACGTGAAAGCTCAAAGCTTGAAGACAAATTCATGCTCTTGATTGTAGCATTTTTGTAGTGAAATTTTTCTGTAATAGTAATTAGGGTATTCAATTTGTAATAAGCACACACATCACATGTATGGTTTATTTTGTGAGCTCAAACCAATCATAATGCAAAATGACCTTAGGGTTTTCGGTCGACCGACACCTGACTTTTTCGGTGTCTTCAAATTGGACCTCAAGTGACCCTAGAACACACACATTTACACATATGTTTGTTAGGCACTTCATTAGGGTTTGTATGCTTCAAGATTGGACCGAAATGCACACATGGTGCACTTTTGATCGACCAGCACAGTCAGTTCATTTTGGCCTGGTCGACCGAAACCTCCCTGGGTCAAAAGTTTGACCATTTGGTCAACCGAATCAGGTAGTTCAAAAAGCCCTAGTCGACCGAAACCTCCCTAGGTCAAAAGTTTGACCATCTGGTCGATCGAGCTAGTTTTGTACTCCAACCACTTGGTCGACCAAGGGTCCTCGGGAGAAATCCCAACGGTCTGGTCGACCGAACCAGTCAGTTCAAAATGGCCTGGTCGATCGACCTCAAAAAATTGAGCAATCACCCTTTCCTGGTCCATCGAGCTCTTAGTTCAATATTCCCCTGGTCGACCGAACCATATGAATCCTGGTCGACCGAAACTGATTTGGTCGACCGGACCTCTCGGGTTGCACCTAATTTTTTTACTATAGTTAAAATTTTTAAATTGGGTTAAAATGTTTTAAATGTCATTAAACTTTTCTAACAATCCCTAATAGGTCCCCAACGGTAAAAACTTTCGGTTTGTCTATATATACTCCTTCATTTGGGAGAATTAGGCATCGATTAGCAAAAATAGAAAATCAAATTCTCTCTCAAGAAAAATATTTCTCATTGCTCATACTCTTCCAAATACACTCTAGCTTACCTTCAAAAGTTGTTAAATCATCTATAAGTGTTTTTGAGTGTTTAGATTGAAAGGTTTGCTCTCTCTTTGCTGTGAGATTGTTTCATTTTGTTGAGAGCCAAACCCAAAAGGATTCTTAGGGAACTTTGCTGATAAGTTCATCCTAAGAAGACTTTACTAGATCTTCTAAGATTGCATATTCGTTGCAACATCTTGAGAAGCTCGCATTTGCTTTTGGTTGTATATTTTCAAAATCATTTACAAATATCTATTGCTCTTTACTTTGAAAACCATTTGAGGAGATATTTTTTTTTGAGGTGAAACATATTTGTTACAATATTTATTCATTCATATATTTTTGCTGGAAACAAAGATCATATATATTTTGCAATCTAAGCATATACATATTCATGTCATTGAGATATTTTACTGATTGATATTCTTGAGGCTTGCTTGGTATTCTGTGTGAACACGTTTATTGAAACATTTTGAAATACACAGATTGTTATTGATACTTTCACGTACTCACTACACTGATAGAAAATATCTTTGAGAGTTGAACTATTTAGACCACATTGAGCTTACATTTTAAATCATCTGTGGTGTTTGTGATTGTGCGCATTTGTGATACAAATTTGCTTTACGTGAAAGCACCCCAATATTATACCTTTTGATTATATATCTGAGAGATTCCAAGCGTGGCCTGAGGGGGCGGTAATCCAGCCCGGTAAGGATTGGTTAAGGTTGAGGTCAGCCTTGTGTTAATTTGACCTAGTTGTATAGGTGCCGCTCTACCCATTTAAGTGAGTAAGTTATTGTGATAATCCTTGTGCTGGTTAGCCAAGGCAGGGACGTAGGCAGTTGGCTGAATCTCGATAACATATTTGTGTGTTACCCTGTTCATTACTGCTTTTTGGTGCATGTGTAATTGATTAAACTGCTTTAATTAACTTCTAATATTACTTAGACTAGATTGACTATAGGGTTGTGAACATACTGCTGTTAAGAGGAACACTTAGGGGATAGAATTTAAAAATACCAATTCACCCCCCCTCTTGGGATCACGGTAAAGCTAACACTCACTAAAGTCTAACCCTAGCCTAAACCCAAAACCAAGCCTAGGCCCAAATACGCGAGGCCCAACTTGACCCTAACCTAACCTAACCTAACCTAACCTAACCTAACCTAACCTAACCTAACCTAACCTAACCTAACCTAACCTAACCTAACCTAACCTAACCTAACCTAACCTAACCTAACCTAACCTAACCTAACCTAATCAAGCCTAGCCCTAACTTGAGTTGAACCCAAACCCAGACCCCCTTTGTTTGATTCATGGGAAAATGTGAGAATGAGGAAGAGAGAGTGATAACTAGAGATGAGAAAGATAAAGAAATAATGGGAGAGAGAGAGAGAGAGAGAGAGAGAGAGAGAGAGAGAGAGAGAGAGAGAGAGAGAGAGAGAGAGAGAGAGAGAAATACTTGCGTGAGGAATTTGGTCCATATTGGGATGTGATAACAAGAGGAGTATAGAGAGCTTTGCAAAGAAGAGAAAAAGAGAAAAGGGGGCAATTTAAAGATCAAATAAAAAGAAAGAGAAAGAGATAGAGAGAAGAATGATTAAAAGAAAAGAAAGAGAGAGAGGGATTGAGTAGATTGGGTGAAAATAAGAGAGAAATAAAGAGAGACTGAGTGAGTTAGGGAGATTGAGATATGACAAAAAGAGAGTAGGTGGCTCACCTGTTGGGGAGGAGAGAACGCTGCCAGTGACCACGACAGCCATGGTAGGTAGTGCGAGAGAGGCAGAGGAGAGAGAAAAGAGAGAATGAAAGAGAGAGAGAGAGATAGAGAAGAAAAAAAAAGAAATGAATAAAATATATATAAAATGATTTAAGTAATTAAAAAAATTAATTTCGCCCATAGTAGGCCATATGTCACCGTTGAGTGGTGACACATGGCACACTAAGGACTGCACGCCCTGGGTGACGTGACTTAATACAACTGTCTATAGTGTGTTTTCTGTAAACGGCCAGATTGATGACATGTCAGCAATCTAGGTGTGTTGGCCTAAGTTAGTGACAGAGCACCACATGTCACCTAACATGGCAAGTGATGTCAGCATAATGTGGCAAGTCACTATATGCCGCGTGTCACCTCTAATGGGCGACACGTGGCAGAGGTGACATGTGGTAGGCTCGGAGCAGCTCTTGCCTATTCCTTTTCCTCTGAACCACGTCAACCCAATTTGACCCAAGTCAACTCGGGTCCTTCTTGTTGACTTATTAAAACCGGTTAGACTTGTTTGACCTAGTTCAACCTCCTGAATCATACCCTTTTTTCTAAATAAAAAATAAATTTTAAATTCATTAAAAATAAAAAAAAAATCAAGAAAATTCTAGAAAAATAAGAAAAAATCAGATAAAATTAGGAAAAATTCTTTGAATTTTTTATTCACAAAAATAGAAAAAAATAAAAATAAAAAAAAATAAATTTTGGGGGATTTTCTTAAAAATATTTCAAAACTGCAAAAAATTTAGAAAAATAGAGATAATTTCTAGAAAAATCTAGGACCCTTTTTGCTTAATTTTGGTCATTTTCTAATAGTTTTCCTTGTATTTCTTGCTTATTGCATGACTTTGTGTGTCACCTAAATGTGTGTTTGTCTTTTTCTTTTATGTATGCGTGTGCCTGCATGTTTGTGTGTATGGTGCCCATGACGAGGAATATGATAATGAGGTGATGTAATCCCCAATTTTTGCTTAAGGGACGAGAATTCTAGTAGATTCATTTCAGGCATGCTCGGTAATGATTCTATTAGATTCAATGATTTAAGTGCACACCTTTCATGCATACTTTTCATATGCATTTTCATGTGCTTTGTAGCTTGCATGCTTCAAATATTGGCTTATCTTTTGATTCCTTGCATATAATGAATCTTTATAATGGTCAACTTTCCTGTGAGCTCGGGGGTTATGTTTTGCATGCCCTTATGAAATCAGAGGTGGGGGGGGGGGGGGGGGGTCTTTATCTTTCACAAGGCTTCCCAATATTTAGGTAAAATAAACCTTTAATCTGAAATAAACTCAATAAGCAATTAATCCTCATGGGGATTGTTTGGGGTGGTGCTTTCGCACACCTTTGGGGATCTTGAGATGAGGATAGCTTTTATCTTTCGCAAGGCTATCGAATATATTAAGGTCATTTAATTGAATAAAAAATAAGAACTTGAGTCTTGATCAGCTAATTTCAAAGGGAATCCTAGGCTAATTAGGTAACATCCATTGGTTGGGTGTAAAGTGGTGCTAGTAACTTCCCTTTACATAACTATACTTCCAAATCTGACCTAGTAACGCAGACTATTAACTATCGGTTTCCTTGAACCTAGGAATAACTTAGAAATCAATAAACTAGAAGTATATCAATTAGGTGTTCTAACCTCACTTAGAATTAAAAATAGGTTAGTGGAGATTCCACTGAATTATGTTTCGACCCATTTCCCACCACATGTAATACCCCCACTTTCATGATCTCGAGTTCACCATTCAGTTGCAGCAATGTGAAGATTCAACCCCCTTATCCTGAGAGTTGACCCTGTGGGACTTTGTGACACTATTGTTCATTCATCAATTGAGTTGATGAATTTGTATCATTCAAAAGAAAAAGGCAAGATGCTGAAATTATAGCATTTCATTCAATTGAGTTATTGATTTGTAAGCCAAAAACATTAATAATTGGATTTCGCTTGGTAATCATACAAGGAGAAATATCCTCTTTAATTATGTTCCAAAGACAAGGGTTTACCATGATGGCATATACAAGATTTGACTCAATAAGCCAAAATAACTAGTTCACATAGAGAGACTAAACCAACCACAAATATTTGGTTTTCTACAATAATTCTAACCTAACAATAAAAAATAGAATGAAATATTTTTTTGACAGTTCAATCTTAAAACTGTATATCTTATATTTATGTTGGCATAAAAAAATTTATATTGATCTCCATGTTCACAGATTAAGGGATCACTTATAACTAATTAAGAAAAAAGAAAGAACTTAAAGAAACTTCTAGTGATTTCCAGGGACCTTCTCCTATGCCATGTACATATAGAATTTTTTAGATAATCTAGGATGTCCTTATCTTAGTCAAGATCCCTCCTTTTAATGCTTTGTGTGCACATTTAATTGTTATAAGACTATAATTTTAGGCGTTATGTCTCTTTATTTTTCTCCACCATTATTTTTTAGCAGCATAATCCTTCACCTTCCTTACCAAGTCTATCTATATATCCATTATTCTAATCCTCATCAGGTGCTCCCTACTAATGAGTTTTTCGAGTCACTTCCAAGTTTAGAAGTATTTTATACTAAGAAACCAAATATCATTATGCAATCCAATATTGGATCATTATTCCTAATTGAAATCATGATTTAGTTTTAAACTCGAGATGTCCAACATAGATGTTTCTCTCACCATTGGAACACCTTTCTCTTTATGAAGGGCCCCTCCACTTGTTCGTGCACTAATTACCTAGAAGTGAAACATGTGAGTGATGGGTTACACTCCTATTAGCATCATGCTTGTTAGGACGGGGGAGATTTGCTTTCCACATGTCTCACATCTAGGCAATAGGTGTAGGGATAACATCTGGTGGCTGTTTGTTCATTTGGGCTGTAGATTTAACCTGGTAGTGCTGGAAGATGTACTTGGTGTGATTCATTACTGGTGGCTCAGGTTTGAAGTTTGGAGGCTTGAATGTTGTGAGTGTGCAGTGAGGGCTGTTTAGTTTGACAACAATTTATTTAATTTCAGTTTCCTTCAGGATAGGCTCATGTGTGTTGGAAAATTGTGATTTATTTGTGTTTTCCAATCTTGCATTGGGCTGTTGGATCTTTTGTGATCTGTTTCTGATGCTGGTGTAGTGTGCTTTGGACTTCAGATTATGATCGTTGTGTATGGTTGCGGGTGGTTCATAATTCAAACCTGAGTTTTAGCTGGTGGAGTGTGTTAGTGAAGAAGTGTCTCAGGTTTAATCTGGAAGGTATTGTGTTGGTGTTTTCATTATCCTGCAGGATTGGTACTTCTGCAATGGAAGTTTGTGATCTGTTATGGCTTTCAGATCTGCATAGAGCTACTAGACTTCTGTTGTGAGAAGTGAGGGTCTAAATGTAAGATGAAGTGTTGGGGTCTAAGTGAGGTGCTACCCTTGGATACTTGGTTGAAGGGACTTGTTCTCTCCTAGAATGGATTCTGATCTATAGTTGATAGTTAGATCAGCTAGAGCTAAAAAAAAAAAAATTCCCGATTTCCCCTTTCTATCCTCCCAATTTCATTTCTTTCTTTTCCCTTCTAATCTCTCAAGGGGTTTCAGACTATTATGAGGTGGTTGGAGTTTCTTGAAATCTTGAAATATCCTATTGGAATTCTCTCTGATGGCTTATCCTGGCTTTTGATTGGTTTTCTTATGGTACATCTACAGGAGATGGAATGATGCAGATTTTATGTTTAAATGGTTTCTCCATCAAGGCTTCATACTATGATTCTCTTTAGAAGGTGGATTGATCCTTTGTTATGGTTTGTGACTTTTTCTTAGAAGTGATCGAGTTGCTAATCTTCAGCTGGACTTGGTCTTCATTTTGATTGTGGATTACCCGGCCTAAGTTGAGGATTGTTGCTTAAGTTTGAGGTCTCATTTTTCCTGGAGGGTAGTGTGAAAAAAAAAAAAAAAAAAAAAACTTGTTCTCTTTGTTTCCTTCTTTCCTTTCAATGGGTATCCGGCCTTTTCTGAGGCAGGAGTCTCTTTGTTTTTGTCTCCTTTTATCTCAATGGTTTTCGGACTATTCTGTGGTTTGGAGATTCTTGGGTTCTTGAGATATCATCTTGGAGTTCTCTCTAGTGGCTTATCCAGGCTTTTGATTGATTTCTTTTGGTGCGCCTTTTGGAGATGGAATGAGATATGTTCTGATGTAGCTTTTGTGATGGGATGGTATTCTTCAGCAAGGTTTCGAGTTGTTTCTCTATGGAAGGTGGTTTGAACCTCTGTTAAGGTTTGTGCTGGTGTTGGTTCGAGTGTCCAAGTGACAATTTGGTCTTCAAGTATCGGCATGGTTAACCTTATGGAGGTGGTTGTGTGCTGTTTTTCAGCTTCGCCTCGGTCTTCGTTCTTATGGATGGTGTTCTTGGGCTAAGTTGTTGATTATTTGGGAATCCTTCAGCTTTCATCGTCTTACGACTTGCTGTTGGAGGGTGCTACGTCTTGATTCATTCTGGAGTGGATATCCATCATCTCATGATATTCTTTCTGGTGATCACTTGAGTTCTAAGGTATCTTATTTCCTTTTTGATTGAATTATGGTATTTAGTTAATTTTTGGTTTTGGTTTTATGGCTTATTGCCCTAGGAATGCCCAGATTTGATGTAATAGTGATAAACTTTTGATGGAAGTCTTATTTGGCTTCTTTCCTCTCGGGTATGCCCAGAGTTTCTGTACATATTCATTTGATCAATATAATTTATCATTTACTGATAAAAAAAAAAAAATGAAAGCAATAGTTGGGATATTAATTTAAAGTAGTATTCAAACATCCTATTTTAAAAATCTATGTTGCCTTTCATATTTCATGAAAATAAGAAGGTAGGTAATATTTGTTATGTGATAAATATTTGTTAGTTTGCATGATTTAAACCAATATCTTCATAAATTTCGAGTAATGTCACATACACACATTTAGTTGTTAATTAATGTAGTACAATTCATTTAAGTCAACCATTTCTCTCATATTCTCCTGTTTAGTACGTGTGTTATGAGTGTCTAAATCATTCAAAATTAAAGAGCATAATTATACTTTCATAACAATTTTTATTATTGTCATAAAACTTATCTTATGTTTGGTACATTAGGATGGCATGAATTGAGAGTGGAATGGATTAAAAATTTGTATGTGAAATTTTTAAAATTGTAAAGATCAATTTCATTCCATTTTTATCTACCAAACAAATTGTTAATTTGTTTTAGGTTCGTATGTTTCAAATGTCTAGAACTATCTATGGTAGACATAATCCATATGGACGAAATTGAGTGTTGTGATAGCAATATTTAAAGATATTATTGAAATGTGAGTACAAAATCATTGATACCTTCCTTTAATATATTTCAAGAATGTGATTCTTTGTAACCTACTATGCTTATAAAATATTTTCACTTTTTTTTGATAATCCAAATTCTCCAAAAATGACATCTTGTTTCTCAAGGATACTCATTTTGAGTCGTACAATTCTTTGAACAAAAATCCTAGTAAGATCTACGATTGCTTTTAATGCTTCTAAATTTTTAATTCAAATTAATTGCCAAGTTGAATCCATTGATCAAGATTGGTATTCTTCGGATGGATAGGTGGGGTCTCGGTTCCGTTCGTCGTTAGTTCAACTCTAGAGTTTCGTTTGGTATATTTTAATTTGATTTTGGTTATGTTTATGTTTTTATCTTTTTTATTAGTTATGTTTAGTTTTATTGTCCTAATTTAGTTGGTTGCTGGTGTTGTTTTGTTTGAGAGGGTTTTTCTGTAATCTCTCTTTTGCTTATATTGTAACCACAGTGTTCTTCTGCCAAAAGTGAGGGTATATTAATAAATAAATGGAGATGCCGCCCTCTTTTGGTAAAAAAGAAAAAGAAAAAAAGATTGGTGTTAATTTAATTAGTATCTAAATAACATTGAAATCAACTCGATGCAATATAGTAGAAGGTTACTTGACCAATGCTTTCACAAAGTAGCTTGGACAAACAAGTTGTGCATTGGTTTTCTTCAAAGAGCAAACAAATAAAACTCACATGCCAATCAAACTATTGAAATGGTTGATATCCTTTATTATAATCCAAAAGGGTCTAAAACTATGTTTGATATCCTCTATTATAATTCAGAGGAGGTAGGTTTGAAACTTTCAATTGTTTATATAATATAGAGCTTTTAGGGAGTTGGATTCAGTTACAGTTTGTCGAATGCATTCCCTCCATGCGAACTAAAGGACAAATCCTATAGCAAATAAATTGACCACTATATTGGATATCACTTGAAAAAACCCTAAGAAGCTACATTCACTTTCACTAGTTCCATCTCTGATAAGATCCCTTTGTTTTAGATTATCTTCAGAGCTACTATCTACAATAATTTTCATCCATCCACAAGGGAGAGGCTACCAAGTAATTAATAGTATATTATTTTGTATTTGTCTTGGTAGGGTTGAAATTAAGCATCTTCGCAATCCTTCATTAGTCTTTTAATCTCGAAAACATGGGCACCCATTCTAGAACAAATCCTAAAATTAAGCATCTTCGCAATCCTTCATTAGTCTTTTAATCTCCAAAACATGGGCTCCTATTGTAGAACAAATTCTTACAACAATAACAATTTGGTTCAAATTAATGTTAAATTTACAATACATTTGGTATTTAGAAGCGGGAGTTATTAAATGGAATGAAATGGCATTCACCATTTAGTTATATCTTTCAATTCACATTGCATTCCTTTGAGCGAAACTTGATGTTAGTACATATAATTTGGTAATATTTAGTTATGACAATAATTATGAATAAATTATAAGATGCTATGTTAGCATTCCTTGAAAAAGAATATAAACAATTGTCATATATTATGGCAGTATAATCAACTTATGATAAACAATATTAGTTTTTTCGGGCCACTACAACTAGAGTTGACACAAAATAAATTAAGCTATTTCACAATCAATTCTCTTATAATTGTTTTCTCCCAATTGTCCTTATATATCTATATATGAATATTTTTCTATTAAACCAATTTTATTTTTTAACAAAAAAATTTCTTATTTCTACCATAAAAACATTAATGCAGTGTTTGGTAGTATAAATTTTGAACTTCAAATTTGAATTTTGGTGGATTTAAACGAATTTCAATACAATTTACATTCAATTTTTTTCAAAGAAAATTGGGATTATGAAACTAGATAAAACTCATGACAATCTATATTAAGATTAGGTTAAATTATTACAGCTTTACTTTCACAATCATAAACACATTCTTGCAATATGTAAATAATTACTAATTTTTAATTTAGGCAAGCTGGATTTGTGCGTGTTTGGAGGGAAGGGATAGCCCCATCGTCTCTTACAAGTCTTTCTTCAACTTTCAAACATGATGTAAACAACTATTCAATTCCATTTAAACCAAGTGTAGAATGCTTGCCATGCATTCATATATGCCATATTCTCCTTAGAATTGCTTTATCAGTTTTCTTAATATCCTTTCTAGCTTGACATGTCTTTATCATTTAGCTTTCTTTTTACGGCATCACAACGTGCCAGTGAGCTAGATCTATGTGGATTTAGATAAAACACAATACAAAATTATTCTGTATTCATTATTCAATCTAACTTCATGCAAATTCAAATCTAAAAGGTGAAATATAAAATCTACGCTATCAAAATAAGAACATTGTCATACCCTTCATCCTTCATCACCACACATTTGGCTTCTCTCTCTCTCTCTCTCTCTCTCTCTCTCTCTCTCTCCAGTTATGGAACAACTTGAGGGGTAAGACTAAATATGTAAAAAAAAAATGTCAACTGCCGATCTTCGTTCCTTTCCCCCCCGCTGCATAAAGTGCCAGGCTCTCTTCTTCAGGGTCTTCATTCACAAAGTTCTGGTCTGATACCTCTGCAAGTTCCATAAAAAATTTAATCACCAAGGCAATCAACCTTCTATATCCACAAGAAGGGAATAAAGGCAAGTTATAAGGCAAAGTTTTGATCACACCATGTCCCATTTGTTTGTAGAAAAAACTGAAACAAGATTGGAATTTGGAAGTCTACACCCCCACTGTTTAAATTTGTGCAAGTATTGAATTCAAAATGTAGAACTCCAAAATTTCCTCGGAGCTGTGTGTTGATTAGAAAAATTCCTCATTGCTTTCCAGCTGATCATCTAAATATTCATGCACCTTAAAAAGTTGAATCCAATTTTTACTTTATTTTCCTGCCAATCAAGCAAAGCATTTACGCATGTATGCTACCTAAAGAGCAAACGGGGCCTGGAAAATTAACTGCAATATTTTAGAAGGCAAGCAAACAAGGAATTATAAGAAAGAGTTCATTAATTTAGGGCAACTAAAGGCAAGGTCAAGACTTAGAGACAGAAGCTACCTGCAGTATCAAGGGGACCTTTTGAATTGGCTGGTATGCCATAATAATGTGTTTTCCTCTTCCTCCTTAAGCTTATTGCAGCTTCTTCTTTGGATTTTGTATCTTGCAGTATGTGCGCAGCCCTAAAATGCTGAACCCATGCGCCACCCAAAAAATCATTCTCTATGCTCAGATCCGGTCGATTTGTTTTGAAGTTGACGACTTTCCAGCAATTATCTCGAAAGACCTTGAACTAGAAGATCATGAACAAGAGAAACAACAATAGAAAATATACATTAGTTAATTAATTACGAAGAAATGTAATGTTTGTGTTTGGAAGATGCCATAAATTCGGATTTATTTAGATTTGGAAAAAATATAACACAAAATTATATTGAAATTGTGACCGTTAAATCTAAATCTGCAACTCAGAAATCTATGCTATCCATACAACTTAAGACAAGAATGCATAAAAAACTGTATGGGAATATGTAATAATAAAGTGACAATTTCTTTTCTTACGAATCAAACATTATGCAAATGAACAATGCAAGACATGGAGTAGGCTACCAACATGGCCGGAAAAAACTCGGCCGCCGGATCGATGACTTCTGTGTATGGGATTTCTAATTTTCTGCGGATTCCAATCAGCCCAATCCACGGGAAAATGGTCATGCTTGTATAGCTGGTTTACAAATGATGCTTCCATGGATTTCAGATACAGACTATGCTTCTCATCAGTCCATTCCGTGGATGTGGGTTCCTCCACTGAAATACTCTGTTCGCCAAATTACACAAAAATATTTAACAGATTGATCCCATAAGAAATTCAAATATTTTTGACAACCACTAAAAAAAAGAAAAAAGAAAATAGAAAAAACCCTTCTAATCAGATTAAAGAAACCAAGTCTCTAGAGATCGAATGCCAATAGCTAAACGCCATTTCAGTCAAGCCCATTAACGCCACAAAGCTCCGGAGGGCAAAAGAAAATCAAGTTAACGAGCACAAAACCGAAGAAGCTCAAAAACTAAAAAAAGATACATAATAGGAAAATTGAAGAAACAAGGAATCTGCAGTCACCGGTTTTGTGATCTGCCGTGGAGGACTCACATCGCTGGAATCGTCCCCGGTGGGCTGAGAAACAACGGAAGCCGGCGCCGGCATGGGATCGGAGAAGTTGCCTTCCATATTCACGAAAGAATTCTCCAATTGGAACAAAGGGAGAGGAATTTAAAGGGCAGGGCAGGGCAGAGGGCGGTGCCACGGCGGCGGCTTCGGCTTTGGGTTGGGGCGGGCGCGGCAAAGGCAGGCAAAAGCAGAAAAAGTGAAGGCCACGTCAGCAGTGGGACCACCATAATGTCTTGCGTTGGTAGCAGGGACTACGGCGAACGGGGCCCACTATAGATATTTTAGTTGCACAAAAATATCACCGCCTCCATTCACTGTCGCCCGCAGAACCATAACCCAAACCCAACAAGAATTCACCACCATGGATCTGTGGATCCTTTCAATGATCAACGATGCAGACTCCTACATTCATTTTATATTTATTTAAAAAAAAAAAAAAAAATTCGTGATAGAGTTGATATTTATAATTTTTAATATTAATTATATAATTTTTATTTTTAAAATGGTGACGTCAAAGTCATTAACAAGAGAAAATATCTACTTTAAGTTCCAAAGTAGTTTGAAAGTAATTATAACTTTAGGTGTCAACACAGGAATATAAATTTTATTTGTGAATATCTAAATAATGTTGTAGCATTATATATTATTAGGATGAGTCAAGCCTGATATACATAGGTAAATACCAATTTGATCCAAAAGTTTAAACCTATTAGATCTGGAGTCCAACCATCCATATCAGCACCCATCATCTACTCAAATTTTTTAATGTGAGACAAGCTCACAATCCTACCTCTCACGTCTTAACTCTATTCGGATCTATTTTCAACCTAGATTATCCTTATTGGCCTTGGTCACACTCTTGATCTTTCAACTATTAGCACATCAAGATAATTAGTTTCACGTCTCGACTTTTACAATGTCGCTCACCTAGAGTTACGAACTGTTAGCTCTGATACCACTTGATAGGACCTAAGGAGCATATGAGGGAGCTTGATACATATGAGTGAACACCAATTTGACCCAAAAGCTTAACTTTATTAGGTCTTGAACCCAACCATGAATATGAGCACCCGTCATTCACTCAAATTTTTTAATTTGGATAAGCTCACAAATAAAATTCTTAACATATTTTTCAAATCTTATGTAAAAAATTAGTTATTTAGAAAAATTTTAAAATTTTGAATTATTTTCTTGTGGTCATGAGCATGAAGTTAGATAAGATGGTTCCGTTTTAATAGCTACTATTCCACTTAAAGAAAAGTCTAAGAAAATGAGTGCCAAGTTGCAGCACACATGCATTTGGTCCAACTTAAAAAGGAAAGTGTACTCTTGCCAGCCACTACACATAAATTGTCCTTGAAATCTTATTATAGAAGCTTTCATTGTTAGGAGATAAATTCAACACTCTTTATTTTAAATGTCCCTCCCTTTGTTGGACTACGCTGTATCCCTAAAATACAGGTGTAGGTGCATCAAGTTAGCTTGCAAGTCACTCGATCTTAACTTACTTTATAATTTGAGTTGATTAGACTATATTCAAGTTTAAATTAAGATGAAGTTATTTAAAGAATTTAATAAGTCAAATTCAAATTTTGCAATATGATTGACATTCGAAATTCCCTTGGATTTTCCTAGGTAAGCACAAAATCAGGTAGGACGTGTATATATCCACGACTTCAAAATTTATAATTTTATCAATTTTATATTATATAAGTAATAGAAAAAATATATAAATCTCAAATACCATATCAGAGTACTAAACCCATCATCGTAATTACATAAAAATCTCTAAAAAAATAAAAAAAAATAAAAAAAATTACATCCCAAGGTATATGAAAACTTATCTAGTTCAGATTCATATAAACACTTACCCTAACTCTACTATCTACACCTCGCTCTGAAGCTCCTAAGCCCGATTCCTTGTATTTCCTGAAATGTGAAATAATTTTTTTCGGGGGGAGAGGGTGGGGGGGGGGGGGGGGGAGGGAGGGAGACACTTTCAGTAAGAAGGAATAGATTATTATTAGTATGTGGCTAACTTGAGTTTTAGTGTAAGCAAAACACATCCATTAATTTAACTTTAATTGAAAAGACATTTATAAACTGTACTCACACCAGTATAATTGAAAATACATATTTCCCTTTGATTAATAACTTTGGCTTAATAATAGTCTCAAATATATAAATCTACAATTATGTTTAAAAGAACCTCTCATTCTGGACTAACGACATATTTAACCCCAATGACGGGTTGTGCAATCCGAAGATTGGACTTAACATTGGCTGGCCTACCACCAAATTAAGTCAAAGTATCTCATCTGTAAGTCTGATTTGCGTACCGCATCCTGGTCCGAACCCAGGAGGGTCCACAACTCTTCTTAGGCCATATTAACTTTTCATGCCTACACTTCCACAACAGTGTGACTGCACTAATATTTCTCTCTGACTACAATATCGAGCTTTTATCACACTTAGTCCATTAAGGTTCTTAGAACATAAAATGCAATTTACATACTAACACAGTAACATGATCATAATTCTCAACACATATGTTGACTTTATTGCAATCCCAAGAAAAGGGGGGGGGGGTGAATTGGCATTTTAAAAATTTTCTCCCCTAGGTCAATTATCCAGCACCAGTATTTCATAATCCTAGGGTCAATCTAGAGCAAATAATAAGGTAAACCAATAAATGCAGCTGTAATTTAAATTACACAATTAAATCAACAAAACATGCACAGAAAAGCAAGTAAAGTAAAAATAACACCAGACATGTTATCGAAGTTCAGCAAAAGTGCCTACGTCCCCGCCTTGGCTTACAAATATAAGGATTACACTACAACTCACTTAACGGGTGGAGTGACACCGAAATACAACCAGGTCAAATTAAAGCAGGGCTGACCTCAACCTTTACAACCAATTCTTCCAGGCTAGATTAACCCCCCCCACCTTAGGCCACTCTTGGAATATAACCAATTCACAATACAATTTTGTGTACAAAGTATGTGCTTCTCCAATAAGCATATTTGTACCAATATTGTTAGCTTTGGTGTATTCCCAAGAGGGAGGGGGGGGTGTGAATTGAGTATTTAAAATTTCTCTCCTAGATTCAACTAATCTAGCAACAATTTACTCAACCTAGGGTCTGTCTATGCAGTTTCAATATGTGCAGATAAATATAATGTGCGAAAATAAAATCATACGCAGCATTTACAATATAACATACACGTGTGGAAGTATAAATTGCGGAAATATAAGCAGTGCACACACGATATGTTATCGGGATTTGACCAACTGTGCCTACGTCTCCGCCTTTAACTCGCAAGCCTGAGGATTCCACTAATGCTTACTTAACAGGTGGAGCGACACCGGTTACAATTAGGTCAATTAGCGGAGCTGACCTCAACCTACACTTTACCAGGACGGTGCATCTAGTTTTCCTAACCGAGTCTAAACCAATCCAGGACTATTTTACAGGGCTAGTCTCCCTCTTCAGGCCCACGCTTGGAATACAATAATCAATATGAAATTTGCGTACAATTTAAATGCTTCTAACACAAGCTGATATGTACTACAATATAACACAGTAAACAATGCACTCACATATGATAGAGAATTAATGCTCGAGTGAGATCTTAACAATTTAATTCAAGATAATATATTCAACAAGTGAATATTTAAGGATACATCAAAACCCTAATTAAGTATCACACAAATATCTTATCAAATATAATCACCACAAATACTTAGGGTTTAAGTGTGCAAAATATTTGTCAAGTAAAAGTGAGCAAGCTTTCAAGTCTTGCAATATGGATGCCAAAACTAGCAAGCAAAAATCAAGATCTTCTTAATCAAGTGTTTATAAATGAAATACTATAAGAAAGATCAAACAAGCAAGAGCTCTCAAAAATGGTTTTTCAAAAACGTATGAATATGTGAGAGTCTTTGCCAAGAAAATGATATGTAAAGATATACAATAAGCACAAACAAACTCCTTTCCACCTTGCAATTGATTTGTGAGAGATGGGAACAAATCAAATACACTCTCTATTTCAAAAATATGTTTTCTAGTAAATATGAAATAGTGTATTGAAAATATATACTTGGAAGACAAAAAATGTAGCAAAACGAGTATATAGGTTTGAGAGGAAATTTTTAATCACTTTTGCTAATCACATCCTAATCCTTGCAATGAACTAGTATATATAGGTAAGGGGAAAATTATGACCGTTGGAGATTTAATGGGTATTATTAGAAAATATTTAAAAAAAGTTTAAAGTTTTAACCTATTTTTAACCCCTAATTACCTCGGTAAAAATAAACAACCTGAGACTTTTTGGGTGCTCGACCCAAGGTTTAGGTGCCCGAACAGACACAGTGCAAAAAGGTGTTGTTCGAGGTTTGGGTGCTCGAAAATGGGCTCGATTTGCCGACTGAGGCGATTCCTCAAAAGTTCGCGATTCAGTCTCTCAGTCTAAAGTTTGATATATCGAACTTATAAGTTCAGTTGCTTGAGGGTAAAATGAATGTGAGGTTCGAGCGCCCGGGTTGGTGAAAAGTGACCTGACACAGGTTCGGTCAACTGTGGAAGATGTATACATTTTGGTTTGGTCTGCTGAACATAGGTCAACTTGTTGACTCATCCACTGTTCGGTCGATCGAGGCAATTTTAATTGCTAGGTTCGGTCGCCCGAATGCCTTCTGAGTTTTACCTTTAAGTCCTGATTTTTTTTTAAAAATTTATTCCCATGATATGTTAAGTGATTTTGGCGACTTAGTGCACTATGTGTAGATACCTAAAGTCCAATTAGGGTCGTTTTGAGATGGTCCCAAAAATCCGGTGTCAGTCAACCAAATACCTAAGGTCAAACTACGGTCTTGAGCATTTATCTCTATCATGCATGTAGATGCAATTATTATAGACCATATTAAAATATTACAAACCCGAGATAAACATAACATGAATTACAATACAAAATAAATCTTCTGGGTCTTCAGTCTTCAAGTCTTCATGTGCCATCATGAAATGCCCCGAACCCTTAAACCTGGGCCCGGTGCGTTATACCTGATTATATCCTTATAAATCATATTCCATAACATACGCAGCGGAAAACATAATCATAATCTACATATAACATAATACCAAAGTTTACTAATTCTAACCACCAACCATAATAAACTATCCATCACCTGTATTTTCATAAATTTACATAACTCCCAAAACAATTCAGTATTTTCACAATCATTCCTTACTCAATAGCCTTAAAACATAAAGACATTAAACTTAAATATTTACTTTCTACAAAAACATCATTAAAATGTTTATACCTTTTTTCTTATATCTCCTAATAATACTATAAAAACCTCGAGCTCTCAAAAGTCGATCTCAAGGATGTCCTGAAAAAAAATACATTTATATTTGGATGAGACACATCTCCGTAAGGGAAGAAACCATATATTAAAACAGTGTGTGGCCAACATGAGTTTATATATAACATAATATTTAACATTTGAAAATCCTTAACATAATTTCCGAAATCATTCCCTGATCCTAATCAAATGCATGCAAATGTTTAACCCACGAGATTACCCGAGGATAGGGGTGATTACCCGCCCATACAAGTAACATCCCTCTCCTCTGATACATTTGACAACCCAAAGGTCACAACTAAAACATACTAGGGCACTCACCTTACTCAGTAAGCCCTCAAGTGATAAATTGATCTCGTACTCACATAGTTCATACAAAAGTTTACCGGTAAAGGTCCTAAGGATAGGGAAATCTATCCGCCCATACAAGTCGGTTCCCTCTGTCCTAGTACGTTATGCGGCTACTGCCACATCTGTAGCTACTAGTGCACTCGCCTTACTCAGCAAGCTCTCAGGCGAAAGGTACGACTCGCCTAATTGTAACATGTTCAATGTACATACATACTTCTAATATTATAATACATCATTCTTTCTATCATTATTCAATCATACACATCTGTTCATATTCATGGCTTAACATTGCATTGCATTTCACTTTAAGTGACCCTTTCCCATTTTATATTGTTCACATTTCACATTTCATTTCCATTCCATTCATTTCCCTTTTCATTTCATTTTCATTTCATACTCATTTTTATCTTAATTCATAAATACTCGGCATCTGGTTAGCTTCGACATCCTTTCAGCTGTGGTCAGCATCTTTTCAGTCGTGATTAGTTAGCTTCGGCATCCTTTCAGCCGTGGTCGGCATCTTTTCAGTCGTGGTCGGCATTTTTCAGCCGTGATTGGTTAGCTTCGGCATCCTTTTAGCCGTGGTCAGCATCTTTTCAGCCGTGATTGGTTAGCTGTGGCATCCTTTTAGCCGTGGTCGGCATCTTTTCAGCCGTGGTTGTTTCCATGATTGTATTAACACTCACATGCAGCATATTTCATATATCATTTTCATGCTCATTTCATTTTCTATATATTTTGCATCTCGTATATATAACATAATTCCACACAAAATTCTATTTTACTCATGCCACACAATTTAGTAATAAAACTCATACACTGCTTGTAAAATAAGCTAACTAACATTTAATGTTTATATACTAAAAATACCTTTCATGTCTTACATAAATATTCTGAAAATATTTTTCCACTTTCATAAGTTCATTTTCGCATATACATATCTAATAAACAACCTTAAACTCGAAAAAAATATAATTTAAACAGTTGACATTTTACCCATACCGAAACATATATCCGTACATATAACACAATTTATTTTTCCATAAAATTCATAAAAATTCTGATTTAATATATATTTTTCCCCTTACCCGATTTCTTGAATTACGCCAACAGGGACTCCGAAAAATACCTGCAGCGCTCACGAGGACCCTGAAATTAAATTCTTAGTTCCAATAAATTATTTCTGAATAAAATATTATTTAAATATTTCCTAGGGCCATAATTCCTAAATAAATAATAATATCCTTAAATTTAGCCAAATTCCCAAATCCCACTCTTGCTTTGAAGTAGGGCCTAAAAAACCCCGATTGGAAAATTACTTACGTCAAAATGATGATGACAACGACTAGGGCCCTGTGGTGGTGTCTGTTCGTCGATTTAACCACATATTAACGGCAAAATTGAGAAAATGAGAGAAAATTACCTTTCCCCAGGAGCAATGCCTAAGCCGTTCCCATGAAAAATATGCTCTTGTAGAAATATCGGCAGTGGAACTAGGATTCCAACGGAACCTTCCGTTTCCCGATCCATCGCAAACTCGCCGAGTAATTGAGAGAAGGAGAGAGACAGAGACGAACGCAGGAAAAAATATTTTACAGGGGGGGGGGGCATGCAGTTCTTCTCCTGCTTCTTCTTTCTTCTTCTTTCTTTCTTCTCTTCTTATCTCTTTTGTCACATACTTTATATATATTATAATAACTTACTTATATATATCATTCTAATTAGTTTTTTTTTTAAATCCAATGCAAAAATATTTAATTTAATAACTAATTATTTAATTATTTAATTTATCTTAATTTAATTTAATTTCTTTAATTATTAATTTTTTTTCCCACGCTATTCCTTTTATTTCTTTATCTGTTATTTTATTTATTTATTTATTTATTTTTTTAACCATTTTAATTTTTTCGGGTCTTTACATTCTCCCCTCCTTAAGAAATTTCGTCATCGAAATTTGTTACTCGGTCTTTCATTCCATAATTCTACGATTCACTATATCCCACACCATAATCTTAACAACATAATTGTATACTATAAATCCAATACACATCCAAGTTCTCCATATAAAGATCAATCTCACGGCTAAAAAACATCACCGTCGATGGATTTACCGTGGTTTTCAGAAACTTTTGAATGAATCAGAAAATCATAGAAGTACGCCAAGGGACTTCTGCCTCCAAGCTATAAGACAAAATCTTATACTTCCCTACACCATACCTACTTCTCAACACCTAACCTAACCCATCCATTTAGCACCCTTATCCTAACTGTTTCCTATACTCTAGTATAAATCATCTCTAACCGAATACTCTAACATTTCCATATCCAGGCGATGTGAAATTAATCACACTTCCAGCTGGACATTACTCTGATACCAAATGAAAAGCCCCGAACCCTTAAACCCGGGCCCAGTGCGTTATACCTGATCATATCCTCATAAATCATATTCCATAACATACACAGCGGAAAACATAATCATAATCTCCATATAACATAATACCAGAGTTTACTAATTCTAACCACCAACCATAATAAACTATCCATCACCTGCATTTTCATAAATTTACATAACTCCCAAAACAATTCAGTATTTTCACAATTATTCCTTACTCAATAGCCTTAAAACATAAAGACATTAAACTTAAATATTTACTTTCTACAAAAACATCATGAAAATGTTGATACCCTTTTTATTATATCTCCCAATAATGCTATAAAAATATCGAGCTCTCAAAGATCGATCTCGAGGATGTCCTGAAAAAAAATACATTTATATTCGGGTGAGACACATCTCAGTAAGGGAAGAAACCATATATTAAAACAGTGTGTGGCCAACATGAGTTTATATATAACATAATATTTAACATTTGAAAATCCTTAACATAATTTTCGAAATCATTCCCTGATCCTAATCAAACACATGCAAATGTTTAACCCACGAGATTACCCGAGGATAGGGGTGATTACCCGCCCATACAAGTAACATCCCTCTCCTCTGATACATTTGACAACCCAAAGGTCACAACTAAAACATACCAGGGCACTCACCTTACTCAGTAAGCCCTCAAGTGATAAATTGATCTCGTACTCACATAGTTCATACAAAAGTTTACCGGCAAACGCCCTAAGGATAGGGAAATCTACCTGCCCATACAAGTCAGTTCCCTATGTCCTAGTACGTTATGCGTCTACTGCCACATCTGTAGCTACTAGTGCACTCGCCTTACTCAGTAAGCCCTTAAGCGAAAGGTACGCCTCGCCTAATCATAACTTGTTCTACGTACATACATACTTCTAATATCATAACACATCATTCTTTCTATCATTATTCAATCATACACATCTGTTCATATTCATTGTTGACCTGATTGGTCACGCCCTGTTTTGATAATGACAAATACTCTTGGTACTAATGGTTGTACTAAGAACTGCATGCAGGTTCACCTTGTGCGCGCTTCAGGACTAAAAGACTTATTATGATGGCGTGCGGTGTTCGTGCCGATGAATGAAGAATCTTGCGCTATATTTGTATTTATTTTTCAGTTTCTTCATTCTGGGATGTAATTTTATTATGGACTGTGCACTCATATGGCTTGTAATAATTTGCATCATGCATGATAGGTAGGTATGCTCAAATTGACCTTAGATTGACCATAGGACCTCCAAATAACATGAAAAACTTTTGTCATAAAATGCCTAACTTATACAAAGGTTTTTAAATGGTTTTAAAGTTAAAAGAAGGCAAAAACTAAAATTTTCAAAGGGGTCGGTCAACCAGCTAGTCGACCAAATGTTAGAAATGAACAATTTTCTTACTCAATTGGATGTCATATCAAATCATGTTCAAAATGAAAATTGTGGAATTTTACCATAGCTTGAGTTTGATACCAAGAATGTCCAAATTAGAGTTACATAGTAAAAGTTATGGCCAAAACACTAAAACGTGTCCGTAAGAGAAAAACTGCCTTCATGTTTCTTCCGTCTCATTGATGGACATTTTTCTCAATCCAAAAGTCATTATCTTAAAATGTGTTCAAAATGAAAGTTGTGGGATTTTCTCTTAGCTTTCTATTGGTATCAAGAACATCCAATTCGGAGTTGTATAGGAAAAGTTATGGTCGAAAAACTGAACAGTGTCTGTGTAGAAAAATAGAGGCCGGTCGACCGAGCCTTCACTACGGTCGACCCAAACTCCTTTTTGTCAACATTTTAACTACCCGGTCGATCGAAACTTGTAGTTCAAAAGGCCCTGGTTGACTGAAACCATCCTGGGTCAACAGTTGACCATCCAGTCGACCGAGAGCTTTTGAACTACAACTACCTGGTCGACCGGAAGGTACTCAGGAGAATTTCCAGCGGTCTGGTCGACCGAACCAGGCAGTTCAAAATGCCCTGATCGACTGAAACTCGGAAAATTGGGAAATCGCCCTCTCCGGTCGATCGAGCCTTTCAGTTCAAAAGTCTCCTAGTCGACCGAGCCATTTGAGTCCTGGTCGACCGAACCATTTCTGGTCGATCGGACGTCTCGGGTTGCCCTGACTTTTACCGTGGATAAACATATTTTAAATAGGGTTAATTATTTTAAAATGATTTAAAACTTTCTTAATAATGCCCAATAGGTCCCCAACGGTCAAAAATACCTCCGTGCCTATATATACCCATTCATTTATCATTATTAGCGAGGATTAGCAAACTTGATTAGGGCAAAACTCTCTCAACTCTTAAAACCCTATATTAGCCAAAAACTTCTTGCAAACACTCACATACTCTTCAATCTTTATTTCTCTAAGCATTGTGAGTATTGCTATAAGTCTATAGTGCGTAATCTTTCTAGCTAATACTCTCTTTTGGTATAAAGGTTGATTGATTTTATTTAAGAGTATAGCCTAAAGTTCTTCCACGGATTTCATTTGATAAATCTTGTGTGGGAAGACTTTAAGGGTTGTGGTTCTTGCATTGTTGTTGCAAGATACCTAAACCTAAATTTTGTGTGCAAAAATCCTTTTGTGAAAAGCTAATCTTTCAAACAACTCCATTGTGCTTTAGACATTGAAATATCGTATTGAGTTTGTTTGATCTATCTTGCTTAGCATATTTGAAACCCTAATATGATTTTGTGATATTCGAATATTGTGTTTCAAATCTTGCTTAGATACACACTCTAGATCTTGATTGATTATCATACTTGATTGAGTGTTTAGCACACATTAGAGCACTGAGCATATCTACATATCATTCGTGCTTGCTTTATTGATTGAGCTGTATTGGTGCACACATCTACTTTTCTAGAAGCATATTTCTGTGTACAAATTTTATACACATTTGTTGTATTTCTAGGCACGGGCCTGAAGAGGGAGGCTAGCCCTGGAATAGTCCCGGATTGGCTTAGACCCGGTTAGAAAAGCTAGGTGCGTTGTCCTATTAAGGCGTGTAGGTTGAGGTCAGCCACGCTAATTGACCTGGTTAAGGTTGAGGTCAGCCCTGTGTTAATTTGACCTGGTTGTAAACGGTGCCGCTCCACCCTTAAGTGAGCTATTAGTGGAATCCTCCTGCTTGCGAGCTAGAGGCGGGGACGTAGGCACAGTTGGTCGAACCCCGATAACATATCGTGCGTGTTCTTTACATTTCCGCAATTTACTTACTGCACGTGTATGTTATATTGTAAATGATTAGATTTACATTTGCATAGACAGACCCTAGGTTAAGTAATACTGCTTATCTGGTTTAACCTAGGTGATAATTTTTAAATACCCAATTCACCCCCCCTCTTGGGATTGCACGAAAGCTAACAATTGGTATCAGAGCCTCGTAACTTAGACTTTGACGTTATTTAATAAAAGATCATGATGGCTCATGTTAGTGCATCCCCTTCATGTGAGGGAAGATTGGTCACGCACCCACCTGTATTCTATGGTAATGATTATGCTATATGGAAATTTAGAATGACTATGTATGTGAAAGCTTTAAATTGGAAATTTTGGAGAGTCATTGATCAGGGTGATTGTGTGCCTACGAAATCTATTGGGTGTACCGATGTTCCTAAATCTGAGTGTGAAATGAATGACCATGATAGGAACTTAGTACAGGTAAATTTTGATGCCATGAATACCTTACTGCATGCTTTAGATTCTAATGTTTTATGTGAGGTTATGGCTTGTAGTAGTGCTAAGCAGATATGGGAAGAACTTGAGAGAAGATATGGAGCACCCATGCAAAACAATGTGATCTCTCCATGTGACTCAAGCCTTACTAATCCTGAAGGAGGTAACCAGTGCTTTGTTGCCTTAATAGATAATGAGGTTATCTCTGTTCCTTCTGCTTTAGTAAATAAACTTGGTAATGATTCATGTGATGAATTGAATGATGCATCTGATACTGAATCATGTAATAGTACTGATAGTGAAAGCATGCCTACTTATGAGGAATTGCAAGTTGAATATATTAGAACTCATAAGTCACTTGTTAAAGCTAATAAAAGATATACTGCTTTGAAAAACAAGTATGAGGCATGTGAGAAAGAATGTGAATCAAAAGTTCTTGTTGAAAGAGAAAATGACTTTAAAATCAAACAATTAGTAAACAAGAATGAAAAATTGGAAAAAGAATTGAGTGTAGTAAGATCCCAACTTACAATTGAAAATGAAAAGGATCTTCATATCCATGACCTTGAGAATAAAGCAAACAATATGTCAAAAGAACTTATGAAACTTCAAAGTGTTTGCAAGAATCTGAAAAACTCAAAAATTCAAGATCTAGAGAAGAAAATAGAAGACCAATCTAAGATCATCTACACGTTCACTAGAGGCAAAGAAAATTTTGATAAATTTCTTGGCTCACAAAAGATGACCTTAGATAAGGAAGGTATAGGTTTTAATGGAATTGAAAATAAGAAAAAGAAGAACCTATACATGGGGTACTTTGTAAAAGAATCAAAACATTATGCTAGTACCTCCTCCGGTCCATACACTCACACCATATGCATTCTATGTAAAAAGAAGGGGCACACAAAATTTGATTGCCCATTTAAAAGAAAAGGTGTGAAACCCAAACAAGTCTGGAGAGTCAAAGTACCACCTAGTCCTAACCCATCGAGAATAAGGTAGAAAAATGATATGGGTTGTTAAGAAAGAAAACCCTTTGATATTCAAGGAAGAATTTGCTCAAACGGGAATTACATGAACACATAATTCATCCTTAGCATTTAGGATTAGCCATAGGGGGTAGTACCTATTAAAAGCTTAGGATATGGTTCGGGACTGAAAATGTAAAATCTTAGTATATACCAACTATTTAAAATCTTACATACTAAGTATTTTGAAAAATCAAGTCAATTTGCAAATCCAAGCATATAACCAATCTGAACTCAATGCATACATCCCTTGGTTGAAATATGAAATTATTGGCTACTTGAATGAAAATCCACTTCCAAATGGACATGACATTTTTGCCTTGTATTAAAATTTCAAATTGCTTAACTCATGTGTAAATATGAATATCTAAAGTTAAGCATCTATTTTGTCCATTACCTAGCTTGTGGTTTAGGGAATTCATCTCACACTATATATCATTTAATCCCAAACCCGTCATTGAACTTAAATGCCTAATAAAATGTTTAGTCATCACTCTAGGCTTGAAGCACTATTAATCATCAACTCCAAATATTTATAGTGCTTATTAAAAGATATCCTTCCATAATTAAAATTAGAGGCAATCACTAAGGGATTCAAGTTTCACTGTTAAATCAAAATTCCCTTTGAGCTTATATTATAAATCCTCTAATTTTGGTTTATGTCCTCCATAGGAAATCTTTACCTTACCACGATCATATCAGGTAAAGATCCATCCTTCTCATTGGTTCGTATCCTTGCTCTAAAATTATGATCATATCTAAAGAATACATTCTAATCACCAAAGAGCATCAGTTCCTAGTTATTCATATCCTCCACAATGCTCTTTGCCAAAATAAGTTAGGACATATTCTTTAAAATGCCTATCTTGTACAATGTCCTACTTTTGAATACTCTATTAAACTTAAATAAAACGTTTAATCTTTAAGAGTATTCAATTTTCTTCCAAGCTCTCAAACTTTATATAAAATCATTTAAGAGCTTCATCCTCATAAATTAAGTTAAAATGGCTAATTTAATTGATATAGGTTTCAATCTAGATGATAGAACAAAAATTCAAAGAAACCTATGCATGAACCTTAAAATGAAAAGTCATTTAAACTTGAGCCTCTCACATATTGTAAACCATAAGAAAAGAGGCAAATATTGGCTTAGCTTATTTAAAGATATATATCTTTTGACCTTTTGGTCCTCTAAGCCTATTCATCCAAAGCCAAGCACATAACACTGAAAATCTTAATATACTTGGCCTAAAGAACCTGAAAAATAAGGAAAGGCATAAAATGAATTAGCGCATAATTAAGGGGGAGCATATATTCTTTCATGATTATATAAATTAAAATGCTCTCATATATTTATTTCATGCCTAAATGTCCATATGGGTATTGCACTGAATTTCTAACTATCCATGGTTATTTATTGTTCATAGTATCTAGTTGGATGGTTTACATTTTATATGGAAAGTTGATTATACTACCTGATTGCATGCTTAGTTTAGAATGCCTCCTGCATGGCGGATGCAGTTGATGTGAATTGCATGCTGGTAATGGATTATAGGTTATCGTATGCCTTGAACTGAAATATAAATTGCTTTTTTGAACCTATTTGGTAACATTTGTATAGGAAAATGTCCTATATACAAACGGCATGCTGCCGAATTTTTGCTAGGACTTTCCCATACAAAACCTTGTGTTAAAGATGATTATAATAAAATTAAAGTTAAAATATTTTTGAAAGGATGAGTGAAAACTAATTGAAAATTAAATGTCATCCTTGTATAATCATCAAACACTTAAAGAGCTGAGCATCTATCCTATAGAAAGAACTTATAGGACTCACATGGATCACTATTGTTTATTGAAATATTGAGGCTCTTCCTATATCCCTGAACATTGTATCTTGCACATAAAGTCCCATGTTTTGATATGAAATGTTTTTGGATCATGAGTTGCATTGAATGCCTTAATATCTATTTTTGATGCACTTGTTCTCTATAGGTATGACTATACTAATTTAAGATGAATGTTGTTAATAGACATCAAGTATAGTTGTTGAAGAATGGTTTGTGTGCTCACTTATACTTTGGCATATTCAATGAAATCAATCACTTGCAAAGTATAAGTAATTTATAATATCTAAGCAATAATTCAAATTGATAGGGGGAGCATCTAAAATTGAAATGCCTATCACATTATGCTTACCAACTTTTTAGCTTAGATATGGTGTCGAATCAAATGTGGCATGTGCTTAACTGATATGTTGTTGTTAAAAATCTTACATTGACTTATAGTCCTTTGCCACATGTTGTTTGTGTTTGCCATATGATCCCGCATGTGAATTATTAATTCTTTAGGATCATCATGGTTGTGATTTTCTGGTTATACTTTTGTATGTACTTAGACAAATCAAAAATTTTATGCTTGCTTGCTTTAAATTAAAGCTTCCTTTCTGCAAGCTACCCCCAGCACCATCTTGCAAACATCATAAGGGGGATATATATTTATATATATATATATATACACATATATATATTTATTACCTTATGGCAAGAACTAATTTCAAAACTCAAACTTTTTCTCTTGCCTCATTATTATTATTATTATATACATATATTGTTTTAAAGTCGCATAACTGGTTCTATACCTACACATAAAAATGCATGCGAACTAATTAGATTGTGTTTATGCTCAAACTTCCTGTTTGGTATCATATGCCGTGTTTTTTTTAATTCAAATCTTTCATGGGTCTTATGATATGTGTCAATTGAAATGTTCGGTGCATATCTACAATCTAACTTTGTTTTTCATGACATTTAAAATATTTAAATGACCAGTTGTATTACTTGTGTGCTTAATTGTTGAGGTTATTTTCGTCATTCTGTTTGCATTGTATGACTATTATATTTCTTGAATGTCTAAAAGTTATACCTATATTTTTGTGTGTTGAAAATACTGTACTAGTTGAGTTACATGATGAATATGTGCTATATGCTATTGATTGGAACTCAACACAGGTCACTTAGGTACAAAGTTATGATTGGGAATGGTTTATTTTCAAACGGCATGCTGCCGAATTTTTCAAAAATTCCTCCCAATATCCCTCTTGTATCTAAATGACATCCTTTGCCTTCGAGTTTTATTGTTTAAACCCTTTTTGTTGTTGCCAAAAGGGGGACAAAAGGCAAAAGTGGGTAAAACAATGCTTAATCATGCTTAATCTTTAATTACCCATTACTTTAATTATCTTTATGCACAAAGTCAGGGGGAGCCTTTCTTGGCTGTACCCACTTTTGCATAAAGTATTTGTCATCATCAAAAAGGGGGAGAATGTTGACCTGATTGGTCACGCCCTGTTTTGATAATGACAAATACTCTTGGTACTAATGGTTGTACTAAGAACTGCATGCAGGTTCACCTTGTGCGCGCTTTAGGACTAAAAGACTTATTTTGATGGCGTGCGGTGTTCGTGCCGATGAATGAAGAATCTTGCGCTACATTTTTATTTATTTTTCAGTTTCTTCATTCTGGGATGTAATTTTATTATGGACTGTGCACTCATATGGCTTGTAATAATTTGTATCATGCATGATAGGTAGGTATGCTCAAATTGACCTTAGATTGACCATAGGACCTCCAAATAACATGAAAAACTTTTGTCATAAAATGCCTAACTTATACAAAGGTTTTTAAATGGTTTTAAAGTTAAAAGAAGGCAAAAACTAAAATTTTCAAAGGGGTCGGTCAACCGGCTAGTCGACCAAATGTTAGAAATGAACAATTTTCTTACTCAATTGGATGTCATATCAAATCATGTTCAATATGCAAATTGTGGCATTTTGCCATAGCTTGAGTTTGATACCAAGAACGTCCAAATTGGAGTTACATAGAAAAAGTTATGGTCAAAACAATGAAACGTGTCCGTAAGAGAAAAACTCCCTTCATGTTTCTTCCGTCTCATTGATGGACATTTTTCTCAATCCAAACGCCATTATCTTAAAATGTATTCAACATAAAAGTTGTGGGATTTTCTCTTACCTTTCTATTGATATCAAGAAAATCCAATTTGGAGTTGTATAGGAAAAGTTATGGCTAAAACACTGAACAGTGTCTGTGTAAAAAAGTAGAGGCCGGTCGACCGAGCCTTCACTACAGTCGACCGAAACTCCTTTTTGTCAACATTTTAACTACCCGGTCGACCGAAACTTGTAGTTCAAAAGGCCCTGGTCGACTGAAACCATCCTGGGTCAACAGTTGACCATCCGGTCGACCGAGAGCTTTTGAACTACAACTACCTGGTCGACCGGAAGGTACTCGGGAGAATTTCCAGCGGTCTGGTAGACCGAACCAGGCAGTTCAAAATGCCCTGGTCGACCAAAACTCAGAAAATTGAGAAATCGCCCTCTCCGGTCGACCGAGCCATTTGAGTACTGGTCGACCGAACCATTTCTGGTCGACCGGACCTCTCGGGTTGCCCTGATTTTTACCGTGGATAAACATATTTTAAATAGGGTTAATTATTTTAAAATGATTTAAAACTTTCTTAATAATGCCTAATAGGTCCCCAACGGCCAAAAATACCTCCCTCCCTATATATACCCATTCATTTATCATTATTAGCGAAGATTAGCAAACTTGATTAGGGCAAAACTCTCTCAACTCTTAAAACCCTATATTAGCCAAAAACTTCTTGCAAACACTCACATACTCTTCAATCTTTATTTCTCTAAGCATTGTGAGTATTGCTATAAGGCTATAGTGCGTAATCTTTCTAGCTAATACTCTCTTTTGGTATAAAGGTTGATTGATTTTATTTAAAAGTATAGCCTAAAGTTCTTCCACGGATTTCATTTGATAAATCTTGTGTGGGAAGACTTTAAGGGTTGTGGTTCTTGCATTGTTGTTGCAAGATACCTAAACCTAAATTTTGTGTGCAAAAATCCTTTTGTGAAAAGCTAATCTTTCAAACAACTCCATTGTGCTTTAGACATTGAAATATCGTATTGAGTTTGTTTGATCTATCTTGCTTAGCATATTTGAAACCCTAATATGATTTTGTGATATTCGAATATTGTGTTTCAAATCTTGCTTAGATACACACTCTAGATCTTGATTGATTATCATACTTGATTGAGTGTTTAGCACACATTAGAGCACTGAGCATATCTACATATCATTCGTGCTTGCTTTATTGATTGAGCTGTATTGGTGCACACATCTACTTTTCTAGAAGCATATTTCCGTGTACAAATTTTATACACATTTGTTATATTTCCAGGCACGGGCCTGAAGAGGGAGGCTAGCCCTGGAATAGTCCCGGATTGGCTTAGACCCGGTTTGGAAAGCTAGGTGCGTCGTCCTGTTAAGGCGTGTAGGTTGAGGTCAGCCTCGCTAATTGACCTGGTTAAGGTTGAGGTCAGCCCTGTGTTAATTTAACCTGTTTGTGAACGGTACCGCTCCACCCTTAAGTGAGCTATTAGTGGAATCCTCCTGCTTGCGAGCTAGAGGCGGGGACGTAGGCACAGTTGGTCGAACCCCGATAACATATCGTGCGTGTTCTTTACATTTCCGCAATTTACTTACTGCACGTGTATGTTATATTGTAAATGATTAGATTTACATTTACATAGACAAACCCTAGGTTAAGTAATACTGCTTATCTGGTTTAACCTAGGTGATAATTTTTAAATACCCAATTCACCCCCCCTCTTGGGATTGCACCAAAGCTAACATTCATGGCTTAACATTGCATTGCATTTCACTTTAAGTGACTCTTTCCCATTTTACATTGTTCACATTTCACATTTCATTTCCATTCCATTCATTTCCCTTTTCATTTCATTTTCATTTCATGCTCATTTTTATCTTAATTCATAAATACTCGGCATCTGGTTAGCTTCGGCATCCTTTCAGCTGTGGTCGGCATCTTTTCAGCCGTGGTTGGTTAGCTTTGGCATCCTTTTAGCTGTGGTCGGCATCTTTTCAACCATGGTTGGTTAGCTTCGGCATCCTTTCAGCCATGGTCGGCATCTTTTTAGCTGTGATTGTTAAGCTTCAGCATCCTTTTAGTCGTGGTTGGCATCTTTTCAGCCGTGATTGGTTAGTTTCGGCATCCTTTCAGCCATGGTCGGCATCTTTTCAGCCATGGTCGGCATCTTTTCAGTCGTGGTTGTTTCCATGATTGTATTAACATTCACATGCAGCATATTTCATATATCATTTTCATGCTCATTTCATTTTTTGTATATCTTGCATCTCGTATATATAACATAATTCTACACAAAATTCTATTTTACTTATGCCATACAATTTAGTAATAAAACTCATACACTGCCTGTAAAATAAGCCAACCAACATTTAATGTTTATATACTAAAAATACCTTTCATGTCTTACATAAATATTCTGAAAATATTTTTCCACTTTCATCAGTTTATTTTCGCATATACATATCTAATAAACAATCCTAAACTCGAAAAAATATATAATTTAAACAGTTGGCATTTTACCCATACCGAAACATATACATGTACATATAACGCAATTTATTTTTTCATTAAATTCATAAAAATTCTGATTTAATATATATTTTTCCCTTTACCCGATTTCTTGAATTACGCCAATAGGGACTCCGAAAAATACCTACGGCGCTCACCCGGACCCTGAAATTAAATTCCTAGTTCCAATAAATTATTCCTGAATAAAATATTATTTAAATATTTCCTAGGGCCATAATTCCTAAATAAATAATAATATCCTTAAATTTAGTCAAATTCGCAAATCTCACTCTCACTTTGGAGTAGGGCCTAAAAAATCCCGATTGGAAAATTACCTACGTTAAAATGACGACGACGATGACTAGGACCCCGTGGTGGTGTCCGTTCGTTGATTTAACCACATATTAACGGTAAAATTGAGAAAATGGAAAAAAAATACCTTTCCCCAGGAGCAGTGCCTAAGTCTTCCCCATGAAAAATCTGCTGTTGTAAAAATGTCGGCAGCAGAACCAGGATTCCAACGGCACCTTCCGTTTCCTGATCCGTCACAAACTCGCCGAGTAATTGAGAGAAGGAGAGAGACGGAGACGAATGCAGAAAAAAAATATTTTACAGGGGGGGAGGCCGCGTGCAGTTCTTCTCCTGCTTCTTCTTTCTTCTTCTTCTTCTTTCTTTCTTCTCTTCTTATCTCTTCTGTCAGATACTTTATATATATATATATATATATATATATATATATATATATATATTAAACTTATACTTATCATATATATATATATATATATATATACATATATATCTTATTTTATATATATATATATATATATATTATAATAACTTGCTTATATATGTCATTCTAATTAGTTTTTTTTTAAATCCAATGTAAAAATATTTAATTTAATAACTAATTATTTAATTTATCTTAATTTAATTTAATTTCTTTAATTATTAATTTTGTTTTTCTTTTCCCACGCCATTCCTTTTATTTCTTTATCTGTTATTTTTTTTATTTTGATCATTTTAATTTTTTGGGTCTTTACACATCAAATGAGAAAACTAATATGAACCTGCACACAAACTTGATAGATATTAAATACCAAAATATTTGTCATAATCAAAATAGGGTATGACCCATAGGGTCAACAAATATCAATTAATGCACATCAACAATATAAGAACTATAAGCTCAGTGCAATATGTGTGCAATAACACTCAATCTAATGACAATGATAAATCAAGTGCAAGAGTGTATAGTCAAATTATCTTTGAAACAACGTATCAATATTTAACAACCACACTTAGGGTTTCAAAGCTTTCCAACAAATGTAATCAAAATATCTCTAAAATGATTTTTTCAAAATTCTAGCACAAGAGATATTTGAAAAATAAGCTTGTGAAAATGACTTTTGCATAAAAACAATACAAACTTACAAGTCTTGCAATACAAGTGAAAATCACAAGTTACAAAGTTTCCCCACACAATGGATTTATTAATTAAATCTAGGGGAAAACTATTGGAATTGGTGTAATCCTAAGAGGGGGGTGAATTGGACATTTAAAACTTTTTAGCTAAGTTAAATAATAATGCCGATTCACCACATATCATATCCCATTTAAAATATACACGTGTATGAAAAACAATTGAACAATGAATACATACATACACGAGTGGTGCAACTCTCATTTAAATAAAATATGTGTGCATGCAAAATATTTATAATCATGAATGAACATGCATACACAAACATAATTTAAAGCGCATAAACTTAAAAAAGATAGAGAGACACACACGATATTTGTTATCGAGGTTCGGCCAAACCAACCTATGTCCTTACCTTAGGCATACCCCCCAAGGATTACATTAAACCTGCTCACTTAAACGGGAAGAGTAGAAGCCGTTTACATCCTCTCCTTACAGGGCAAGGAAAACCCCAATTCAATTTTTGGGTTGAACCGAACCGGTCTCACTTACGGGGCTGAGACTTCCTAGTTCAATTTTTGGGCTGAACTGAATTGGTCTTACTTACGAGACTGAGACTCCCCAGTTTAATTCTAGGATGAACCCAACCGTTACATTAAAATCATTTTTGTACAAAATAATACTTCTGAAAATACAAGCTAAGATGTACACGTTTAAGCTCAAATAAATGCACTCTCTAATGAGAGGGTATATATAGACATCCCCTTGATTAAAACTGTTCAGGACATATAAGGAATTATTATAATTATTTTAAAATATTTTAACCAAATTAACCCTATTTAAATATTTTAATCACTGTAAAAATACTAGGGTAACCCGAGAGCACTGGTCGACCGAAGGTGAGGTTCGGTTGACCGAGTGTACAAGTTCGGTCGACCGGGTGAGATTTGAACTAGAAGTTCGGTTGACCGGTCAACAGGGTTCCAAAGTGATTTTTTCTTCTTTGCGTGGTTCGGTCTACTGTGAGGTTTTGAACTAAGTAGTTCGGTCGACCAGACCGTTGGCCAGACACACGTGGGAAGTCGGTCGACCAGGTGGTTGGCTTGCGATTTGGGCTCAGACGACCATATGGTCCAATGGTTGACTTGGAGTAAGTTCGGTCGACCGGGTAGAATGAAATGAGCTGTGTTCAATCGATTGGGCAGTGGTCAAAATATTGACCCGGTCACCGGTTCGGTCGACCAACATATTTGTACTTGTGCAGTATGGTCGACCGAACATGCATTTTAAGCACATTTCGGTTCTATTTACTTATATGATCACTCTTTCCATATAACCAAATATATATATATATATATATATATGTGCATGTATAAGTGTCCTAAGGTTATTCTAGGCCTTTTTTGTTTTGAACTTACCTATCATATCATACAAGTGATGCATATAATTATTACAACCTAGATCCTATTTACTATTACAGACCTATAATGAATAATGAATTTAAATACAACATAAGTAAAATCTTTAGGGCCTTCAACTTCTACTTCTTGTACCATCATTTTGATTTTCCAACTGTATACCTACACAGATCCTCAAACATCCATCAAATACAACAAGTATTTGTCATTATCAAAACCGAGTGTGACCCATAAGGTCAACATAGTGTAACCACACATCTGTTTTTTAGTGTGGGTATCAAGATAGTCGGCTAGATAGGTGCGACCACTAGTGGATTAATGAACCAGGTGGATTAGATTCAGTTAGACTATAATATGTATACAACCTAACAGTGCCTACGCAAGGTAGGGCTGGTTCAGGGTTTATGATCGTACAACCCGCGCCAAGGGGTAGTGTTGGCATTAGTTACGATTGTTCCTAAGTTGGACGGTGTTCTAAATATGCATATACATGATTTAAAAACTAAAATAGGCAAAGTCATAGGTTTGAGTACCAGACGGAGGGATTGTATAGTGTATGGACCTGTACCCTACCCTAACCTCAAGAACTCTCGCTTATTATGATGCTAAACTATCTATTGTAGGAATTATATCTATATGTATGTATATATGTGTGTGTATATATATATATATATATATATATATATATATATATATATCTCCTATATTACAGGATTGAGAATGCTTTAAATATGTAACTTCTTTCTATGAGTTTAAACATATGTTGTCACACACTAATGTACTATCTTCCACCTTACTGAGAAGTGTCTCACCCCAACATACAACCTTTGTTTCAGGTCCTGCAGGGCACATGTCTTAGTTGCTAGAGGGACTTGGAGGGTTGTATTGTGTGTAGTTTACGTAAGTATTTTATATATGTAATAGATTTAGTTTAGAATGTCTTTTTAGGGATTGTAAGAACAAATTATGTGTGAGGATACAATTAGAACTCTGGTATGTCTACTAGATTTTGTATGAATGTTTATGTGTTCCGTTGTGCATGAGATTATAGATCAGTATGAAACACCCATATGTCCCTTTCAGGGCGGGTTGTATATGTATATTTATCAGAAATAGGTGAGTTATACAAGTGTAGTAGCACTTTGGGGCTGTATAAAGGGTTGGGGCGTTACAAGGATGGTGTTGCTGCCGTGAGGAAGGACCTTGTGGCCATGAAGCGGTGGGATCGTGCTGGGCTTGCAGGAGATGGGGAGAGGGCTGGACTCGGTTTGCTAGAGAATGGTTTGAAGATGAAAGAAGAATGAGGAAATGAAGGGCTTCTGTGAGGGTTTCATGAGGTTGCTAAGGAGATTGTGGAGGTTTTCTGGAGACTTAAAGACGTTGGGAAGCTATGATGAGTGAGTGAGTAAGGGAGACGATGGAGAGGGAGAGAGGGAGGTTGTTTGCAACGGTGGTGTGAGATGATGGTGGGAAGGCTGGTCGTGAGGTTGCCGATGAATGGCTGGCCGTGGAGTTTTTGCCAGTGAGAGAGTGAGAGTTGTGGGTGTGAGGATGCCGATGATGGTATCAGTGAACAGTGGAGGCTAGTGGAGATCACTGGCAAGAGGATCGGAGGGAGAGTGAAGGAAGGGTAGTTGATGATGGAGGCTGCTGCGGTATGGTGGTTGGAAGGTGGTGTTTGAAGAAATGGAGACTGGAGAACGAGAGAGCAGAGGGTGGGAAAATAAGGGAGATGGATAGTGTGTGGATGAGGTGTGAACAGTGGATATGGAGACCCCCTCTCTATGTGTGAATCGTGAAATGAAAATGGACAACCCTTTGCCCCTTGCGCCGAGGTTCTCTCTTTATAGAGAGTCCAACCATCATTTGGCGCTCAAAAGTTGTTGTTAACAAAAGCATATTTTCTTTGCGAATGCCAAAAAAGTTCCTAATAGAAGAATAATTTCCCTATGGTTCGGTTATTGGGGGTTTGGGAGAGAATCAATCCCGCATATGCATTTCCTTTTTTTTTTTTTTTTTTTGAATTTCTTATGCATTTATTTTTGTTGTCCAATTTTGTCTCCCAAAAAGAAAGTCCTGAGTTTTAAAAATAAAGCTTGATTCCCGAAAATAGAAGAACCCAAACTCGATTAAAATTGACTCAATAAAATTTAAATAATTCGATTTTAAAATTAAGCAACTCAATTTTGAAAGACTCAATTTAAAAATTAAGGGGTTCAAATTGAAAGACTCAAGTTTAAAAGACTCAATTAAAAAAAATAATCAGGATTTATTTTGAAAATATCAAGACTCGACTTAAAAATACTGGGACTCATTTTTTTGAAAATGACCGGAACTCACTCAATTTTGAAGACTCGAAAATCATTTTTGAAAATAATCGAGATTCAATTATTGAAAACAACTGGGACTTATTTTTGAAAATAACTAGAACTTGATTATTGAAAACTCGTGACTCAAGGACTCAATTTTGAAACTCAGGGTCATTCAGGGCTTAAAGTCAGATCTTATTACGTCGGGTCTTTTCAAAAAACCCCTGATAAAAATTAGGGTGTCTACAACATGAATGCACTACCATGCACTCACTCCTATGCATGAATAATACACACACACACACACACTTATGCAAACTTATATTATCCCATGTATGTATACATGCATGTGTCCATATCCACATTCATTACCATGCATACGTTCACTACCACATACATGCATCATACATACAATGCTGCGCTGCACATATATACACTTATTCATGCATGCATGCACATAAACTTCATGCACATACCCCATGATTAAACATCCTCACATATTCAGTTGTACACACAAACATACACACTACCTATGAATGAAATTCATGCATACTGCCTCACCCAATCACCCTCTCACGTGCATTCATGCCACCATCTTCATTAACACACTCGCCGGAGCCTCGCAAAAAATTGTCGGGAGGAAGAAGGAAACAGATGTCTTTTGGTCGCAAATGAACTTTTTTAAAATAAAATTTTAAAAAACCTTAAAACGACACCATTCAACTTATAACCAGGTGCGTGCATGCATGCATGGGTTTGCTTTTATCGCCTCCGCGACGAGGGATGACGACTACAATGTTGTTGTGGTGTATTTGCCCCATCACGTCCTCACCTAACAAAGAAAGGCCAGAGGTCCTCACAGGTTCTCCCATCTTTGACTTCGGCCACCAGCAACTGCCCCCACTCCTTTACTGCCATCGCCACACACATTGCCGGAGCAGGAGAGTGCCGTAGGGACAGAACCAATAGACCGTCGTCACTGGAGCAGAAGCGCGCAGCAGGTCAACTAGCTCTCTCTCTCTCTCTAGGGTCGTCCAAGGAGGAGGTCTGTCTTCTCTAGCGCCGCATCCGTCGAGTCGAATCTCCAGTGCGCGAGTGCCAGCGTTGCTCGTTAGGGAGCAGGTTTTCGCCTTTGGCATTGGCATTGATTCCGGCGTTGCTGCGAGGAGGGTTGGGGAAAAGACGAAGTGGTGACAGCGAATCTGCATGAGTAACATATGGTGACGATAGACGTAGATTTACGGGACTGCAGGTTTGGTTTTTTATTTTTTTATTTATTATTTTTATTTTGCTTTTTGGTGGTCAATATGGAAAACAGGTAATTTTTTTAGACATGACTAAGCCATCTTCGGTAGCTGTTATCGGAGGGTTGAGGGGAGGTGTCGATACTCGTAGATGAGAGACAGGTAGTGGTTCGGGGGATGTTAAGGTCGAAAAGGGGGAAGGTTTTGTTGGGGGAAAATCGTTTGTGGAAGCCTTGAAGAGGCCAATTCCATCTTCAAAATTCAAAATCCCATTGAGGAAACTGGAACTAATTAATGGGGAGTTAGGTTTTGTTTTCTCGGATGTGGAGATGGAAAAGGCTGCAGAGGATCTGAAATTTGCATTGGTGCTTGAATTTCTTTCTGCAAGGCCATCTATCGATGTCCTTCGGAGGCATATTATCCAATCCTGGGGCCTCTATGAAGTTCCCATGATAAGTTTTATGGATAACTACCATGTTCTGTTACACTTGGTAAACGAAAAGGACTACATTCATGCATGGGCACGAGAAGGAAGATGGGTGGCAAGGTGCCAATTTCGGCTTTTTAACTGGTCTGTGAATTTTGATGTCAACAAGGAGCCATCAATCACACCTCAGTGGATTTTCTTACCAAGTCTGCCTTTACATTTATATAGAATGAACTGTTTACAGAACACAAGATTTTGTAGATTCTTGGGAACGGATAATACCACGTTATATAGAACACAAGCCACGGGTGCGAGATTATGTGTTGAAGTGGATTTGTAGAAGGATCCTGTGGAGGGTTTTTCGTTGGTGGTAGGACAAAAATAGAATTGGCAAAGGGTAATATATAAGAAGAGGGGTTTCTATTGTAACAAATGTTGTAGGCAAGGTCACATTGAAGTAGTATGCCGGTTTGGAGTTAAGCCTAAGGATAAAATGAAGGTAGGTATGAGGAAGGAGGTAGATGGGATGGTTTGGAAAGAAGTGGGTAGAAAAGAGAATATGATAGTTGAAGAGGAAGGTCCTATTTTGAAGAGTCAGGAACAACGGGTGGAGGAGAAGAAGGATGGAAATGTGAATGGTCCGTCGAAGGTGATTGTGAAAAATAAAGAAATTGTGAATGAGGTTAATAATGTGGGTACTAAAAAAGTGGAGGAAGTTAATTTGGTAGAGAAGAATAGTGGAGAGAAAGTCGATCGTTGTAAAGACCATAAGTCAGGGGTGGTAGGGGTGCAGCTAGAACTGGAAGATTGTTCTAGGTCTGTTTAGGAAATCGGAGTTGTTTATGAAGGGGGGAGGGGAAAAGTTGAAAAGGATAAGGATGAAGAGTTGATTTTAGTGGAGGAGGTGGATGAGAGAGAGGGGGAAGTGGAGGGATAATTATGATGTGTTATTTGAGGGAGATTTGGAGGTTTGCATTGATAGTCAAAAAGAATATTATTCGAATCCAGGTAATGTGACAGTTGATGAATCAGAAGGAAGAAATAAAGATGATGGACAAGTGAGAAAGTCTAAGAGGTCTAAGGCAGTACCTCAAAAGTTGAACCTATGATTGATAAAATTATGTTTTGGAATATAAGAGGGTTGGACACGTCGAAGAGAAGATTGAAGCAAATTGTGAAGGATCAGAAAGTTTCGATTTTGGCAGTCTCGAAACCTTTTCAAGATATAGAAAAGATACGAAGGTGGGCGATGTATTTGCAATTTTCTAACTTTTGCTCTAATATAGAGGAAGGTGGGAAGATTTGGTTGTTCTGGAAAGATGATGTTCAAGTGGATTGGGTGGGTACCTTAAATCAATGTGTGATAGTTTTGTTAACAGAGGATAGAGGCTTCCTGCTTCTTACTTTTGTATATGCTAAATGTTATCATATTGAGAGAAGAGATTTATGGGAACAGTTTCAGGGGATGTCGAGTGTTGATGTGGCTTGGGTTATTATGGGAGATTTTAATGTAATTCGGTCAGATGAGGAAAGGGTGGGAGGTAGACCTCGCTTGGTTTCGTCTATGGTTGAATTCAATGGTTGTATTAATAGTTGTGGGTTATTGGACCTCAAATTCAAAGGAAGTCAATTTTCATAGTGTAACGACCAACAAGGTTTGAGAAGAAGTTGGGCGAAATTGGACAGGGTGCTGATTAATAATGTTTTTTCTATAAAATACGGTGAAGCAAGACTTCTTTGTTGAAAAGAAATACTTCAAATCATTCTCTTATCTTATTATAGCTGTGTGCAAGTATGGAGAGGTATGGGCCAACGCCTTTTAGGTTTCAGAACATGTGGACATCACATGGGGATTTTCTGGAAATGGTTGAATCATCTTGGAGAGAACACATTGTGGCGGATTCAGGATTGTGTAAATTGGCGGGTAAATTAACAAGGTTAAAAAAAAGGCTTAGGGTGTGGAATAAACAGACTTTTGGTTGTGTTGGTAGTTTTATTTGAGAGTTGGAGGAAAGGGTGGAAAATTATGAGAATTTACTGTAGATAGAATACTCGGAATCAACTGAAGAAGAGTTCCTTGTTTCTAAGGCTGAATTGGAGTTTTGGTATAGAAGGGAAGAGGCTAGATTGGCGCAACAAGCAAAGATGAAATGGTTGATAGATGGGGATCATAATTCAAAATTTTTCCATGCTGTGATTACGTAAAAAAGGCGAAATTCTTGTGTAAATTCAATGACGCTTCTTGATGGTTCATTGTTGGAAAATATGCAGATGGTCCATGATAAGACTGTGAAGTATTTTGAGCAATTTTTGGGGCAAAATAGTTCAGTGCAAAGGTCAAACCTGGAAGATATCATCCATTCGGTAGTTTCTGAGGAGTCTATAGGTCAGCTTAGGGAAGAACTGACTGAGGAGGAGGTTTATGAAGCTGTTTCGTCTATTTCTGTGAATAGTAGCCCAAGACCAAATGAGTTTGGGTCTTCTTTCTATATTACTTGTTGGAAGATTATTAAAAATGATGTGATGGATGTAGTAAGAGAATTCTTCAGAGGTGATATGTTGCCTCGGTATTTTTGTTCCTCTTACATAGTGCTTATTCCTAAGGTAAAGGATCCTCAGTCTTTTGATAAATTTCGGCTGATAAGCCTTTGTAACGTAATCTATAAAATTTTCTCCAAAATCCTTGTAGGTAAGCTTTCGTTGGTGATGGGTGATTTAATATCTTTAGAACAAGGTGCTTTTGTAAAAGGGAGGAGTATTTTTGAAAATATAATGCTTACTCAAGAGATGACAAAATTATTACATAGGCGGGGTGAGAGGAGGTAATATAATGCGTAGATTAGATTGAGCAAAGCGTATGATCGAGTGGAGTGGCAGGTAGTAGATCAGATTTTTCAGGCTATTGGTTTTTAAGATTGGTTTTGTAAGTTGATTCAGAATTGTATTTCCACTCCATGGTTTTCTGTCATGATACATGATACTTATAGAGGTTTCTTCAAGTCAAAAAGGGGCTTGAGGCAAGGGGATCCGTTGTTGTCGTATATTTTCATCATCATGGAAGAAATTCTTTCTAAATTAATTCAAAAAAAGCTGTTTGAGAAGCGGATTTTACCATTTGCACACCCGTGTGGTGCACCTATTATTTCGCATGTAATGTACGCGAATGATGTTGTTATTTTTGCTAATGCTGAAAAAAAATCTGTTAGTCAGTTAATGGAGGTGATTAAGGAGTATGAAAACTGGACAGGCCAAAGGGTGAATAAAGATAAATCAACTATTTTTTTCTCAAACAAGTTGGGTGTTTAGAGGAAAGGAGAAATTCTTCAAGAGACTGGTTTTATTGAGGGTAAATTTCCTTTTACGTATCTGGGTGTGCCGATAGTGGATGGTAAATTGAAAGGCTGTCATTTTGACCCTTTAATCCAAAAAATCAGTAAGAGAGTTGAGGGATGGAAAAGTAGACTGTTGTCTCAAGGAGGTTGTCTTGTTTTGTTGAGCATGTGCTTTCAAGTATGTCATTGCATCTGTTAGCTGTTTTAAATGTAACCAAACTAGTGATTAAAAAGATACAAGGTAGGTTTGCTTTTTTTTTTTTTTCTGGGGATTTAAGGATGGAAAAGAAAAAATGAAATGGAGGGCTTGGAGGAAATTGTGTGTTCCTGTGGAGGAGGGGAGCATAGGAGTAAGGGGCATTTCGGAAGTGCAACGGTCTCTGTTCATGAAGTTTGGTTGGCATTTATTAACGCAAAATTCTTTATGGGCTAGATTTTTTAAAGCTAAATATGTGAAAGGAGGACATTTTGCTCTTTGCAGATAGCATGGATCAGACTCTTCCTTTTGGAGGAAATTTTTGCAAGGTATGCCTGAACTGTTAAGTAAATCTAAGTGGAAGGTTAGAGAGGGAGATGTAAAATTGTGGTATGATAAATTTCTAAATTCAGGACCTTTGTTTGCAGATTGTCCAAATGGTGCACAATCTCATATCAAATTAAAAGATTTGGTTATCAATAATGCATGGGATGTCGAAAATTTGTAGAGGATTCTGGGGTTTAGTAAAGCAAATGAAGTGATGGAAAAGGTGGGAAATCTTAGAAATTCTTCGGACATTCTGTTATGGCTTCTGGAAAAGGATGATTGCTTTAATACAAAATCCGCATGGGATGTTATCAGAGTTAGAGCTCCAAAATTTGATTGGGCTAAGTGGGTTTGGAACAAATGGTTACCGAAGAAAATTTCTATTTGTATGTGGAAGGCTACTTTTGAGTGCCTAAGTGTTGATGAAAAGGTGAGAAGGGTGGGGGTTTCACTTGTTTCGGCGTGTAATTGTTGTGAGATGAGGCAATCAGAAGATTTGGAGCATGTGTTAAATAAGGGAGACCTTGCTTCCGAGGTTTGGAGGAAGGTTTCGGTGGAGGTAGGTGTTCCTTTCTTTAGGCAACAAAGTTGGAAAGAAAGAGTCCAAATGTGGTTTAATAGGGCCTCCAGGTTCTCTCAACTGGGTTCTTTGATGGGTTTGATTCCTTGTTTAGTAGTTTGGAGGATGTGGAGAAGGAGATGTGTGGCTAGAATGAGAGGAAAATTAGAGAGTAGTACAGATGTGTGACTCTCCATTAAGTATTGGGTGGGGGTTTTGAGTAGGAACATGACAGAAATGGTTCAGTTAAAGGATGCTGATTTTCGGGTATTGCAGAATTTGGAAGTGCAAATTGTGAATAAAAGAATTAAAAATATGCAAAGTGTGAGATGGCTAAAACCGAGGCAAGGGAGATTGAAACTAAATTTGGATGGGAGCAGCCTAGGGAACCCAAGGCCGGCGGGTGGTGGTGGCATCCTTAGAGACCATATAGGTTCTTTCGTGATTGGTTTTTCAAAATATTTTGGTTCTTGTTCAAATAATGAAGCTAAATTGAGAGCTGTGTTAGAGGGAATAAAGATTTACAAATATTTGGGCCATACCTGTATCGATTTTGAATGTGATTCAAATATTGTAGTTAATTGGATAAGAGCTAGAAAGTGCTCCTTGTGGTATTTGTGGGATTTTTGGGAGCAGCTTATTTGTTTATTGGAGGGGGTATATTTTTCGATAAATCATTGGTATAGAGAAGGGAACAAAGTGACAGATGTCTTGGCTCGACAAGGTGCTATGGGGAGGAATAGTTTGTTTACAAATAGTAGTCAACTCCCTAGAGTTAGCAATGGTTTGTATAAATTGGAGAAGATGGGTATGGCTTATATGAGGTATGTTTAGCTAATTTCCTTTTGGTTTTAGCTTATGCTTTATGTTGTTTATCTTTTGTTTTGTTTTGTTGCGTGAGGTTTGTTTTGTAGGTTTTGTTTTGTTTTGTTTGTTTGGACTTGTAACCCGGTTTTTGACTGGATGTTGGTGTTGTTCTTTGGGAGGTTTTTAACGTGTTGTCTTTTGTTATCTCCCATTGATTATCTTGTAACCACGGTATTCCTCCGCCAAAAGTGAGGGGTTATCAATAAATAAATGGAGGTGCTGCCCTTCTTTACAAAAAAAAATAAAAAATAAAAAATAAAATATTGCATAGGTATGGTTTTCAAATTATTTTTCAATTTGTTACTTTCTAATTTTGAATATTTTTATATATGCATTTATTTATTTAAAAAATTAATATTATAACATTATGTTATTATTTTTTGAAAATTTTTATAATTTATTAAAATAATGAAAATGGCAAGTGGAGCCTACCAAAAAATAGCTAAAATTTTGATAAGTGTTTAAAAATATTAAAAAATTATAGAAAAGATATGATTTTGTCTCAATTTTTGTGCACAAATCTAAAAATACTATCAAACCCTTATCATTTTGAATTGTCTCTAATCACCCAATGTAGTAAAAAATGGCAAAAAGAGAGCAAAAAAGCAAAAAATGACTATCTTGATTCTCATGCACGAGGTCAAAAACACTATCAAACCCCTTTTAACAATTTTACAGTGTCTTGGATTAGTCAGTGCAGTTAAAAGAAGCAAAAGTAGAGCAGGAAAGTCAGAAATGATAAGGTCTTTACCTTAATTTTTGTGTACAAGGTCAAAAACATTGTTAGGCCCCTCACCATTTTGGACTGCCCCATATCATCGATATAGTTGAAAATGGTAAGAAGAGAGTAGAAAAGAAAGAAATGATAGGGTCTTTGTCTCAATTTTCTTGCGCGAGGTCAAAAGTAATGACCTCTTCTTACTATTTTAGACGACCCCAAATCACTCAATGTAGACAAAAAATGGAAAAAAAAAAAGTCAAAAAAAAAAAAAAATGAGGGGGGTATTTGTCTTGATTTTTGTGCACCAGACCAAAAATATTGCTAGATCTTCTCTTACCATTTAGGAATGCCTTAAACCACCTGGAGTTGTAAAAAATGGCAAGAAAGCATAAAAGCCAAAGTGATAGGGTCTTTATATCGGTTTTCATACACAAGGTTAAAAACTCTATCAGACTTTACCTTACCTGTAGTGACCCGAAGAATAATAGTATTTTAATAATAAGGGGGAGAGAAAATAGATACAGAAACAGAAGGAGGCCGTAGACTTCGTTGACGACATCGCATTTTGGAAATAATATTAAATAATCAAAACTTCAGAAATTTTCTAGGCTTCGTCGACGAACACAGGGTTTCGTCGACGAGAAAATACCGAGAGAGGGTCTGGGGGCGGTCTGAATTTCGTCAACGAATACAGGGCTTCGTCGACGAATTTATGAAGTATTCATCGATGAAGTGGCGGGCCTCGTCGACGAATCAGGCGGTATATAAGTGGGAAAACCGGGATTTTTTCTCATTTATCTCGCTACTTTTTCTCTCCTCTCTCTCTCTTTCCTACGACTCTCTCTCCCTTCTCTCTTCATTTTCGGCCCCACCAGTCGTCGGATCGACGATCCAAGGTTACCATGACGCTCTTGGCGGAGTTCTCCACAAGTTTGTCAGAGCGAATCGTCAGGAAAACAGAGTTGGAATTCATCCTAAATTCAGGGTAAGTCCTTTTAGTCCCTTTTTGGCCTTATGGTAGTTATAGGAAATAATGTAGATGGAAAAATACTGATGTTTAGTTCTGACAAATATTATTTTCAGGGTGTTGTGTACGAGGCCCTGCTGGGGTTAGGCCAGTTTTCTATAGGGGCTTTTCAAAGTTAAGGTAAGGGAAATATGCTATGCTAGGAAATTTCTAAATATTATACAATTTATTTATTTACGAAAATTATGTATTAAAGTATGGTGTGACTTGCGAATATGTATGCAGTACAGGGATATGTTTTACGAATGCTAGTTTTATGATTTTTATGGATTTCAGTACCATGATTTTACGGAATTACGTACTACGATTATGTGAAGTTCAGTACCATGATTTTACGGATTTTAGTACCATGATTATACGAATTTCAGTATCATGATTATACGAATTTCAATACCATGATGTTGAATTAACTGGAGTTTTCAATCCTATTTTGATGATAACAAAATGAAGGATGCTTTAACATATGATGTTAAGTGATGTGTTTTAGGTAAAAGAACTCTCAAGGTTGATAAGTTGAAGCTCAATGTTAATCTAGTGAAAGCACCTCAGAATATTGAAGGCAATGAATAACAAATGAAGAAGCTTAAGGGCAAGCAAACCCAAAGTCAAAAGTAAAGCTTAAAAGGTTGAAGGAGGCTGAAGGATTTAAGAAGACCATAATTAGAAGAACTGTTGTAAGTACTTCAAAACCAAATGTCATTTAGATATGTGAAGCTCTTATAAAATCAAAAGAAACTAAGAAACAATTTATTTTAAAGATCTTAAAACATGTTTTTGAAATTAAAGTAACAAAGGCCTTAACGGAAGGAAAATGTTCAAAATAAAAAGTGAGTTTTTGATAAGCAGTGCACCTGACAGATGACTGTCTATCTATGGACAGATGACTGGCAAGTTAAAGGGTTTAATAAAAGTATTCTGGGTTTAAATTTTAATTATGAAAGATGACTGCCATGTCATGGCAGATGACTGCCACGTGGAGCAAATTTTAGATCTCAAAGGGAAGCTTCTTGTTAAAATTTTGAATTTCAAAATTTAATCAACAATTTAATGTTTTTTCAAAGTTTACCTAATTTGACATGGACAACATCTTTCAAAATTTTGAATTTCAAAATTTAATCAACAATTTAATATTTTTTCAAAGTTTACCTAATTTGATATGGACAACATCTTTCAAAATTTTGAATTTCAAAATTTAGTCAACAATTTTAATGTTTTTTTCAAAGTTTACCTAATTTGATGTGAATGTTGATCTTTCAAAATTTTGAAATTCAAAATTTAGTCAACAAATTAAATGTTTTTTCAAAGTTTACCTAATTTGATGTGGAAGTTGATCTTTTAAGTTGCCTATAAATACCTCTTTGGGTAATGAAAAAACACAAGACTTGAAAACACAAGAAAAGAGAGAAATCAGACAAAATTTGAAATTCATCTTGTGCTGAAATTCTTCTGAAGTTCTTCTTTGCTCACATCTTTTGCTGGAGAAGAATTCTACAATTCTGGTAGATTGAAAATATCAAAGTTCGGTTCCGGGTTACAATTCCATTTTTCTTTTAAACGAACCATTGGTGACTTCTAAAAACTTTAGAGCTTCATATATTCTATTTTGCTTTGGTTTTTTTGAAGTACAATTTACATTTCAATTTGTACAACCTGCTCTAAATTTTGGGAGTATTTTTTGTACGCAGAATTTATATTATATTCTTGTAGATTGTGACGATTCCAGGTTTGCTGGATCGTTGGCTAGGCGAGGGATTATCGCTTAGAGAGGTGCTGCTCTAGCCTTCTGAAGGAGTGTATAAAGGTATTGTTCCACCCGGTAAAGGAACAGGTTTAGTGAATCCTTTGGTGGTTTTTCCAAAGGCGAGGACGTAGGCTGTGTTGAAGCCGAACCTCGTAAAATCCTGTGTCTCACTCTCTCTTTCCCTTACTCTTTATTTTCAGCATATTTATATTGCGTGGATGGTTTAAATTTGAAATCATATACACTACGTTTATTTGGAAATCAAACAAACTTAAAGTTTAATTTTGATTTGGGTTGCGGAAACCGAAAGGGAGTACGTTGGTTAAACCATACTTTGCGGAAACCATACGGGAGTACGTTACTTAGTTAAAACACCTAAAGAAAATTAACTAAGAGTTTATTTGAATTCTGAATTTTGGGAAGAGTGTGGATGTGTGGTTGTAAATCATATAAAAGAAGCAAATTTATTTTAACAAGCATATCATTCAACTATAAGGCTTGATTCATATTTATAAGGCATACATAAACAAATAACCATCATAATTTCTTACTACTGTATATCTTAATTTTGGTTTGGTTGTTTGCCTTCAAATTGTGTTTGGTTAGTTTGGATAGTGTGGTTAATTGAAAGGTTGATTGGTGATTTAGTTGTTTAAGTGCTTGTGTTGTTGATTCTATAAAAGAAACCAAGTTATTGTTTGATAAATTAAACAAACAAGTAAAAGAATTAGATAAACAATAAAAGAAGTTAAGTATTCTTAAAAGGAATTAAAAAGAAAGTTTTTAAATTCCCAATTCACCCCCCTTTTGGGAAGCTATCCTAATTTCAATTGGTATCAGAGCCTAATTATAGCAAAACCTAACAAGTAGCTATATAAAGATCTAAATGGCACAAATAGGAGTAGCTCCCTTTGGTGAGGGTCAATCCTCAACTAGGCCACCAATTTTTTGTGGAATAAATTACACCTTCTGGAAGCAACGAATGAGAATCTATCTTCAAACAATGGACTAGAAGGCATGGAACGTTGTAACAAATGGAAATCTAATCCCCACTAAACTACTTGATGGAAAAGAGGTACCTAAAGAAGATAAAGAACTAAACGATTCAGATTATAAAATGTTGCAAATTAACTCAAGTGCAATAAACGCTTTATATTGTGCACTTGATGCAAATGAGTTCAATAGAGTAATGACATGTAAAACAGCCAAAGAGATTTGGGATAAATTAGAAGTAACCTATGAAGGCACAGTAGATGTTAGGGAAAATAGAATTGATATGTTAACTAGTGAATATGAAGCCTTGAAGATGAACTCCGATGAAAGTATAACAAGCATGTACACTAGGTTCACCCATATCATAAACTCATTAAGTGCCTTAGGAAAAACTTATTCCACCCATGAGATGATTCGTAAAATTCTAAGAGCACTTCCACCTATTTGGGAACCAAAAGCCACAGCCATTACGGAAGGAAGAAATCTTAAAACAACTTCCTTAGATGAACTCATAGGATCTCTTCTAACCTATGAAATGATGTTGAAAGAAAGAAGCACTGAAAACAAAAATAAGAAGTCTATAGCTCTAAAAGCTTTGAAAGAATATTCAAGTGAGGAAGATAATGAATCTAGTGAATTAGAAGATGAGGATTTAGCACTTATAACTAAAAGACTTGGAAAATTCTTAAGGAGAAACAAAAAATTCACTAGAAAATTTAACGAATCAAAAGCTGAAAAAGGAGAAAGTAATAAAAAAGAATACAAAAACAAAAATAATCCTCCCACTTGCTATCATTGTAAAAAGGTAGGGCACATCAAACCGAAATGCCCACAACTCAAGAAGGACAAGAAGAAAAAGAAGCCTGCAATGAAGGCAACTTGGGATGACACTAGTTCGAGTGAATCGGAAAGTGAACCAAGTGATCGAGAAATAGCAAACATGTGCTTCATGGCGCATAACGAAGAGGTAAACTCTTATTATTCCCTCTCTGAAGATTCGTGTAATGAATCTTGTAGTAATTCGTCTGAAAGTATGTCCTCTTACAAAGAACTTCAAAATGAATTACTCTTTTTACATAACAAGTTTATTAAAGTCTCAAAAAGAAACATTAGTTTGAAACAACAAAACGAGGCACTTAAAAATCAACTTGAATCTACAAAACTTGTTGAAGAAGAAAAAGATTTAAAGATTGAAGAACTTGAGAAGAAAGTAGATAACTTATCTAAAAAATTAGCTGAGTCTCAAGTGAATGAAGATAGCAAGATTATGCAAGAAATAAATAATCTCAAAAATCAAATTCAAGAGAAAGAAAAGGTCATCTATAACTTTACCAAAGGTAAGGATAACTTTGAAAAGATGGTAGGACAACAAAGGATGACAAACAACAAAGAAGGAATTGGTTATAATGGAGCCTCAAACAAAAGAAAGAAAAACTTGTATATGGGATATTTTGTAAATCAATCTAAATATAATGCAAGTACTTCATTAACAAATATTCATGAGCACACCACATGCTACATGTGCAAAAAGAAAGGATACATAATGTTTAATTGTCCACTTAAGAAAAAGTATACAAAAGTAAAAGATGAGTGGAAGATAAATGCTAAAAATAGACAAAATTTAAAGAAAATTAAGAAGGTTTGGGTTCCAAAAGTAACAACTTGAATCATTTCTTGTAGGTTTGCTTTAGGACCACTCCGTCTAAGGATAAATGGTACTTGGACAGCGGATGTTCAAGGCATATGACAGGCAATAAATCTAAGTTTACCTCTTTCACTCCAAAGGATGGAGGATTTGTAACCTTCGGTGACAATGCAAAAGGCAAGATCATCGGAATAGGTAAAATAGGTAAAGACTCTTCATTTTCTATAGATGATGTCTTGTTAGTAGATGGTCTAAAGCATAATTTACTAAGTATTAGTCAACTTAGCGACAAAGGATGTGAAATAATATTTAAGAGAGAAAAATGCATAATACGAGATTCTAAGAATCAAAAAACGTTATTCATTGCACTTAGAATGAACAATGTTTATTGCATAAATTTTGATAGTTTAATCTCTCAAGATATAACTTGCCTAGCAGCCATGAGTGAAAATAGTTGGCTTTGGCATAAGAGGTTAGGACATGCTAGCATGGATCTTATATCCAAACTCTCCAAAAAGAATTTAGTTAAAAGCTTACCTAAAACAAAATTTGTCAAAGATAAAGTGTGTGATGCTTGTCAATTAGGAAAACAAACCAAGAAAAGTTTCAAAAAGAAGAAACATATATCAACTAGTAGACCCCTAGAACTCATACACTTAGACTTGTTTGGTCCTACTAGAACCCAAAGTTTAGGAGGAAAACAATACGCCTTTGTAATTGTTGATGATTACTCAAGATACACATGGGTGTTGTTCCTAGCTAACAAAGAAGAAGCTTGCAACTCATTAATCACTTTATGTAAGAAGCTTCAAAATGAGAAAGGGTATTATGTCTCAAATATTAGAAGTGACCAAGGAAGAGAATTTAAGAATCAAAATGTTGAAAATTTTTGTAATGAATATGGCATAAATCACAACTTTTCGGCACCTAGAACCCCACAACAAAATGGAGTTGTGGAAAGAAAAAATAGAACCCTCCAAGAAATGGCAAGGACCATGCTTAATGAAAATGACCTACCAAAATATTTTTGGGCCGAAGCTGTAAATACAGCTAGCTATATAATTAATAGGGTTTCCATTAGATCAAACCTAAACAAAACACCCTATGAATTGTGGAAAGGAAGAAGGCCTAACATAAAGTACTTTCATGCTTTTGGATGTAAGTGTTTCGTCCTAAATAACAAAGACAACTTAGGAAAATTTGATGCTAAATCGGATGAAGGTATTTTCCTAGGATACTTCACAAATAGTAAAGCCTATAGAGTTTACAACAAAAGAACTCTAACCATAGTTGAATCAATTCACGTAGACTTTGATGAATCTAGCCCTCTTTTAAGAGAGGTTAAAAATGAAGAAAAAGATTATGTATTAAAAAAGGAGGATGAGATAGAAATCAAGGAGGAAAATGAAATAATCAAAGAAAAGTCAAAAGATGAACTCATAGAAAATATGGAATTTCCAAAAGAATGGAAATATAAGAAAGATCACCCTCAAGAACAAATTATAGGTGAACCATCTAGAGGTGTGACTACTAGATCTTCACTAAAGAACCTTTGCAATCATTATGCATTCCTATCCCAAAATGAACCTAAAAATATTGAAGAAGCCCTTAAGGATGAATCTTGGATAGTTGCAATGCAAGAAGAATTTAACCAATTTGAAAGAAGTCAAGTATGGAAATTAGTACCCAAACCGGAAAATCATTCGATCATAGGAACTAAATGGGTATTTAGAAATAAAAAGGATGAAAATGGTATAATCACTAGAAACAAAGCTAGACTTGTAGCAAAGGGGTACAATCAAGAAGAAGGAATAGACTATGATGAAACCTTTGCCCCTGTAGCTAGAATGGAAGCTATTAGAATGTTGTTAGCCTATGCTTGCTACAAAGAGTTTAAGTTATACCAAATGGATGTCAAAAGTGCATTCTTGAATGGATATATCAATGAAGAGGTATATGTTGAACAACCCCCTGGTTTTGAGAATATTGAAAATTCTAACCATGTATTTAAACTAACTAAGGCTTTGTATGGACTTAAACAGGCCCCTAGGGCTTGGTATGAAAGACTTAGTGGATTTCTAATTGAGAAGGGATTTTTAAGAGGAAAAATTGATAGCACCTTGTTTATTAAAAATAAGGAAAATAATATACTTTTAGTTCAAATCTACGTAGATGATATAATATTTGGTGCTACAAATGAACATCTATGTAAAGAATTTGCAAAATGTATGCAAGAAGAATTTGAAATGAGCTTGATGGGGGAATTAAACTATTTTCTTGGACTGCAAATTAAACAAAGAAAAAATGGGACTTTTATAAGTCAAACAAAATATATAAAAGATATGATACAAAAATTTGGTATGGAAAATAGTAAACCCATAGGCACACCTATGAGTACCTCCATCAGCCTAGACAAAGATGAAAAGGGAAAATCCATAGACACAAAGCACTATAGAGGCATGATTGGAAGTCTATTATATCTAACAGCTAGTAGACCTGATATAATGTTTAGTGTGTGTATGTGTGCACGTTTTCAATCAGCACCTAAGGAATCACACCAAATTGCTGTTAAAAGAATCCTAAGATACTTAATAGGCACAATGGACTTAGGACTATGGTATCCTAAAGACACTAGCTTTGAAATGATCAGTTATTCAGATGCGGACTATGCCGGTTGTAAGATAGATAGAAAAAGTACTAGTGGCACATGCCACTTCTTAGGAAGATCTTTAGTTTCTTGGTTTTCTAAGAAACAAAATTCCGTGGCTTTGTCAACTGCTGAGGCCGAATATGTAGCAGCTGGTAGTTGTTGTGCACAAACTCTTTACATGAAACAATAATTAAGAGATTTCAATTTAAACTACACAACTGTACCAATTAAGTGTGATAACATGAGTGCGATTAACATATCTAAAAATCCTATTTCACACTCAAGAACAAAGCACATTGACATAAGACATCACTTCCTAAGAGATCATGTTCAAAAAGAAGACATAAATCTGGAATTCATCAATACAAATGACCAATGGGCTGATATCTTTACTAAACCACTCTCAGAAGATAGATTTATAACCATAAGAAGAGAACTTGGTCTACTACATAGTAGAGAAGTAAACTAAAAGGAACCAGGCTTAAAGAAATATCCACAATCTCTAAGATCACTTAGGGTTTGTCTCTTTTAATTGATCAAAATTTGTTTTGGCATGTACTTTGATGTGTTGTATAATTCAACATTGAGTTTGAATTGCTTTCCTTGTCTCTTAGGCTCATGATATGTGATATGTAGCATGCTACATGTGGATGTTTTTAAAAAATAAAAATAAAAAAATATTGGTATCTTTAAATTGAGCACCATATGCATGATTGAAAATTCAAAAATGTCACAACACATATGAAATAAGAATGCCCAATTTGAAATATGATGTTGAATCTTGGCATGATTAAGGAGTATGTGGTCATATGTAAATTTTAATGTTTACCCTTTTTGATTGATGTCAAAAGGGGGAGTAGTATTTGAGCAAAATCTTGGCATGATTGTAAGCTTGATGGGCATGATAAAGATTAAATTGATTAAAAGCATGATAAAGCGTGATATTGATAGTCTGATATTGAAACTTGAGCATGTTGAGTATGATTAGAATGAAAAATAAAAGCGATAAGAAAATTGAGCAATGAGCATGATTGGACTTGAATTTACAAATTGTTAAAGAAATGCTTATCGTAAGGGGGAGTAGAATAAAGCAAGTTGTAAGGGGGAGATTTTTAATGTTTATTCATATTTTTTTTTGCTCCTCATTTGTCATCATCAAAAAGGGGGAGATTGTTGAATTAACTGGAGTTTTCAATCCCATTTTGATGATAACAAAATGAAGGATGCTTTAACATATGATGTTAAGTGATGTGTTTTAGGTAAAAGAACTCTCAAGGTTGATAAGTTGAAGCTCAATGTTAATCTAGTGAAAGCACCTCAGAATATTGAAGGCAATGAATAACAAATGAAGAAGCTTAAGGGCAAGCAAACCCAAAGTCAAAAGTAAAGCTTAAAAGGTTGAAGGAGGCTGAAGGATTTAAGAAGACCATAATTAGAAGAACTGTTGTAAGTACTTCAAAACCAAATGTCATTTAGATATGTGAAGCTCTTATAAAATCAAAAGAAACTAAGAAACAATTTATTTTAAAGATCTTAAAACATGTTTTTGAAATTAAAGTAACAAAGGCCTTAACGGAAGGAAAATGTTCAAAATAAAAAGTGAGTTTCTGATAAGCAGTGCACCTGACAGATGACTGTCTATCTATGGACAGATGACTGGCAAGCTAAAGGGTTTAATAAAAGTATTCTGGGTTTAAATTTTAATTATGAAAGATGACTGCCATGTCATGGCAGATGACTGCCACGTGGAGCAAATTTTAGATCTCAAAGGGAAGCTTCTTGTTAAAATTTTGAATTTCAAAATTTAATCAACAATTTAATGTTTTTTCAAAGTTTACCTAATTTGATATGGACAACATCTTTCAAAATTTTGAATTTCAAAATTTAATCAACAATTTAATGTTTTTTCAAAGTTTACCTAATTTGATATGGACAACATCTTTCAAAATTTTGAATTTCAAAATTTAGTCAACAATTTTAATGTTTTTTCAAAGTTTACCTAATTTGATGTAAATGTTGATCTTTCAAAATTTTGAAATTCAAAATTTAGTCAACAAATTAAATGTTTTTTCAAAGTTTACCTAATTTGATGTGGAAGTTGATCTTTTAAATTGCCTATAAATACCTCTTTGGGTAATGAAAAAACACAAGACTTGAAAACACAAGAAAAGAGAGAAATCAGACAAAATTTGAAATTCATCTTGTGCTGAAATTCTTCTGAAGTTCTTCTTTGCTCACATCTTTTGCTGGAGAAGAATTCTACAATTCTGGTAGATTGAAAATATTAAAGTTCGGTTCCGGGTTGCAATTCCATTTCTCTTTTAAACGAACCATCGGTGACTTCTAAAAACTTTGGAGCTTCATATATTCTATTTTGCTTTGGTTTCTTTGAAATACAATTTACATTTCAATTTGTACAACCTGCTCTAAATTTTGGGAGTATTTTTTGTACGCAGAATTTATATTATATTCCTGTAGATTGTGACGATTCCAGGTTTGCTGGATCGTTGGCTAGGCGAGGGATTATCGCTTAGAGAGGTGCTGCTCTAGCCTTCTGAAGGAGTGTATAAAGGTATTGTTCCACCCGGTAAAGGAACAGGTTTAGTGAATCCTTTGGTGGTTTTGCCAAAGGCGAGGACGTAGGCTGTGTTGAAGCCGAACCTCGTAAAATCCTGTGTCTCACTCTCTCTTTCCCTTACTCTTTATTTTCAGCATATTTATATTGCGTGGATGGTTTAAATTTGAAATCATATACACTACGTTTATTTGGAAATCAAACAAACTTAAAGTTTAATTTTGATTTGGGTTGCGGAAACCGAAAGGGAGTACGTTGGTTAAACCATACTTTGCGGAAACCATACGGGAGTACGTTACTTAGTTAAAACACCTAAAGAAAATTAACTAAGAGTTTATTTGAATTCTGAATTTTGGGAAGAGTGTGGATGTGTGGTTGTAAATCATATAAAAGAAGCAAATTTATTTTAACAAGCATATCATTCAACTATAAGGCTTGATTCATATTTATAAGGCATACATAAACAAATAACCATCATAATTTCTTACTACTGTATATCTTAATTTTGGTTTGGTTGTTTGCCTTCAAATTGTGTTTGGTTAGTTCGGATAGTATGGTTAATTGAAAGGTTGATTGGTGATTTAGTTGTTTAAGTGCTTGTGTTGTTGATTCTATAAAAGAAACCAAGTTATTGTTTGACAAATTAAACAAACAAGTAAAAGAATTAGATAAACAATAAAAGAAGTTAAGTATTCTTAAAAGGAATTAAAAAGAAAGTTTTTAAATTCCCAATTCACCCCCCTCTTGGGAAGCTATCCTAATTTCACATGATTATATGACTTTCAGTACCATAATTATACGAATCTCAGCACCATGATTATACGAATTCCATTATTACGAATATGCAGTTCCATGTTATGATTATTCAGATTTCAGTACGTTATGCAGCATCATGATTATTTCAGTACTTTAGAATCATGGTAAATCAGATAGACATGTATATAGAAATATATTATACGATATCAGACCCTGTTGGACTTGCAGCTACAGAGCATGGTACCGTTGCTACAGATACTATGTTACTTTAACAGTGCAACCACCTATTCAGACAATACGTGGTAAAGTTGACCACCTAGGCCCTTGAAGAGGTTAGGCTCCCCATCCAGATATGGGTTGAGGTGGGCAGGTCGACTGACAGAGTTCAGTGATTTATTCCTGGTTGGCCAGCCAGGGTAAATCCAGCCTACGGGCCACACAACCTCGTCTTGAGGAGCATGTCATGACACAGATAGCCACAAGGAACAGTTTCAATTACTATTATATATGTATGGATTTATAGAAACAGGGACCTTACTTATGTACACTAGAACTACTTTGAATTATAACTTATAAAACTGCTATGTTAAATAACATGGGAAGGGGTGGTGTATTTTATTATGGTACTGTACTCTTGTATTCAGTTATTCATGTTGATATGGAAACAGATTTCATGATATATAGTAGCTCATTTGCCACACACTAGTAATAACATATTTCTTCTTACTGAGCGTTGGCTCATCCCAGTGTTGAAATATTTTTCAGGTGATCCAAGTAGGCGAGCAGATCAGGCTCGCAAATAGAGGGGCATCTGTAGTGCCCTGTTAGAGAGTGAGTATCATTTTGGGAACGTTTTTGTATTAACCCTAGCTAGTTGAGGGTATTTTGAGGAAGAGATGTATGTATATATTTTGAAAAACATGTAGTACTCTGGTATTGTGTGGTATTGTATATAATGGTATGGTTGTGTTTGTATGATTTCTGCTTCCTACTGCTTAGGCTTTACTATAGTATCAGAGTATGTTATTTGCTATTATGGAAAAAAAAAAAATCATGTTAGTTATTAAGCAGGTCGTTACATTACCATTTCTAATTGTCTCGAATCACTTGGTACATTAAAAAAAATGACAAAAAAAAAAAAGTAAAAAAATTTTAAAAGTATAAAGTGCCAAAGAGGGATAATTAAGACTTGTCAATCTCCGTCAAAATGGTCATCGGCAATCTTATTCATTTTAAATAATTTTAGTAATCCAATAAGTAGTTAAATATTTGTATTGTAAAATATTGTGATTCATTAACTACAATCATTATAGCTATTATTTTTACTTAATTATAATAAATTTATTTTAACATAAAATATAAATCTAATTTGGAGGTTGTTTCTTAGTATATGATTTTACATATAATTTATATATCTTTGATAATTCAGAATATTATTTAATGATATTATATAGTTGTAGAAGATGATAGAGGTCCTTATGTTGTTTATAGGGCTTTTACTAAAACTAAGTGTTAAATACTGAATTGTCAATAATCTATAAACACTAAATTATTTTAATTGTTTGATATTCAATATCTAAATATGTGTTATATTTTAATTTCAACCTTCTCAACTCTATTTTGCATTTGATAAAATTAACAAGAAACATCATTAATAAATCTTTTAATTTAACATAAATAATATTTTCTTGTTTTATATATATATATTAATAAAAGAGGGCGACACCTCCATTTATTTATTAATATACCCTTACTTTTGTCAGAGGAATATCGTGGTTACAAGATAAAACAAAACAGATTACAGAAAAACCCTCCCAAAAAAAAACCAACACGAACAACCAACCAAATTAGGACAAAAAAAACTAAACATAACTAACAAAGAAATAAAAATATAAACACAACCAAAATAAAAAAAAAAAAATACACCAAATGAAACTCTAGAGTTCAACTCACGACGAATGGAACCGAGACCCCATCTATCCATCTGAAGAATACCTTTTCAGACAACGTGGTAGAAGGTGTTGTTCTTCGTAAATTACATTGTTTCCCATTTCTCCTTCTTTAGCAAGAAAATCAGCCGCACTATTGCCTTCCCTATATTGATCCATCAACATGACGTTCACTCCTTCTAGCTCCACCATGAGCTCCTCCCAAAATTCCCAAACATACCACAAAGTACATCTATCTTTCCGAAGCCAATCAATTAAAATTCGCAAGTCACTTTCAATAATCACATTAAAATAATGCAAACGTTTGCACAAACGAATTCCTTCCCTAATTGCTTTTAATTCTGCACTATTATTCGTACCATTACCAAAATAACTTGAAAAAACCACTTTTACCATGCCATGACAATCCCGAACAATTCCTCCACCTCCTGAAGTACCCGCATTGCCCCTACAACTCCTATCAAAATTAAGTTTTATCCACCATACTGGAAGTTTAACCCACGAAATAATTTTTCCAGGCCTATTGCAAACTCCTTGATGTTTAATTTAAAACTTATTCAAAATCTTAATGTCCAACTTCTTCAATTTTTGAAAAGAATTGGTGCTCTCAGCAATAAAACTAACCCAAGATTGAACACTCCTCTACATGTGATCTGCACTTTGATAAACTCCTTCCATTCTCGCTTTACATCTTCGATTCCAGAGGGACCGCGTAATCAAACATGGAATCATCCCGATTAAAATACCTTTAATAGACAATTTTTTAGCATAGTGGAACCAATTTGCCATTTTATTTTTCCAGGTAAGGGATCGTTGGAAAGGAATCCCCAACACCACACTAGCCCGATGCCAAACCTCTGAAGCCATCTTACTTAAAGAAAGAATATAATCAATGCTTTCCTGACTTCTCTAAACGCAGCAATCACAAGCCGAAGCCATCGATATTCCTTTGGCTTGAATTCTATCATCTACAACCAAGCATCTAAATTAGGCTCTCCATAAACACATTGAGATTCTTCTAGGCAATAAAGAATGCCAAAACCAGTCATTCCACACAAAATTATCACTTCTGCTCCTCATTGCCTCATAAGCCATTTTTGTAGAAAAATTATTGTCAGGGGCAGGCTTCCAGACAAAAATATCCTGCCCACTTTTACCCGCTGGCACCTAGTGCAAAATTTCCCTTGTTTTAACAGCACCAATCAATTCTAGTACTAAATCAGAGTTCCAATTATATTTAGCCAACAATCCTTAGTACACAGTTTCTTATTCAAAATATCCTCAGTGTTCACAGATAACGGGGCTGATGACAGCCACCTATCGAACCAAAAAGAAGAGTTCCCACTTCTCACCAAAATTTTAACATTATCCATAACTTCTGGAATGGTGGCCATAATTGATTTTCAGAACCGAGAGTCATTTTGGTCTCCCATTCCTTATTAATAAATGATTATTTCTGCAATATTTAGCCTTGAAAAAACTTGCCCACAAATTGTTAGAGGTGAGCAATCTGAAGGCAAATTTCATGAGAAGAGATTTCTGAACTTCCTTAAGATCTCTCAGTCCCAGACACCCTTCCGATGTAGGTTTACAAATTTTCCCCCAAGAGCGCCAATGAATCTTCCTTTTATCTTTCACCTCTTGCAATAAAAAATTTGAAAGAAGACAGTTAATGCGAGAATATGCATTAGAAAAATATATACTTTCCATTTAAGAGAAATATACACTTTCCATTTTTAAATTCTCTCATGTATATATATACCCTTGTAATCCTTGTAATTGGTGTGAATCAATAGTGAAAAATTATTATTTTTCTCCCAATTTTAACATGGTATCAGAGCATACATCTTAACCTATTTTTTATTTTTCTTTTCTCCTTCCTTCCTTGCCACCGCACACCCATCCAATTTCTTTTCTCCGTTTTGGCGTCACTCTCTTCTCTTTCAATTTTTTTAGTCGTCTTGTAGTCCCAGCTGGCTGGTTCTTCTCCGCTTAGCCGCAAGTTCTCCGTCTTTTTTGTCCGTTTCTTGCAAGTCGTTTCTCCATCTCCGACAGCTCATACTCGTTCGTCTCTTCTTCTCCGACATTTCGTTCAGCGCTCCCTCAGTTCGTTCGGTCATCTCTCGTCTTCGCTGGCATTGTCTCAGTCCTGATCTGTTTCTCTGACATCCCTCCCAGTGCTCGCAGCATCTCTCGGCTACCTCTCTCTGCTGCAACTCTCGCTACTCTCTTGTCTCACCCTGTCTCGGCACTCTTACGTTCCGGCGTCGTCCAGGCTCTCTCTCTTTTCGACGTCTCTCTGCTGCAACTCTCGGCACTTTGCTCTGACACTCTCTCATCGTCTCTGTCATCTCCTAGGCAACTTCTCATCTGTGGAAACTTCCATATGCCAGAGGCTTAGTTTGCTATCCTTATGTGTCTAAATGTATTTCTTTTGTTCCTTGAAATTTTTGAAGATTTCACATATGCAGATTGTTTGTTTCAATTTTGATTGGTGATGATTTGTCTCATTGTGGGTACTTCAATCTAAAAGTAGTTTGCTTTGATTCTGCTTTGTTTGTATCTGAAAAAGGAGAAACCTTGGTTGAATTGAACTTCATTCAATTGCTAGTTCGATAGAGAAACGCCTGCCAGTTTACAGCTGGTTCGATGATTGTGTTCTAAATTTGTCGTACTTTGGGGGGTTATTTGATGATTTCATGGAATTGAGGAGTATACCATATTCTGGGAAATTTAGCATTTTTACATATTTCTTTGGTTCATTTGAACCATGTCTGACATCACATCAGCGGAGGCCTCCTCCTCTAAAGCAACATCCTCATCAATTCTGGACGTGTCTTCTCCATTCTTCTGATCACCCTGGTGCCATCCTCGTGTCCACTCCTCTCAATGGTGACAATTATCCTACCTGGAAGAGGGCTATGAAAATGGCCTTGAATGCCAAAAATAAATTTGGTTTTGTTAATGGTATCCTTCCCAAACCAACGTCCTCCTCAATAGAAACTCAATTGTGGGAACGTTGCATGATATGGTCTTATCATGGATCCTTAACTCCATTGATCCATCCATTGTACACAGTTTGATCTATCATGAATGTCTCCGTGATGTATGGCTGGATCTTGAAAATCGTTTCTCTCAAAGCAACAATCCTCGTATTTTCAAGTTGAAGCAGGACATTGCTAATCTTACCCAAGGTTCCTTGACCATCTCTGCGTATTTTACATCACTTAAAGGTTATTGGGGTGAACTCGCCATGCTTGCCCTCACGCCACAATGCACTTGTGGTGTCTTAACTGAATTAATTTGAATGCAAGACACTAAGCGTGTTTTTCAGTTTTTGATGGGGCTACATGACTCTTATGCGTCCATCCGCAACCAAATTTTGGCCATGGATCCTTTACCTTCCGTCACCAAAGTCTATTCAATTTTGCATCAAAAAGAGAAGCAGCGCCTTCTTCATACCTTTAGTGTTCCAACAGATCCTGCTGCTATGGCGGTTCCTCATCCTTTTTCTCATCCTTCTGGTAGCAAGGGGGAGGGCGTGGTCGTCCAAAATGTGGCCACTGTGGTCGTGATGGTCATTGGAAAGCACAATGTTATAAGATGCACGGTTTTCCCACCAACAAGTCTCAATCTTGTGGCACACCCGACCAAAAACCTAGTCCTTCAATGGCTGCAAATAATGTCACAGGTCCTTCAACTTCTTCTGAGATTGCTGTCGCTGGTCTCACCAACGAGCAATACCGTCAACTCTTGGATATCTTATCGTCTTCCAACACCAACTCTGCCAACTTTGCTGGTAACCTTGCCTTTTGTCATTTTGCTTTTTTGTTTTTTTGTTTTCTAATACTGAATGGATTGTTGATTCAGGTGCCTTAGATCATATGACTTCCAATTTGTCTTCTCTTGACAATATTCAGTTCCTTAATCAACCATGCCCCATTAAGCTTCCTAATGGAGACATTGTTCCTATAACTCATATCGGCACTATGCGTCTTTCTCCTACTCTCTCTCTTTCTAATGTTCTTTATGTGCTTTCTTTTAAATTTAATTTATTGTCCATCTGAAAACTCACCATTGATCTTAATTGTATTGCTATCTTCCTTCCTACTTTTTGTATTTTTCAGGACCTATCAACAAGGAGGCTGATTGGAATGGGTGAAGTACAAGATGGACTTTATTACTACAAACCTCTCTCCGCCTCCGTTTTCCACTCTCAGTGTGTTTCAGACACCACTCATTGGCATCAATGGCTTGGCACCCTTCTATTTCATGTATTTCGAAGATTTTAAATATTTCTTGTTCTCCTTTGTCTTGAGATGTTTGTGCTAGAGCAAAGCACACTTGTTTACCTTTTTCTTTGAATACACATAAAAGCACATTTTGTTTTAATCAAATTTATTGTGATATATGGGGTGGTTATCCTACAGCTTCCCTTTTTGGTGCACATTATTTTTTAACAATCGTGGATGACTATTTGCGTGCTACATGGGTCTATCTTATGTGCATGAAATCTGATACTTTCACTTGCCTTAAAAATTTTTTGCACCATGGTTAAAAATCAATTCAATTGCACTATTAAGCATGTGCGCACTGATAATGGTAGAGAATTTCTATTTACTCCACTTCAAACCTTTTTCCATGATCACGACATTTTTCATGAGCGTACATGTGTCGATATACCTCAACAAAATGGTGTTGTCGAGCGTAAACATCGCCATCTTCTTAATGTGGCTCGATGTTTACATTTTCAAGCTAATCTTCCCATCTCTTTTTGGGGTGAATGCATTCTCATAGCTACTTATTTAATTAACCGTACTCCTTCTCCTAGCCTCCATTATAAGTCCCTTTATGAACTTCTTTTTTAGACACCACCCTCATATACACACTTGCAAGTATTTGGGTGCTTTTGCTATGCCCAAACCGCTCACCAACATCGCGATAAATTCTCTCACCGTGCTCTTCTATGTGTTTTCTTGGGTTATCCCACTCATCATAAGGCTTATCGTGTTTATGATCTTGAAAACAAAAAAAATTTCCTCTCCCGTGATGTCACCTTTGAAGAAAATATTTTTCCTTATAATCTCATATCTCCAAACCCTACACCTTCTCAAGTCCTTCCTATTCCTATTCTTGATATACACTCTTCCTACTCTCTACCTACCCAACCAACCACCCTTACTCCTAGCCCCTCACCTATCCCTCCTTCTCCTTTGGTCTCCTCACCCTCACCCTCACCCCTTTCCCCCCCTCCCCCTCCACCCATCTCTTCACGACCAAAACAAACTATCATGCATCCCTCTTACTTGGATGATTATATCTGCCCTATTTTACCAAAGTCCTCCATGACTTCACAAGTTTCAAGACCTTCCTTAGGTACGGTTCATTGTCTTTCCTCTTTTTTTTCTTATCATCGTTTTTCTCATAAACATTTGGCTTTTCTTTCTGTTATGTCCCAACATCCCAAACCCACCTCATATTCTCAGGCTATGCTACACCCACACTGGCATGATGCCATGACTTCTGAACTCCAATCTTTAGAAACCAATCATACATGGGTTCTTCAACACCTTCCACTTGGAAAAAAATCGATTGGTTGTAAATGGGTGTTCAAAACAAAAATTCAGGCCGATGGATCCATAGAGCGAAACAAAGCTCGCTTGGTGGCCAAGGGCCACACTCAGATAGAAGGTTTGGATTATTATGACACTTTTGCTCCTGTTGCTAAACTTGTTATTGTTAGGTGTGTTCTTACAGTGGTTGCCTCTTGGAATTGGCATCTCCTTCAATTGGACGTCAACAACGCTTTTCTCTATGGTGACCTCGATGAGGAGGTTTATATGACCCCTCCACCGGGTTATTGTTAGCAGGGGGAGACTCGTGTTTGTCATCTTCGGAAATCACTTTATGGCCTTAAGCAAGCCTCTCACAATTGATTCTCTAAATTATCTTCTGTTTTACTTGCTGAGGGTTTCTCCCAATCTCTGGCCGATCACTCTCTCTTCACCCGCTCTCGAGGTTAGTCTTTTACTCTCATACTTGTTTATGTTGATGACATTCTCATGGCAGGCAATGCTATTTCCGATATTAGCACTCTCAAAGTCATGCTTGCTCAAAAGTTTAAACTCAAGGATCTTGAAACACTGAAATATTTCCTTGGCCTCGAAGTTGCTCATTCTCTCACTGGCATCTTTCTTAATCAACGGAAATATGCTCTTGACATCCTTACTGATAGCGATCATCTTGGCACTCATCCTGCACACTTTCCCATGGAACAAAATCTCAAGCTCAATAATACTGATGGTGATCTTCTCTCCGATCTAAGCTCGTTTTGGCGACTCATTGGCCGTTTGCTTTATCTCACCATCACTCGTCCCGACATTGTATTTTCAGTCAACGTTCTCAGTCAATTTATGCACCAGCCTAGACAACCACATTATGATGCTGCTGTCTGTGTTCTTTGCTATATTAAGGCATCTCCAGGCCAAGGCTTATTTTTTCCTACTACCAATACTCTTCAAGTCTTAGCCTATTCTGATTTAGATTAGGCTAGTTGTCCCCTCACTCGCCGCTCCACCATTGGTTTTTTCATTCAGCTGGGCCCTAGTCCTATTTCCTAGCACACTAAGAAGCAAACTACAGTCTCTCACTCCTCCGCCAAAGCTAAGTACCAGGTACTTGCTGCCACTACCTATGAACTTACATGGTTCAAAACTTTTTTACATGATCTTGGCGTACCGCATTCCCAACCTATGCTCTTATATTGTGACAACCAAGCAACTCTTCACATTAGCCAAAATCATGTTTTCCAAAAACATACCAAACATATAGAAATCGATTGTCATATTGTTCGTGAAAAGTTACGGGCTAGCCTGTTCTCCACTAAGCATATTCCTTCCCACGGTTAGCTTGCCGATATCTTCACCAAAGCTTTGGGTCATGAACATTTCCAAGACTTATCATACAAGTTGGGCATTATAGATCTCCATGCTCCAACTTAAGGGGGAGTATTACAAAAATATATACTTTCCATTTAAGAGAAATATACACTTTCCATTTTTAAATTCTCTCATGTATATATATACCCTTGTAATCCTTGTAATTGGTGTGAATCAATAGTGAAAAATTATTATTTTTCTCCCAATTTTAACAATATGTAACCAGCAAAACTTTAATAACATACATCAAATGAATAGGCATGCTAGACAACATATGTCTTAATAAAATCAATCTTCCACCTTGCGAGAGCAACTTTGATTTCCACCATACAATTTTCTTTCAATATTCTCCACAAGAGGCTCTAATGTCCCAGAAGATAATTTTCCAGACACCAAAGGCACACCCAAATATGTAACTGGGAATTTACGTTCCATAAAACTCGTGATTCTCAATAAACCACGCTTCCGAGCAGGATTGATGTATTTCAAAAGGAATAACGTTGACTTTGTTTTACTAATTTTTTGACCTGACCACTTCTCATACATTTCCAAAGTGTAAACTAAATTACTAATAGACATCTTCTCACCATTCGCAAAAATAAGAATATCATTTGCATATAATAAATGTGAAACCAATGGGGCCCCAATCGGATGATTAAATTGACCAATCCGATCAGTCTCATAGTTTTTCCTAAGCAACCTTGTCAAAACCTCCTCCATAATGATAAATAAATAAGGAGAGAGTGGATCCCCTTGCCGCAAGCCTCTCGAAGATTGAAAAAACCTTTTAAAGGTTCCGTTCATCAAAACAGAAAACCATGGGGACTCCACACAATTTTTTATGAGCTTGCAAACCTCTCAGAGAAACCAAAAGCCTTAAGAACCTCTAGAAGAAAATTTCAATTCACTATGTCATAGGCCTTAGCCATATCGAGTTTTACCATCACATTGCCGCCAACTATTTTTTTTGTGCAAAGACTGAACCATTTTTTGAGCAAAAGTAATATTTTCAAAGATACTACGCTCAGGAATAAAAGCGCCTTATTCATGCGAGACCAACTTATCAACAACCTCGGTTAGTCTAAAAACAATAATCTTGGAAAGAATTTTATAAGTCACAGAGCATAAACTAATATGCTGGAATTCATCAAAACTAGAAGGATTATCCACCTTCGAAATTAAAACAACAAACGAAGAGGAAAAAAACTTGGAAAGAGTAGTGCCCTGAAAAAAATCCATTGTCGCATCCAAGAGATCTTTTTTTACAATGTTCCAGCAAGATTTATAAAATTCAGAGCCAAATCCATCCGGTACCGGACTGCTTTCTTTGGGAATAGAGAACACCGCTATTTTAACTTCTTCTTCTGTTAGTTCGGGGGCAGTATCAACATTTGAAATTTGCCTTTGAATTGACTCAGAGAGATCGCATGGTTCAACCGCTGAAGACTCTTAAAGAAAATTCTGGAAAAAAATAACTGCTTCATTATGAATTGCTTCTGCACCCTCTAATATCCTCCTGTCGTTCAGAACCATACGGTCTATACGACTTTTATTCCGCTTCTGATTGATAATTGAATGGAAGAATTTAGAATTTTGATTCCCCTCAATCAACCATTTTTTTTGCGCCATTTTTCCTAGGTGAGATGCTTCCCTATTCTCCAACACCTGAATCTCCAACTTTGTAGTTAAGTAATAAGCTTCAACGTCCTTAGAAAAACCTGCTTGCAATTGATTTTCTAGATATTCCATCCTTTCCTCAAGAGCTTTTAAATTTTCTCCCACTCTCCCAAAGACATTTTTATTCCATGCACGTAATGCAACTTTAGTTCTCTTAAGAGCTTTCTTGTTATATATTTCATTAGCAATTATAAATAAAAATTATATGAATGATTTTTGTACTCTAATTTTAACCACTTGAGTGTTGAGTGTTTTTTTTTTGGTCATTTTCGTTGTTTATTAAGGATGAACTTGGAAAAGAAAACTTTGAATTTTCCACTTATTGAATCAGTTGTTTTTCATGTTCAATCTTATTAGATAAATATTAAAGAATTGGGAATTTCCACTAGATGATGTTTGACCCATTCACTAAATTTCTGAAACAGTTCAAATTCAGATTAAACAAATGCCTCTACATTTTTTAAGATAATCTTTTTATCAATCTAATGCTCGATTAGTGAGTCAATTTTAAATGAAATTTTGACTATTGTTATTTGAAAGGTAATTTTAGACTTAAAATTTTATTCTTAATATTTATGTTTGATAAATCAAGTTATTGTTCATAGTAATGATATGGAACACTTTATATTAGTTTTAGAAGATGCTAAAATTAATGAATGACATGTGCTACAACTTTTCTCAACATAAATCTTCTTTGCTTAGCATACATAATGATATTAATTTTGTCTACTTGGTTGACACAAGTGGTAAGAGCGATTTGTGACTTTTGTGACCCCAAGGTCACGAGTTTGATTCCCCCTTGAGAGTTTACCTTGGTGAATTATCAGGGGTGCATCTATGGGCAGGCGGCGATTTTCACGCCCTGGGATTAGTGGCCATTTCATAGTATCCAAAGTCGCGCGATGGTGGCTGGTATATATATAATATTAATTTTATTTTTGATTTTTGATCAAACAGACATTGTTTTATGTTCAAATCTTACCTTATGTATGTATAATTTAATCTGTCTTTAGTCAGATTAAACTTTTCCTGAAATATATTGTCTTATTTTAAAGAAAATGATGTCTTTGTTGTCGAAATGGTTTACATCATTCATGCTTGATTGAAATTATATGTTATTATTTCTATGTCCTTTTAATCACATGAACTTTTTTTTTTAAGGTTCAAATCTTCATCCATGGAAAATAAATTTTTTAAATATAAAATTATATGATTGTAATTGAATTAAATTTTAAGGAATTCATTATTTTACGGATAAAAGAAATTTATATTTTTGTACGTGAAATGATTTACAACATTCATCCATTGGTCTAAATTTAAAATTAAAAAAAAATTAATTGCCAAACAAATTATCCAAAACACTTTTTTAATAATTTTTCAAATAATAAAATACAAACAAGACGTAAAATTGTATTTTTCAAGTTTCTCTTTCCATTCAAGAAAAGTCCCATCGTTATTTTCAAGGTTTAATAACATTTAGGACATTTAAGCATGTTCAATCTCTTAGAAAATAAAAAATAAAAAATTGTTGACCCTATGGGTCATACCCTATTTTGATTATGACAAATACTCTGGTATTTAAGGATTGCCGAGTGTGTGTGCAGGTTTTCATTGACAATGTCATATGATGGCACTCGGAGACCCGAAGAAAAATGAAGACCTTATATGCTTTTAAGTGTTGTAATTTTTATTCATTTGGGTTTGTAATAAGCATTTATTCAAAGGTCTATAATAATCTGCATATCATGCATGTAGGACTATAAGTTCAAGACCTTAGAAAAGACCTTAGGGATCACACTTCAGTCAACCTTCAGTTGACCAACGCTGAACTTTTTCGGCAAGTAAAACGACCTTAGAAAGACCCTAGGGTCTTGCACTTGCACTTAGGTAAGTCCTTACTTTCATATGTGCAAACAACGGAAAAATCTAGCATGAAATTGGACTTAAAATAAAAAATGTAAGGTGTTTGGTCAACTGAACCCAACCAAGTTTATCCATCTTGGTCAATCAAATTGGTAAGTGGTCAATAGTTTGACCATAATATGGTCGACCGAACCCAGTCAAGCTTATTTAGCTTGGTCGACCGAACATGTCAGGAGTCAACGGTTTGACCCTTCGGTCAATTGACCTTAAAATGAGCTGCAATGCTCTGGTCGACCGAACGGACATGTGGGGAGATTCCAATGCCTTGGTTGACCGAACGTTTAGAAGAAAATTTGGCTGGTCGACCGAACATCCAAGTTCAGTCAACCGAACTAAGTTTGGTGAACCGAACCTCGGAGGTTCAGAAATTGCCTTATGAATGGTCGACTGAACTCATAGTTCAAATTCTCCCTAGTCGACCAAATTGAGCACCATGGTTGACCAAACCATTAAGATGGTCGACCAAACCATCAAGATGGTCGACCGACCCTCTCGGGTTGCCTAGTTTTTGCCGAGGTTAAAACAAGATTATTTGGGTTAAACTTATTTAAAACTTTTTAAATTATTCCCCCTAGGTTACCAACGGTCAAAATTAAAGGGGTCCCCATATATATCACTTCATTTGCACAAAATAGGAGAGATTAGAAAATAGAATTAAGCCAAAACTCTCTCAAATTTCCAAATCCTATTTTACTCATACTACTCTCATACACCTATTCCTTGATTATCCAAGTTATGTGAGAGTTCCTAGAGTGCTTGTGATCCATTCTAATTTGTTTAATACTCTCACTTGTGTGGATTGTTGATTGTGTTTGATATTGAGAGTTAAGTAAGAGTTTACCCACGAATTTAATCTAATAAATCTAGTGTGGGGAAAAATCAGTGGCTTATAGGTTTTTTGCATTCTTGTTGCAACTTACCTTAGCCCATTTTTTGTGTGCAAAATCATATTTACAAGCTAGGATTCAAACATCTCTTGTGCATAAAAACTTAAGAAAATATTTTTGAGGTTGTTTGAATAACCTTGCTAGCATCTTTGAAACCCTAGGTTGATATTGAGATATTTTATATTGTGTTTCAAAGAAAAACTAGTTTATACACTCTAGTGCTTGCTTGAGAATAATCATTAGATTGAGTGTTGATTGCACACATTTACATTACTAAGATTATAGTTCCTACACTATTGATGTGCATTGATTATACTGTGATGTATTATAGTACATACCTGCTTGTGTAACAAGCTTTTCCGTGTACGTAAAATTTCATATATTTTGTATTCTAGGAATGGGCCTGAAGAGGGAAACTAGGCCTATTGAATAGTCCCAGATTGGCTTAGACCCGATTAGGAAAGTTAGGTGCACCATCCTGTTAAGGTGTGGTAGTAGGTTGAGGTCAGCCCCGTTAATTGACTTGATTGTAACCGGTGCCACTCCACCCGTTAAGTGATCATTAGTGGAATCCTCGGGCTTGCGAACTAGAGGCGAGGACGTAGGCACAGTTGGCCGAACCGCGATAACATATCGTGTGTGCCCTTCACTTTTTCCCAATTTACATTTCTGCACATGTATGTTATATTACGAATGTTACTCATGATTTAATTTTAGAACATTTTATTTGTCTGCGCATTTGGGATTCCATAGATAGACCCTAGGTTGTGTATTATTACTTGTGAAATTGAAATCAACCTGGGAAATTTTAAATACCCAATTCACCCCCCTCTTGGGAATACACCAAATCAACAATTGGTATTGAAGCCTTATAGCATTGACTTAAACGTTTTTACTAAAGATCGGGATGACTCACATTGGTGTATCCCCATTCGGAGAAGGACGATCACCGTCTAGTCCTCCATTGTTTTGTGGTGTTAACTACACCCACTAGAAAATTCAAATGAGCATTTTTATAAAATCTATGGATTTGAGGGTCTAACAGGTGATTGATAAAGAAATTTGTATGCCAATTGAAAATGATAATAGTTTAATGCATGCAAATTCATATGCCATGGATTTATTAAATTGTGCTTTAGATTCTCATATTTTTCATGAAATTATGGTATGTAAAAATATGAGAGAGATCTAGGTTGAACTCAAAAGAAGTATGGAAAGGTCCAGGAAAAGGAGACCACCACTTCAGAAATGTCAAGCTCAAAGGAACTAGAAGTGGTAAATCACGGGGTGATTGCATTAACATAAGTTGAGGTATATGAATCCAACTCTATATCTATTGATGATTCTTGTGCTAATTTTTGTAGTATATCACGTGATGAATCCTCTGATGCCTTATGTGAAAATTCTGTTAAACCTAGTGATTATACTAAGAATGATGCATGTAATGATTCATATGATAATGATTGTAATAATTCCTGTGTTGAATCATGTGCTAATTTGATAAATGAAAGCATGTCATTTTACGAAGAACTAGAAAAAGGATTTACTTAAAAGGCATAAGCTTCTAGTTCGGATGTCTAAGCAGAAAACAGTCATGAAGAAAGAAAATAAAAGGGTGGCAACACAATTAGGCAATCTCAAAGTTCATCATGCCACACTAGAAAAGAGAAAGATTAAAAAGATATTGAAAATTATCTTCTTATAGGAGGAAATAGATGATTATTCTAGAACTATATTCAGAACTAAAAATAAAAAGAATAATCTTAATAAACCCTCTGGAATCAAAAATAAAATTCTTTTCAAAAAGGGTTCAGGCCTGATTCATAAATCCCATAATCATTCATCTGCCTCTTTTTGTAAAAATATAACAAATAAGCAAAACCCTTCATGCATATACAAAATTTGCTTATTTTGATGTGGCACATTCAATTCATTTATCTATCTAGAAGTGCGAGAGGCTTAGATAAAGAAATGATGTGGGTTGTCATGATGGCGAATCCCATAGAACCAAACGAAGATCGAATCTCTATAGGAATTAAATAAATGTTTTTAAATTCTTCCTTAGTTCTTGGGGTTGGGGTTGGTGGTGATTAAAAGGCTTAGGAAGTGGTTCGGGTTTAAAATGTAAAAACTTAGTATACGCATCCACTTCCAAAAGGTCACAACATCTTTGCTAGGTGAATAGTTCTTAATGATTAACCAATATCTAAAGAGGGATATCTTAAGTTAAGCACATTTTGTCCATCACACAAGTTTGCAGTTTAGGGGATCCACCTCTCACAATATATCATTTAATCCTAAACTCACTTAATTATCATAAAAGCCTTGATCAAAATTCAGTCATCACTTTAGGTTTAAGCACTAATGATCATAAATGCCTATTTTACAAATGTAAATTAAAAGACATCCTCCTCGTAATCAAAATTAGAGGCATCCACTAAGAGAATCAAGCTCCTCATCAAAGTAAATCAAAATATTCCCTGAGCTTAAAATATAGAAATCCTTTATTTTGGTTCACCATCCCATCCATAGGACTCTTTACCAAACCATGATCATATATGGTAAAGATTATACCTATCCATCGATTTGTATCCTTGCTACAAATCATGATCACATCTAAAGGATCCCTTCCATCCTCCAAAGAGCATTGGTCAACATATTCACACACTCCTTAATGTTCTTTGCCTTAGTAGTTTGGACATATTCACTTGCATCAAAATATTTTTAATCATGTCCACTCATAATAAATACTCTTCTGAACTAAATAATAATTTTATTTGCTGAGAATATTTAAATCATCTTTACAAGCTCTCAAACTTTAAATTAAATAATTTAGAGCTTCATCTTTGTGAACTAAGTTAAATGGCTAATATAATTGCTATAGGTTTCAACATATATGGAAATGCAAATGACTGAGAAATTTATGAATGATTTTTAAATTTGAAAAGCCATTTGAACGTGGGCCTCTTACATATTGAAATTCATAAAAGAAGAGGTTGTTGACCTTATAGGTCACACCTAGTTTTTGATAATGACAAATACTTAGGTATTTGATGATTTTCAAGTGTATGTGCAAACTTAGATGAACATCTCAAGGAATGATACTTGGAGCAAGACACGAAGACCCTAAAGATTTCATTTCATATTGTAAATTCAATTTATGTAATATGGGATATGGTCTGTAATAATTACCTGCATATCATGCATATAGGATATATGGTAAGCTCATTAAGACCCTAGCATGACTCTAGGTCCCAACATTTATGCACATATATCATACAAAATAAAGGAGTGTTAAAATTGCACTTAATTGAATATTATTAGGGAATTTGAGAGAGTTCGGGTGTTAGTTTTGGTGCAACCCCAAAAGGGGGGGGGGGAGTGAATTGGGAATTTAAAAATTATCACCTAGGTCAATCGGTTTAACAGCAGTATTACACAACCTAGGGTTAGTCTATGCAATCAACAAATAAACATACACATGCAATAAAAGTAAAGTGCGGAAAAGTGAGCAATACACGCAATTTGTTATCGAGGTTCGATCAATTTGCCTGCGTCCCCACCTTGTCTAACAAGCACAAGAATTACCACTATAAGCTCACTTAACGGGTGGAGCGGCACTTAAATGATCAGGTCAATTAGCACAAGGCTGACCTCAACCTTTATAGTCATGTCAATAAACATAGGGCTAACCTCAACCTGCATAATCCTTTCGGGCTGGATTACCGCCCCCTTAAGCCACGCCTGGAATACAACAGATTTCTCAATAAAATTTGTGTACAACAAATGTGTTTCTCAACTAAGCAGATATGTACTACAATACGCACAGTATAATCAATACACTACCAAAAGATAGTATTTGATAAGTTCAGTGTAATCTAAGTGTCTACTCTCAAATATTTATGCACATATTGCAATTAGTGCATGAGAGTGTAAATGATATGATCTTTGTGTCAAATAATGATTTCAATCACAATGTACAAACAAAGATCGCAAGCACACTTCAAATATCTCAACAAATAATTTTTCCCAATATCCACAAGACATATTCAAACAATGGTTTGTAAAATATTTATTTGATCTTTGTAATAAAATGATAATCTCAATCAAAAGGTACAACAAAAAAGATCTTTAACCACTTAAGCAAATATCTCAAAATAAATTTCTCAAAGATAAGCACAAAAGATATTATTGAAAATGGTGTATAAAATATTTTAGCATTCAAAATGCAAGATGAACTCTTGAGTATTGCAATGAAAATGCAAAACTCAGAAGCTCTAAGAAGTTTTCCTGCGGAAGGCTTATTTACGAAGCCCCTTAGAAAAACTAGAAGCTTACTTTCAAAGAAAAATTGATCTCAATCAAAATGATTAAGTGAGTGTTTAAGTTTGGTGAGATGAACACAAGAACACTCTTACTAAATGGTATTTTCAATATGGATGATTAAAAATGAGAGTATATAGCTTGAATATGAAAAATAGGCTTTTTGAGATGTAGAGGATATTTGTTAATTATTCTGCTAACCCCGTTTAAATATTTTAACCACAGTAAAAATAATAGGGCAACCCGAGAACACCGATCAACCGAAGCAAGGTTCGATTGACTGAGTTGTGCACGTTCGGTCGACCAGGCATAAATTGAACTAGAAGTTCAGTTGACCGGATACTACGGTTCCAAGGCGATTTTTCTTTACTATGCAATTCGGTCGACCGGGAGCTTATGAACTGACTAGTTCAGTCGACCGAAGTGTTGAGTTCTCCCACGTGTGAACTCGGTTGACCAAGTGGTTGACATAGAATTTAGGCTCGGTCGACCGTATGGTCAAATAGTTGACTCGGAGGGAGTTTGGTCGACAGGGAGGTGTTCAAAGTGTTGACCCAGTCACCAGTTCGGTCGATCGACATACTTGTACTTGTGTAGTACGGTCGACCGAACATGCATTTCAAGTGTATTTCGGTTTTATTTAATTATGTGATCACCTTTTCCATATGACCATATATATATATCTGTGTGTGTGTGTGTGTGTGTGTGTGTGTGTGTGTGTGCATGTATGAGTGTCCTAGGGGTCGGTAAGTTCGGTCGATCGGGAGGTGGTCAAAGTGTTGACCCGGTCACTAATTCGGTTGACCGACATACTTGTACTTGTGTAGTACAATCGACCAAACATGCATTTTAAGTGCATTTTGGTTCCATTTAATTATATGATCACCCTTTCCATATGACCATATATATATATGTGTGTGTGTGTGTGTGTGTGTGTGCATGCATGAGTGTCCTATGGTCATTTTAGGTCTTTTTGAGGACACAAAAAAAATCCGGCATCGGTCGACTGAATGCCCTACGATCATTTGATTACACGCCGAAACTACGTAATTGGATGTTTGACCCGGGCTTTACGGTTTATATTTTTAATTAAAAGTCCAAAATTGTCCAATATTTTAATAAAGTGCCAAAATCATCATTCTTGAACTTTATTGCACTATTTTTGAAGTTTCGGTAATTTTTTGTCGCAGGAAAATTCCCGGGAACCAAAACCAACACCTGTTCGTATTTCATACATAACTTTTCCTTCTGAGCTCCGATTGAGACGATTCAAATTTCTGGAGAAAGAAAAAAGGATCATCTACAACTTTCATGTTTTGAGTTTTGTGAGATACGGGCTTCGAAAGAACAGGATTTGCGATGAACAGAGAATGAAAAAATGAAAAAATATAATAATTCGGGTCATACCCAATTGGGTCGGGTTATCCCTATCCGGGCCCTAGGGCAGCTTCTTTCCCCCATCCCTATTTAATTCCCTTTTCTCCCCTGCGCAGGGTGTGCCTCCGGCACCCTTCTCTCTCCCTCTTCCCTACTCTTTCTCCTTTACTTTGTGATGTTCTTTTTTTTTTGTTCGTTCCCTCTTGTTCTTATCTCTTTTCTCTCTATTTTCTTTCCCTCTGTTTTTCTCGTTCCCGGATTCTCTTTCTCCCCTGTTTTCCTTAACCTTTTCCAATCTCTCCTTCTCCCTTTGTTTCTCAACCCACACAGCCGAGTACCCTCCACTGCTCTCGGCCACAGCACATAGCAGAGTGGTCTACGCAATACCAGCTCAGCACTCTCCTGCTGCGAACCACCAGCACCCGCGACCTCTCTTTGCCTCAACCTTTGCACATACCAGCATCCACACCAGCAGCAGCGCCACCTTGTAGAATCATCAGCAACTTCTCCTCCGGCCACAACACTATCTCGGCCAGAAAACCAGCACAGACCCGAGAGCACAGCCCCCTGTTCCAGCACAGCCAACTCCCACAGCCACCCGAGCAGGAACAACAGTCCCGCGCCCTTCTCCAGCAACCACCCGAGCACAGGAGCCTTTGCAATATCCCTCTGTTGCACAGCAGTTGCTAAACCTCCCACAGCCATGGCCGAGAGCTATCTCTCTCTCTCTCTCTCATTTTCTTTTCTCTTCTTTTCTAGTTGCAATGAATGATTGTCTTTTATTTGTTTAAGTTTATTTGGAATTTGGGATTTGAGTGTGTGTTAAGGGACTTTAGTTTTTTTTTATTGAAGTTTAAATTTTTTATTTACTCTTATTGTTCTTAATTAAAGTTAGTATTAGGTCTAAAGCATTTAAATTAGTCCTGTTTTATTTATCTTCGCTTAATTTAAATTTTGATTTTGTTTCTTAAAAAAAAAAATTAAAATAAAATAAAATAAAATAAAATACGAAAAGAAAAAAAGAGGAAGTGTTTTGTTTTTAACGAAATTAGAATAGTCATCTTTTCAAGATTTTATTTTTGTTCCTAAAGCTCGGTTTAGTTAGGGTCCATTTTATTAAACTTCATATTTTTATCGTGCTCCGTTATTGTTTGAGTGTTAAATTCTCGTTGAGTCCGTGTTTGTGTTTAAATTGTGATTCTTGATTTAATTCTGTAATTTTGTTCGGTTTTTAGCATGTGCTTTGAATCTGATTAAGTTTCCATTGGGTGTTTTTAATTCCATGTTCTAGGTTACCATCTTTAATTAACATGCGTTTCGATGTTTCCTTGAATAGATTAGGGTTTCCATTAGTGTTCTTTAGTTCAATGCATGTTAGTTTTAGGACTTTAAATTACGTGTGATTTAATTTGTCAGAAGTAAAATTGAACAACTTTGAAAAACCCCGAATCTGAACTGAGTTCAGTGCATTTTTATTTTTGATTGGAAGAACGTAAGATCTGAGATTAAACACATTCCCTGAGGAGACGATCTAGCCCTTGGGCTTAATATTACACGACAGAACTCCTATACTTGGGATAGCTTCCGAGCTGCTCATTTTTCGAGTGAGTCAAGTTTTTGGCGCCGTTGCCGGGGAATGTTGGTCTTAGTCTCAAATTTGCGTTTTTCCCGTCATTTTTGTTAGTTTTATGAAAAATAAAAAAATATATAGAAAACAAAAATAGAAAAAAATTTTGAGTTTTGAAAAATGGCTGCACCTGCACCGCGCACGATAATGGATTTTTTGCAGCTTGAATATGCCACTGCATCCTCTTCCACTGTTTTGCCTTATGATGAGCTTAATTTCATGATGCAGCGCGGGAGGACGTCGTTGCTACCCGAGTTCTATGGGACAGAATCTGAGTGCCCTTATTAGCACCTAGCAGAGTTTGAGTTAACCTGCAACATATTTTTCTCTCATGCTAGAACTGATGAATCTATTTGACTGAATTTATTTCTTGCTACTTTGCAGGATAGGGCATTGATCCGGTTTCATTCTTTGAGACCTCACTCTATCACTAATTGGACTGATATGGAGCGTGAATTTTTGCATGCGTTTTGTTCCTCACAGAAAACTCAATTTTTGCAGGAACAGATTCTTAATTTTGTGCAGCAGGATGACGAGACATTTCGAGCTTGCTGGGAGCTATTCAAGGATCTACTAAGCACTTGTCCACATCACGGGTTCGACTCATGGAGGTTAGCTGATTGTTTTTATACTGCTCTTACCTCTGATTGCAAGTGTTTTCTCCAGACTATGTCTAATGGAGAGCCTGTCAGTGAGGATCCAGATCAAGTATTATCATTCTTTGATTACTTAGCTAACAATGTCCCACAGTGTAACACACGATGCACCCAGGCACCCATAACTGCACATCCTATCAGCACAATTAGTGGTGGTGATGCATATAAACCACCAAACTGCCCAAACAACCCTCCGCCTCAATATCAGCCACAACAGATCTCTCCGAGCTGTACGTCGTCAGACCTTTTTGAGGATAGCATAACACAGATGGCTGACATGCTCCAACAGTTCATGCAAACTCAAGTCGATCATAATAATGAATTGCAGGACACCATTAATGCAATAAGCACGCAGTTGGACATCTTAGAAAATGAAGAATTGCCCATGGAACCTCAGCCTAGTCCTCAAGAGTACCAGCAGCCACACCAACAAATACACGATGTTTCTCTTGAGACAGCAGAGGCCACCACTACTTCGAGAAGCGAGAAAGAATTTCCCCACCCTGAGATGCTCATCGTCGAACAACCAGTTGTCTCAGCACTAGAAGTCAAGGCTGAACCAGAAGAGGTCAAAGAAAAATTAGAGGAAACGGGGCCACAAGCAGAGTAGTTAATTGATAAGGAGACTAATACTCATACGGAGTACCAACCTATGGTACCTCATACTCCGAGCTCAGAAATCGTGAAACCGTCACTCCTGCCTGAATCAGATGTTAAGGAGCCTAGTGTGGAGGCAGACTCTTGTAGTGGTATGATGATATGTACACCCGATTAAGAGGGCGACCAGTCTGGTGAGCATATAATTTTCAAAGAACCAGGTAAAACTTTTAATGTTAATGCTTTTGAAGAACTATAGGTAATTGCTCCAATAACTTCCCATCACACGTTAGTTCGTAAAGAAGCATATTTCCTGGACCTGATGTTGAATAAAGACCCTTTCTTATCCACACACGAGGTTCGACCTGTACACAAATTGTTTGGTATTTTGACACGCATTAATTTATCTGAGGTTGATTTTCGTGCAGGTATGAAGACTGATCCACTGTGGCGGCTCAAATTTGGAGAACCGCTGATGCAATTTATAGACCTGCGACCACCAGACGAAATCCTCCCGAGCCTCCACCAAGACAATTGTGATGTTTTTCTTTCCCTTATTTTCCTTTTATTTTATTTTATTTTATTTTTAGTTAGTTTTCAGGTCTATTTTCTCGTAGTTCGATTTTTGTTTTCCGTTATTTCGCCACTCAGGTACGCTTTACTTTTCCCGTGCACAGTTTTTTCTATTTCCCCTATGCTTTCACATTGAGGACAATGTTCCACTTTAGTTGGGGGGGATGAACATTCGCATGTGACACTGTGCACGTACACGTACTGGGTTTAAAAAAAAAATAAAAAAAAATAAAAAAAATCAAAAAGAAAGAGAGAAAGAAAGGAGGAGCACTGAAAAAATTACATTGCACTATGCTATGCTTAACATTGCGTATACCTTTCACATACTTGCGTATAACTTTAGAATGACACACTTGAGTCAATCATGCGTAGTTTCTCTCTATATGATCTTATGACTCCATGAAGAATCGATTGGTAGTACATTCGTGTTAATTTGACTATATAATTTCCTGTATTTACACAGCATCTCATGAGGTTGAATACACACTCACGTGATTCATTGCACTTAGGGTTTCCTGTGAGCACTGAGAGAGCACCCGTGGAGACTATGACACCTTGTGAGATATCCTTGAGCTATTTATCGTCCTTTTGAGCATTAATATCAAATCAGAGTTCATGGAACTCAATTCTCTTTTCTGGATGATTCCTTTGTACACTAGTTTATGTTTTGATTTGCAAGCCTAGAGGTGACACCTAGTGGGGAGATAGAAACCTAGGTCTTGTAGCCTACTCAAAATGTGAAGGCTGAGCCACCTCTAGAGATAGACTTAATTCATGAACTCCTATTTGATCTCAATTCCCATTGATTGTATAAAGATTACAAAAGAAGTGTTAATATTGTCCTTATTGCTCAAGAAAAGACAGAAAATAAAGAATGAGAAAAATAAAGAATAAGCAATACACATGCGCATGAAATGAAATGAAATGTCAATACCGGTCTACATACATATCACAAAAAGTCAAGGACGACACATATTTTCCACGTATGAAGATTCTTCAACCGATTAATGCCTCAGATGCATTCACGACAAGTTTGTGAGTAAGTTGATCTAGAGTGGTCTCAGTTGGATATGGCGAGTAGGTGAGAAGATGCTAGGGTGAAGGACCCGACACCTCATAGATAGGCTAGATCCTTTCCAAACTAGTCCACTCCATATAATTAGCGTTGTTCCTTTTAGTATGTGGGATGTTTGATCGCGACACTCCTCCTCACATATGACGAGTGAACCCATTCCTTTTGAGTGTTTTTGAGGATATACCAGTTAGGCCGAGTCAAAGCGACCGTTCTGTAGGTGTCCACTGGCATCCTAGGTGTACTGAGTTACACACATCACACACACCTCGAGAATTTACCTGTTTATACTCGAACTTATATGATTGCATTAACTCTGAATGTGCCACTGATTAACTTTATGTGACTACACTACTCTCAAATCACATATAAACGATGAAACTTGCATGAGTGACGTGCTTTGGAGTCATGTGCATTAAATATGAACGAGCTTGTGTGAAATTCAGTTATGTTCTTGTATATGAAGTGGTATAGTTATGTCACACGTGCATTGATTTCATGATCACCGGAGTTTGTAGTTGTAGGCACCACCCTAAGATTCATTCACGTCATTTGCTAGAGACTAGCAAAACGTTAGTTGGGGGGTGTGATTACACGCCGAAACTGCGTAATTGGATGTTTGACCCGGGCTTTACGGTTTATATTTTTAATTAAATGTCCAAAATTATCCAATATTTTAATAAAGTGCCAAAATCATCATTCTTGAACTTTATTGCACTATTTTTGAAGTTTTGGTAATTTTTTGTCGCAGGAAAATTCCCGGGAACCAAAACCAACACCTGTTCGTATTTCATACATAACTTTTTCGTCTGAGCTCCGATCGAGACGATTCAAATTTCTGGAGAAAGAAGAAAGGATCATCTACAACTTTCATGTTTTGAGTTTTATGAGATATGGGCTCTGAAAGAACAGGATTTGCGATGAACAGAGAATGAAAAAATGAAAAAATATAATAATTCGGGTCATACCCAATTGGGTCGGGTTATCCCTATCCTGGTCCTAGGGCAGCTTCTTTCCCCCATCCCTATTTAATTCCCTTTTCTCCCCTGCGCAGGGTGTGCCTCTGGCACCCTTCTCTCTCCCTCAAACTCTCCCTCTTCCCTACTCTTTCTCCCTTACTTTGTGATGTTCTTTTTTTTTTGTTCGTTCCCTCTTGTTCTTATCTCTTTTCTCTCTATTTTCTTTCCCTCTGTTTTTCTCGTTCCCGGATTCTCTTTCTCCCCTGTTTTCCTTAACCTTTTCCAATCTCTCCTTCTCCCTTTGTTTCTCAACCCACACAGCCGAGTACCCTCCACTGCTCTCGGCCACAGCACATAGCAGAGTGCTCTATGCAATACCAGCTCAGCACTCTCCTGCTGCAAACCACCAGCACCCGCGACCTCTCTCTGCCTCAACCTCTGCACATACCAGCATCCACACCAGCAGCAGCTCCACATTGTAGAATCATCAGCAACTTCTCCTCCAGCCACAGCACTGTCTCGGCCAGAAAACCAGCACAGACCAGAGAGCACAGCCCCCTGTTCCAGCACAGCCAACTCCCACAGCCACCCGAGCAGGAACAGCAGTCCCGCGCCCTTCTCCAGCAACCACCCGAGCACAGGAGCCTCTGCAATATCCCTCTGTTGCACAGCAGTTGCTAAACCTCCCACAGCCATGGCCGAGAGCTATCTCTCTCTCTCTCTCTCTCTCTCTCTCTCATTTTCTTTTCTCTTCTTTTCTAGTTGCAATGAATGATTGTCTTTTATTTGTTTAAGTTTATTTGGAATTTGGGATTTGAGTGTGTGTTAAGGGACTTTAGTTTTTTTTTTATTGAAGTTTAAATTTTTTATTTACTCTTATTGTTCTTAATTAAAGTTAGTATTAGGTCTAAAGCATTTAAATTAGTCCTGTTTTATTTATCTTCGCTTTTAAATTTTGATTTTGTTTCTTAAAAAAAAAATTAAAATAAAATAAAATAAAATAAAATACGAAAAGAAAAAAAGAGGAAGTGTTTTGTTTTTAACGAAATTAGAATAGTCATCTTTTCAAGATTTTATTTTTGTTCCTAAAGCTCGGTTTAGTTAGGGTCCATTTTATTAAACTTCATATTTTTATCGTGCTCCGTTATTGTTTGAGTGTTAAATTCTCATTGAGTCCGTGTTTGTGTTTAAATTGTGATTCTTGATTTAATTCTGTAATTTTGTTCGGTTTTTAGCGTGTGCTTTGAATCTGATTAAGTTTCCATTGGGTGTTTTTAATTCCATGTTCTAGGTTACCATCTTTAATTAACATGCGTTTCGATGTTTCCTTGAATAGATTAGGGTTTCCATTAGTGTTCTTTAGTTCAATGCATGTTAGTTTTAGGACTTTAAATTACGTGTGATTTAATTTGTCAGAAGTAAAATTGAACAACTCTGAAAAACCTCGAATCTAAACTGAGTTCAGTGCATTTTTATTTTTGATTGGAAGAACGTAAGATCTGAGATTAAACGCATTCCCTGAGGAGACGATCTAGCCCTTGGGCTTAATATTACACGACAGAACTCCTATACTTGGGATAGCTTCCGAGCTGCTCATTTTTCGAGTGAGTCATCATTTGGTTTCCCTATGGTCATTTGAGCTTATCCATCCTATCATGCAGGTACGATATCAATTATTACAGACCATTTTCCTATCTTACTATTACAGACCTAAAATGTAAACATTTTGAGTCTTTTTCTTCTTTAAGCTTATATGCTTGCACCACATGATACTTCCGATTGGTCCTACACATAAACTCATCAACTATTAAATATCAGAGTATTTGTCATAATCAAAACGGGATATGACCAATAAGGTCAATAATCTCCCCCTTTTTTATGATAACAAATACTTGCCTACTTCTCCCTCTTTTGGTAACAGTAAAAAGGGCCTAGATAAATATTTAAGTACATAAGCAAATAATCATCTGAATACAAGATATGTTTGAGAAAAGATTTTTAGAAAATTCGGCAGCATGCTGTTTGAAAACAGAACATTTCCCAAAGCATGTATGTATACAAGTGACCTGATTGAGTAGTATATTTAATAAATCCACAACTACTTAACTCAAATAGTTCAGTATGATCAAGAATTATTATTTTCAGCATCCAAAAAGATAATATAATTATAAGATGCACAATGAATGACAAGGTATGAAGTATAGCAATTCAGCACACAAACTATATAACTAGTTATTTAAATGATTTAAATGACATGAAAAAACAGAATTAGACCATAGATATGCACAAACCATTTCAATTGACACAAATCATAAGACTCGTGAAAGATTTGAGTTAAAAACACACAACATATGATACCAAAAAGAAGGTTTGAGTACAAATACAGTCTAACTAGTTAACATGCATTTTTATGTGAAGTTACTGAATTAGTTATGTGACTTTAAAACCATATATAATAATAATAATAATAATAATAATAATAATAATAATAATAATAATAATAATAATAATAATAAGGCAAGAGAAAAAAAATTAGTTTTGAAATTAGTTCTTGCCATAAAGTATTAAAATAAATACATATGTATATAAATATATATCCCCCTTGTGATATTTGCTTAAAGTACTGGGGGTTACTCGCCAAAAACAATTTAAAGATCATGCAAGCAAGTTAAATTTTTCTGGTTTGTTAAATAAGCACCCAAACTGAAATAAAACTAGAAAACCACAACCATGATGATCCTAAAGATTTAATAATTATATGCAAGATCATGTGGCAAACACAAACAACTTGTGGCAAAGCAATGAATATTAGCTTAAGATTTTCATAAAGATCATTTCATTTAAGCACATGCAACACTATATTTAAAACATATCTAAGCCTCAAAAGTTTGTGAGCATAATATGATAGGCATTTTAATTTTAGAAACTCTCCCTATCAATTTGAATCATTGCTTAGATACTATAAATTACTTATACTTTGCAAGGGATTGATTTCATTGAATATTCCAAAGTATAAGTGAGCACACAAACCATTCTTCAACAACTGTTGTCACGACCTACTATTTATTTTCCAGTTCTATTTATATATATATACTATGAAATTTATAATGCTCTGATACCTACTAGATTTAACCAAACCATCAACCTAAGCAGCGAGAAGTGGAATTCATATAAACACAATCAAGAAAATATACAATACCAGAGTGCTAAAATGTTCCAAAAATATACATATATAATTGTTTCCCAAAATATCCTCAACTGGGTAACCTTCCTAAAATTCTCACTCTACTAACAGGCCTGAACTGTAACATCCTCTATCTTCGAGCCTGATCTGCTCGCCTCGCTGGACCATTTGAAAAATATTAATTTAATGGGATGAGACGATGCTCAGTAAGACGAAATATGCTATTACTAGTGTGTGGCAAATGAGTTACAATACTATGAAGATCTCTTTCTATGTAATCATGTATAACTGAATCTATAAATATAGTACAAATAACATAACCACCACCTTTCCCATGTTGCTTAACATATTTGTATTTTATGTTTCTATACATAATACTTTTAATATATATATATATATATATACATATATTCCTTGTTTCTGTGAAACTGTACGTACATAATAATAACTAAAAACTTCCTTGAATAGATAACTGTATGTCATGATTTAACCCCTTATGACAGGGTTGTGAGGCCTGTAGGCGGGATCTACCCTGACTGGCCGACTAGGATAAACCACTATACTCCATCAGTCTGATCAGCCCTCCTCAACCAATATCTAATGGGGAGCATGTCCACACGTGGGCATTTGATCGACCTACTACCACGTATTATCTAAATAGGTGGTTGCACTCTATATAGTATGTAGCAACGGTACTGTGCTCTATAAACTATATCTGTCTGTAATCTTTCCACAGGGATATGATACTATATATATATACACACTCTTTTTACTGTTTTCATTATGTTTCCAAAATAACCATAACACTAATAATCTGTATTGTAAACACTGTAATATCTGTAGCATCTTGTTACTATAACTATATAATTTGTCTGTATTTTCTATTTGTATAATCTGTCTGTATACTCTGAGTGTTATGACATTTAGGAAAACATAACGTTTTTTCAATACAATATATACTAATTTAAATAAACATCTGTGTGTGTATATATATATATATATATATATATATATATATATCCATCTGTGAAACTATTTGAATAAAACTGTATATGTACGTGCATTTGTCTGTATAATATCTGTGAATATATGGCTATATTTATATGTTCTCTATAACATCATATACTGGAAAATCCATATAAAATTCTACATCAAATAAAATCTACTTAGGCCACACGGGCTTTATAATCTCATATTCTGTAAAAACTACATAATATTTGATATACATGCAACTATAAAATTTCTATTATCATAATCAAATCTCCTTCTGTTACTGTTTCCATGTTTCCTTCCTATTTATTATTTTAGTACCATTATTCTTCAGGTCGTTACAACTGTACTAATTTTATAGAAAATTTTATATGTATTATTATTATTGTTCAGTTTTCCATAATTTTATTATTAATATATCAGGAGATACAAATTTTAAAGCATGGGATTAAATTACTTTATTGTGTGGCATGAGTTTATTATAGTTTAGTATGATATTTATATAGTTTTACAAATATCATGTTTTACATCTCATTAGCAGGAAAATATTGATATCAATTTTTAGAAAATATGATTTAAAGTAATGTTCATAATGCCATGACTTCAAATCCATAACACTCAGTTATTCAGTTTATTCAATTATTAAGTTAGAAATTTAGATTATGCATAACAGTAAAGATGTTATGGTTATTTCTATATCATGGTAAAAACAGTAAGATAAATATACATATATATTAGTACTAAATAGTATCAGACCCTGTAGAGATATCCAGTTAGATTCATATAGTAGAGCATGGTACTATTGCTATTTCAAATTAGAGTGCAACCACATATCTCAGATAATATGCAGATTCCGTCTAACCACACCAGGAGAGATTGCAGTCTCCTCGGAAAGCTGGGTTGAGGTGGCCAATTAGACAAGATAGAGTGGGAGTATGCCTAGAGAGACTACAGTGGGCTAGATGGTTGATAGAGATATGGATTGACTTGCCTGGTAGGCTAACTAGAGTAAGTACCACCTACGGGCTACACAACCCTGTCATGTGGGGTTAAATCGTGACATTCAGTTCCTAGGGTATTATCATAAATATTTTTATTTATATATGTACAGATATATAGTGCAGTGGCAGTATTATTATAATATTAGAATTATGTGTGAATAGAAAACTCAGATATCCAGTTGTATTTTAAGCTATAATAAACCTGACCTGTCCAATATACTAGACTAGCAGTTTTACATTCTCAAGTACTATAATATTAGATTTAAATGTGTAACTCAGTAGCCACACACTAGTAATACCATATTTTCTTTTACTAAGCGTTCTCTCATCCCAATGATTTATCATTTTTCAGGTGATCCAGTTAGGCGAGCAGATTAGGCTCACGGGTAGAGGAGTTCTTACACTACCCTTTTTGGAAAGGTAGGTGTTTCTGTGCTGTTAGTGGTTTGGGGGTAGATCCCAAGATTTTTGATGACGTCACTGGGTATTTTGTGATGTATATTTTGGGACTTTTAAGATTTTTGGTATTGTATATAATTTTTTACAATTTCATATTTACCGTTGCTTAGGATGTGTTGTGTACAGAGCTTTCCTCAGTGCTCCTTCGGACCTGAGATGTTTTCGGTAGTATTATAGATAGATTTGCTACATGTTTTATATATATTGAGAAAAAAAATGGTATATAGTAGCAAGTCGTTACAATTTTGGTATCAAAGCCTAAGTTGCTAAGTTCTATAGACCCTAGAATGCAGCGAAAACAATACTAGAATATAGGAAAAGGATTTGAGGTTTTGTTCTATGGTTTGGATATAGGATTTTCATGGTGGTTACTGTGTTTTTCCTGGGGTGATGATTTTAGGAAAGCCATAGTAAACTATTGACGAGTCATGTGTCTAGGTTGTAGGATTGGATTTTGGGTCAGGAATAGGGGGGATAGTTAATAGTGAATCTGAAGTTTTAGTTGAATGAAATAAATTAGATCAGTACAGGAGATAGGATTTTGAAATAGTGGTTTTTGTATTTCATGATGAATCCAAGGAGTAGTAGTACGAATGCTGGAGGTGATAGATCAGGACTCTCCTGTATGGGAGGTGGAGATACAGACGCAATATTATGCAGCGTCACCCAGCAGGTGATGGCTGAGATGGCTAGAAGCGCAAGAGAGCGTGGCTGCATAATTAAGCAGTTTATGCGGATAAAGCCTCCTTCTTTTTCTGGAGGAGCTAACCCAGTTGCAGCTAAAAATTAGGTTTAGGATATTGAGGATATTTTGATGGTGCTTGCATGTACAAATGAATTGAAGGTGTCATTTACATCATTTAAACTGATAGGAGAGGCAAAACGCTGGTGGAGATTAGTGCGATTGATTGAGGAACAGAAGCTTGATCCCATGCTGGTGACGTGAAGTCGATTCAAGGAACTGTTCTTCGCACAATATTTCCCTACTATTGCTTGAAGTGCAAAGGCAGTGAAATTCCAGCATTTAGCTCAGGGGCAGATGACAGTATCACCGTACGCAACATGGTTTATTGAGTTATCTCATTTTGCCCCACATTTGGCACCTGACGAAGAGAAGAAAGCAAGGAAATTTGAGGAAGGCCTGAGACAGAATTTATTTGAGCAAGTCATCGATTTTTGAGCTTAGACGTTGGCGGAGGTGGTGGACAAAGCTGCTGTTATCGAGAGTGGCATATAAAGAGGTGTCATAGCTTAGAGTTAGAGGAAGAGGCCCATGCCTCAGGATTTTCAGGTGAGTTCCAGTCGGGGCCAATGGAAAGGAGACCAATATAGAGGTAGTAGAGACAGATGATAGGGCGCAGTAGTCCTCAGGGTGGACAGACTATTCCTACTTGTCCTAGATGTGGCTGGAGGCATCCAGGTGAATGTAGGATGGGAGACGAAATCTGCTATTGTTGTGGGAGACCCGGGCATCGGTCTTGATAATGTCAAGGATTGCTGGCATAGGGACCTACTCCTAGACCATTTCAGGGTGGTTATCAGGTGCCCCGCGGAGGCTAGAAAAGGAACATTGCACTGGTGAGGGTCTATGCGCTAACGCTGGGTGACGCCGAGGCAATTGGAGATGTAGTTATAGGTACCCTTATTGTTTTTTGGTATAAAGCTATTGTTTTATTTGATGCAGGTGCTACCCATTCTTTTATTTTATCAGTGTATGCTAAATTGATGGGGTATGAGGCACGGTTGTTAGATGTTAGGTTAGCTGTAGCAATGTCGACTGGATCCGTGGTGAGATGTAGGAGAGTACTGAGGGATTTTTCCACTGACCATTTAGGAAAAAGTACTGCCAGCTGATCTGGTGATATAAGACAAGTAGGGGTTTGATATAATTCTGGGTATGGATTGGTTGACAGTTAATCATGCTAGTATCGATTGTCATTTGAAAGAAGGGATTTTCATACTTCCAAGTGAGCAAGAATACAGATTTCTTGGTTCACATGTGCGTTCCTCACCACAGCTTGCGTCATCTATTCAGGTGAGGAAACTGATTCAAGATGGCTATCAGGGATTGTTTGCCTACATAAAGGAATTGCCAAAAGAAGAACTGAAACAAGCCGATATTCCTGTGGTCAGAGAATTTTTAGATGTTTTTCTAGAAGAATTACCTGGTTCACCACTGGACTGTGAATTTGAATTTACTATAAATCTTCTACCAGGGTCAGCATTAGTATCTAAAGCACCTTACCGAATGGCTCCAACCGAGTTAAAAAAACTAAAAGATCAATTGCAGAAATTGCTGGATAAAGGATTTATATGACCTAGCGTGTAGCCCTAGGGAGCACCAGTTCTATTTATGAAGAAGAAAGATGGGACCATGAGGATGTGTATAGATTACAGGGAGATAAATAAACTAACAATTAAGAATAAATATCCTCTTCCCAAGATTGATGATTTGTTTGATCAGTTTCAGGGGACCCAGGTCTATTCTAAAATTGACCTTCGGTCGGGTTATCATTAAGTGAAAGTTAAGGCAAAAAACATTTCGAAGATGGCATTTTGAACTAGATAAGGGCATTATGAGTTTATGTTGATGCCATTTGGGTTGACTAATGCACCAGCAGTATTTATAGATTTAATTAATCGAGTGTTTCATCAGTACTTGGACCAGTTTGTTGTAGTATTCATTGATGATATACTGGTCTACTCGAGGAGTTTGGAGGAGCACGAGCATCATTTAAGGGTGGTGTTGCAAACATTGAGGGAGAGAAAGTTGTTTGCAAAATTTAAGAAATGTGAATTCTGATTGAGACAAGTTTCTTTTCTAGGCAATGTGATCTCTGAGGTGGGTGTCTTAGTTGACCCGAGTTAGATAGAGGCAGTGGTGAGTTAGGAGAGACTAGGGAATGTCTAAAAGGTTAGAAGTTTTTTGGGTTTGGCAGGCTACTACCGACGCTTTGTTGATGGTTTCTCTAGACTATCAGGTCCGCTGACGCGACTCACGAAGAAAAATGTAAGGTTTGAATGGACCGATGACTATGAACAGAGCTTTCAGGAATTGAAGTAGAGGTTAGTCACTGTCCCAGTGTTAGCTATTCCATCAGAAGTGGACGGTTTCGTGAGATACAGTGATGCATCCTTGAAAGGACTTTGGTGCGTATTGATATAGCACGACAGAGTTATTGTGTATGCTTCCAGACAGCTTAAAGAATATAAGAAAAACTATCATATGCATGATTTGGAGCTAGATGCAGTGGTAGATTTGGAGGCATTATCTGTACGGAGGAAAATGTGAAATCTTTATGGATCACAAAAGTTTAAAATATTTCTTCACTCAAAAAGAGCAAAATATGAGGCAAAGAAGATGGCTGGAACTTATTAAAGATTATGACTGCATGGTTGGCTACCATCCAGGGAAAGCAAATGTGGTGGCTAAAGTCAGTGGGAGTAGTATTATCAACAGTGGAGATTCAACACCCTATTTTGATGGATTTGGAGAGATTAGGCATGGAGCTGATAGAGGGTGATCACCAGGCATTCATTGCTAACTTGGTGATTCAGCCTACATAACAAGAAAAGATTAAAGCGGGCCAACATGTTGATCTAGAATTAGCAGAGTTGATAAAGAAAGTTCGAGACGGACAGGAGAAGGATTTTAGTATATTAGATGACAGAGCCCTGCAGTTCCATACTAGACTATGTGTTCCTGCAGATGCCGAGGTCAAGAGAACTATATTGGATGAGGCTCACAGATCCCTATACACCGTACATCCAGTTAGTACTAAAATGTATCGGGATCTATGAAAATACTTTTGGTGGAGCGGTATGAAGAGGGATATTGTTGAATTTGTATAGTGTTTGATGTGCCAGTAGATAAAGGCTGAGCACCAAAGACCCGCAGGATAGTTACAGCCACTCTTTATTCCATAGTGGAAATGGGATCACGTCTCTATGGATTTTGTTACTTGGTTACCACCAATGTGACAGGGATTGAATGCTATTGGGGTGATCGTTCATCGTCTAACAAAGACCGCTCATTTCATCCCTATTAAAGTCAATTATTCCATGGATAGATTGGAAAAGAATTATGTTCAAGAAATGGTTCGCATCCATGGTGTACCCATATCAATAGTCTCAGACTGAGATCCCCGGTTTACCTCACAATTTTGAAAAAGCTTTCAGGAGGCTATGGGAACACAGTTAGCATTTAGCACTACTTTTCATCCCCAAATGGATGGCCAGACTGAGAGGACGATCCAAACATTAGAAGATATTCTTTGGGGGGGGGGGCACATTCTAGATTTTGGGGGTAGCTGGACCCAGTTTATGCCATTGGTTGAGTTTGCGTACAATAACATCTATTTGACCAGTATCAGCATGGCACCTTATGAGGCACTCTATGGTAGGAGGTGTTGTTCTCCTCTTTTCTTGGATGGAGTATGCGAGAGGCGAGTTTTGGGTTCAGAGATAGTACAATGGGCGTATGGTAAAGTCTGGTTAATTAAAGAAAGAATCAGTACCGCTCAGAGTCGGCAGAAAAGCTATACAGACACTCACCATCGAGAGTTAGAATTTGATGTAGGAGATCAAGTATTCTTGAAGATAGCTCCTCTGAGAGGGGTTACGAGGTTTAGAAAAAAAGGTAAGCTAAGCCCTAGGTATATTGGCCATTTTGAGATACTAGAGAGAGTGGGGTCAGTTGCCTACTAGTTAGCTTTGCTACCAGCTTTGTCTAGAATACACGACGTATTCCATATAGTCATGTTGAGGAAATACATCCAGACTCGTCCCACATAATCAATTATGCAGAAATAGAGCTTAAAGATTCATTAGCCTATGAGGAAGCAACAGTACAAATCTTAGATCGCAAGACATAGGAATTGCGCACCAAAGAAATTCAGCTGGTGAAAGTTTTGTGGAGAAACCATGCTATAGAAGAAGCTTCGTCAGAACTTGAAAAAGAAATTAAAAAGAAATACCCACACCTGTTTAATGAATTATAGTATTAGTCAATATGGTTGGATAAAGATAAAGTTTGTTTAGTGTAGAGTGATATTTATATGTTTGTATTTTAGATTATCGGATAGGTAATGTTTTGTCTTTGGGGGAATTTTCTTTTTGAGTATATTTGTAATCTCCCACGACCTTGAATGTAATCATGTTATTCCTCCGCCATAAGTGAGGGTAAGTAATAAAATAAGTAGACACTTTTCTTCAGAGAGTGGTGTATGGTATGAATAATAAATTTCGAGGAAGAAATTTTTATAAGGAGGGGAGAATGTAGAGACTCGAAGGAATTATATTAATTAAATAATAAAAGGAGAAAGAAAAGAAATTGTAAGGGGGGTCACAGCAGGTCCTTGTCGATGAACGCTTCAAAGTGGCTTATTGGGATCATTGACGGGGACACGTGTCTCGTCATCGAGAAGATACTGAGAGGCCATTCTCAGCTCTAAATTTTTTCAACGAGGAAAAAGCGTTCATTGATGAACTTCCTTCGTGGCCTCGTCGATGAAGTGATGTGTCTCGTCAATGAAGGCCATTGTATAAATAGCCTAAACTCGAATTTTCTGCAAAATTCTCACGTGAAAACCCTCCTCTCTCTCTCTCTCTCTCTCTCTCTCTCTCTCTCTCTCTCCTGTTCATCCCCTCCCTCTTCTCTCTAAGATTTTGGGTCAGATTCTTGCTGGTTCAATGATTTGAGGCCACCACGACACTCCTGTGGAAGCTCTCTTCAAGTCTGCTGGAGTGGATCGTTGGTGGGGTTGACTTGAACTCCATCCCAAATTCAAGGTAAAGCTTTTGGCTTTTCTATAATTGTAGGAAATGTAGTACTCAAAGAAATACTGAAATTTTGTTCAGGGAGATATTCTTTTCAGGGTGTTGAACGGGGAATTTTCTAGTTATAGGACTAGACATTGTAGGGGCTTTTCAGTAGTCAGGTAAGGGAAATATGCTATGGTAGGAATTTTAGAAAATTTTACAGAAAATTTTATATGTATCGGTATTATTGTTCAGTTTTCCATAATTTTATTATTAATATATCATGAGATACAAATTTTAAAGCATGGAATTAAATTACTTTATTGTATTAGAATTCCATGACTTCAAATCTATAACACTTTGTTATTCAGTTTATTAAATTATTCAGTCAGAAATTCAGATTATGCAGAACAGTAAAGATGTTATGGTTAGTTCTATATCATGGTAAAAACACTAAGATAAATATATATATTAGTACTAAATAGTATCAGACCCTGTGGAGATATTCAGTTAGATTCAGATAGCAGAGCACGGTATCGTTGCTATTTCATATTAGAGTGCAACCACATATCTCAGATAGTATGTGGATCCGTCTAACCGCGCCAGGAGAGAGTGTAGTCTCCCTCGAAAAGCTGGGTTGAGGTGGCTGGTTAGACGAGATAGAGTAGGAGTATGCCCGGAGAGACTGAAGTGGGCCATATGGTTGATAAAGATATGGATTGACTTGCTTGGTAGGCCAACCAGAGCAAGTCCCGCCTACGGGCCGCACAACCCTGTCATGAGGGGTTAAATCATGACATTCAGTTCCCAGGGTATTATCATAAATATTTTTTGTTTATATATATACAGATACAAAGTGCAACAACAGTATTATTATAATATTAGAATTAGGTGTGAATAGAAAAAATCAGATATCCAATTGTATTTTATGCTATAATAAACATTACCTATACAGTATACTAGACGAGCAGTTTTACAATCTGAAGTACTATAATAGTAGATTTAAATGTGTAACTGAGTAGCCACACACTAGTAATTATATATTTCCTCTTACTGAGCATTGTCTCATCCCAGTGATTTACCATTTTTCAGATGATCCAACTAAGCAAGCAGATCAGGCTCGCGGGTAGAGGAGTTCTTGCGCTGCCCTTTCTGGAAGGGTAGGTGTTTCTGTGGTGTTAGTGGTTTGGGGGTAGATCCTAGGATATTTAATGACGTCACTGGGTATTTTGTAATGTATATTTTTAGGCTTCTTAGATTTCTAGTATTGTATATAATTGTTTAAAGTTTCATGTTTACCGCTGCTTAGGATGTATTGTGTACAGAGCTTTCCTCAGTGCTCCTTTGGACCTGAGATGTTTTCAGTAGTATTATAGATAGATTTGCTACATGTTTTATATGTATATTAAAAAAAATGTATATAGCAGCTAGTCGTTACAGTTTTGGTATCAGAGCCTAGGTTGTTAGGTTCTATAGACCTAAGAGTGCAACGAAAACAATACTAATATATAGGAAAATGATTTGAGGTTTTTTTTCTGTGGTCTGGATATAGGATTTTCGTGGTGGTTTCTGTGTCTTTCCTGGGGTGACAATTTTAAGAAAGCCATAGTAAACTATTGACGAGTCATGTGTCTAGGTTGTTGGATTGGATTTTGGGTCAGGAACGGGGGGGATAGTTAATAGTGAATCTGAAGTTTTGGTTGAATGAAATGAATTAGATCAGTACGAGAGATAGGAATCTAAAATAGTGTTCTTTGTATTTCACGATGGATCTAGGGAGTAGTGGTATGAATGCTGGAGGTGGTAAACCAGGACCCTCCAATATGGGAGGTGGAGATATAAATGCAGTATTGTGCAACGTCACCCAGCAGGTGATGGCTGAGATGGCTAAAAGCATGGGAGAGCGTGGTTGTACAATCGAGCAGTTTAGGCAGATGAAGCCTCCATCTTTTACTAGAGGAGCTAACCTTGTTGTGGCTGAAAATTAGGTTCAAGATATTGAGAAGATTTTGATGGTGCTTGCATGTACAAATGAACATAAGGTGTCATTTGCATCATTTAAACTGACAGGGGAGGCAAAGCACTGGTGGAGATTAGCGCGATTGTTTGAGGAACAGAGACCTGATCCCATGCCAATGACGTGAAGTCGACTCAAGGAGTTGTTCTTCGAGCGATATTTCCCTACTTTTTCTTGAAGTGTAAAGGTAGCGGAATTCCTGCATTTAACTTAGGGGCAGATGACAGTATCGCAGTATGCAACACGATTTATTGAGTTGTCTCATTTTGTACCACACTTGACACCTGACGAGGAAAAGAAAGTAAGGAAATTTGAGGAAGGTCTGAGGCAAAATTTATTCGAGCAAGTCATCAGTTTTCGGGCTCAGATGTTCGCAGAGGTGGTGGACAAAGCTGCTATTATCGAGAGTGACATACAGAGAGGTGTTGTAGCTCAGATTCAGAGGAAGAGGCTTATCCGTTAGGACTTTCATACGAGTTCCAGTTGGGACCCATGGAGAGGAGACCGATATGGAGGTAGTCAGGGACAGATGATGAGGTGCAATGGTCCTCAGAGTGGACGGACTATTCCTACTTCTCCTAGATGTGGCCAGAGGCATCAAGGTGAATGTAGGATGGGAGAGGACATCTGCTATCGTTATGGGAGACCCAGGAAACAGTCTTGGTCATGTTAGGGATTGCTGGCACTGGGACTAACTCCCAGACCATTTTTGGGTGGTTATCAGGCTCCCCGCTGAGGCCAACAAAGGAACATTGCACCGGCGAGGGTCTATGTGTTAACATCGAGTGACGCTGAGGAAAATGGAACGTAGTTAGAGGTACCCATATTGCTTTTTCATATAAAGCTGTTGTTTTATTTGATACAAGTTCCATCCATTCTTTTATTTCATTGGTGTATGCTAAATTGATGGCGTATGAGGCACGGTTGTTAGATGTTGGGTTGGCTGTAGCTACGTTGACTAGATCAGTGGTGAGATGTAGGAGAATACTGAGGAATTTTCTAGTGACAATTCAGGAAAAAGTACTGCCAGCTGATCTGGTGATATTCAACATGCACGATTTTGATATAATTTTGGGTATGCATTGGTTGGTAGTTAATCATGCTAGTATCGATTGTCATTTGAAAGAAGTAATTTTCAAACCTTTAGATGAGCAAGAATACAAATTTCTTGGTTCACGTGTGCGTTCTTCACCACAGCTTGCATCAGCTATTCAGGTAAGGAAACTGATTCAAGATGGCTACTAGGGATTTATTCCCTACATAAAGGAATTGCCAAACGAAGAACTGAAACAAGCCAATATTCCTGTGGTCAGAGAATTTTTAGATGTTTTTTCAAAAGAATTACCTAGTTTACCACCAGACGACCGTGAAGTTGAATTTACGGTGGGTCTACTACCAGGGTCAGCACCAGTATCTAAAGCACTTTACTGAATGGTTCAAGCCAAGTTAAAAGAACTAAAAGATCAATTGCAAGAATTGCTGGATAAAGGATATATCAGGCCCAATGTGTCGCCCTGGGGAGCACCAGTTCTATTTGTGAAGAAGAAATATGGGACCATGAGGATGTGTATAGATTATAGGGAGATAAATAAACTAACAGTTAAGAATAAATATCCTCTTCCCTAAATTGAAGATTTTTTTGATCAACTCCAGGGGACCTAGGTCTATTCTAAAATTGACCTTTGGTCGAGTTATCATCAAGTGAAAGTTAGGGTAGAAGACATTTCGAATACGACATTTTGAACTAGATATAGGTGTTACGAGTTTCTGGTGATGCCATTTGGGTTTACCAATGAATGAGTAGTATTTATGGATTTAATGAATTGGGTGTTTCATCAGTACTTGGACCAGTTTATTGTAGTATTCATTGATGATATACTGGTCTACTCGAGAAGTCTTGAGGAGCACGAGCGTCATTTAAGGCTAGTGTTGCAGACATTGAGGGAGAGAAAGTTGTTTGCAAAATTTAAGAAATATGAATTCTGGTTTAGACAAGTTTCTTTTCTAGGCCATGTGATCTTTAACACAGGTGTATTAGTTGACCTGAGTAAGATAGAGGCAGTGGTGAGTTAGGTGAGACCAAGGAATGTCCAAGAGGTTAGAAGTTTTCTGGGTTTGGATGGCTACTACCGACGCATTGTTGACAATTTCTCCAGACTATTAGGTTACTGACGCGACTCACGAGGAAAAATGTGAGGTTTGAATGGACTGATGACTATAAACAAAGCTTTCAGGAATTGAAGCAAAGGTTAGTCACTGCCCCAGTGTTAGCTATTCCATCAGAAGAGGACGGGTTCGTGATATACAGTGATGCGTCCCTGAAGAGCCTTGGGTGTGTATTAATGCAACACGGCAGAGTTATTGGGTATGCTTCTAGACAACTTAAAGAATGAGAGAAAAACAATCATGTGCCCGATTTGGAGCTAGCTGCAGTGGTGTACGCTCTCAAGATTTGGCAGCATTATCTATATAGAGGAAAATGTGAAATCTTTATGGACCACAAAAGTTTAAAATATTTCTTCACTCAGAAAGAGCTAAATATGAGGCAAAGAAGAAGACTGGAACTTATTAAAGATTAAGACTGCACGATTGGCTACCATCCAGGGAAAGCAAATGTGGTGGCTGATGCATTGAGCCAAAAGTCAATGGGAGTAGTATTATCAGCGGTGGAGATTCAGCACCCTATTCTGATGGATTTGGAGAGATTAGGTGTGAAGCTGATAAAGGGTGATCGCCAGGCATTTATTGCTAACTTGGTGATTCAGCCTACATTAGAAGAAAAGATTAAAGTGGGTCAAAATGTTGATCTAGAATTAGCAGAGTTGATAAAGAAAGTGCGAGATGGATAGGAGAAGGATTTTAGCATATGAGATGACAAAGCCCTGTGGTTCCGTACTAGACTATGTGTTCCTGTGGATGTCAAGATCAAGAGAACTATATTGGATGAGGCTCATAGATCCCTATACACCGTACATCCAGGTAGTACAAAAATGTATCGAGATGTACGGGAATCCTTTTGGTGGAGCGGTATGAAGAGGAATATTGCTGAACTTGTAAAGTAGTATTTGATGTGCCAACAGATAAAGGCTAAGCACTTGAGACCCGTGGGATAGTTGTAGCCACTCTTTATTCCAGAGTGGAAATGGGATCACGTCTCTATGGATTTTGTTACTGGGTTACCACCAGTGCGATAGGGATTGAATGCTATTTGGGTGATCGTTGATCATCTGACGAAGACCGCTCATTTCATCCCTATTAAAGTTGATTATTCCATGGACAGATTGGAAGAAAAATATGTTCAAGAAATAGTTCGCGTCCATGGTGTACCGATATCCATAGTCTCAAACCAAGATCCTCGGTTTACCTCACGATTTTGGAAAAGCTTTCAGGAGACTCTGGGAACATAGTTGGCATTTAGTACTTTTTTTCATTCCCAGATGGATGGTTAGCCTGATAAGATGATCCAGACATTAGAAGATATGCTTTGGGCGTGCGTACTGGATTTTGGGAGTAGCTAGACCTAGTTTATGTCATTTGTTGAGTTTTCTTACAATAACAACTATCAGACCAGTATAGGCATGGCACCTTATGAGGCACTGTATGGTAGGAGGTGTCGTTCTCCTCTTTTCTGGGATGAAGTAGGCGAGGTGAGTTTTGGGTCTAGGGATAGTACAACAGGCGTATGCTAAAGTCCAGTTAATTAAGGAAAGAATCAGTATTGCTCATAGTGGGCAAAAAGCTGTGTAAACACTTGCCGCCAAGAGTTTGAATTTGATGTAGGAGATAAGGTATTCTTAAAGATAGCTCCTCTGAGAGGGGTTATGAGGTTTGGGAAGAAGGTCAAGCTGAGCCCTAGGTATATTGGATTTTTTGAGATACTAGAGAGAGTGGGTTCAGTTGTCTATAGGCTAGCTTTGCCACCAGCTTTGTCTCGAATACATGATGTATTCCATGTAGCCATGTTGAGAAAATGTGTCCCAGACCCGTCCCACATAATCAGTTATACAGAAATGGTGTTTAAAGATTCATTAGCCTTTGAGGATGCACCAGTACAGATCTCAGATCGTAAGACACAAGAATTGCGCACCAAAGAAATTCAACTAGTAAAAGTTTTGTGGAGAAACCATGCTATAGAAGAAGCTTTGTGGGAACTTGAAGAAGAAATTAAACAGAAATACCCACATTTATTTAATGAATTATAGTATTAGTCTGTTGGGTTGGATAAAGATAAAGTTTGTTTAGTGTCGAGTGATATTTATACGTTTGTATTTTAGATTATTGGATAGGTAATGTTTTGGTTTAGGAGGAATTTTCTTTTTGAGTATATTTGTAATCTCCCAGGACCTTGAATGTAACCACGGTATTCCTCTGCCATAAGTGAAGGTAAGTAATAAAATAAGTAGACACTTTTCTTCAGAGTGGTGTATGGTATTAATAGTAAATTTCAAGGAAGAATTTTTTATAAGGAGGGGAGAATGTAGAGACCCAAAGGAATTATATTAATTAAATAATAAAAGGAGAAAGAAAAGAAATTGTAAGGGGGGGTTATAGTAGGTCCTCGTCGACGAACACTTCAAAGTGGCTTATTGGGGTCATCGATGGGGACAGGTGTCTCATCGATGAGAAGATATCGAGAGACCATTCACAGCTCTAAATTTCATCGACGAGGAATACGCATTCGTCAACGAACTTCCTCCGTGGCCTTGTCGACGAAGTGACGTGTCTCATCAACGAATTCGATGAAGGCCAGTGTATAAATAGCCTAAACTCGAATTTCTACAAAATTCTCACGTGAAAACCCTCTCTCTCTCTCTCTCTCTCTTCTGTTCATCCCCTCCCCCTTCTCTCTAAGATTTTGGGCTGGATTCTTACCGGTTCGACAATTTGAAGCCACCACAACACTCCTGGGGAAGTTATCTTTAAGTCTGCTGGAGTGGATCTTTGGTGGGGCTGACTTGAACACCATCCCAAATTCAAGGTAAGGCTTTTTAATTAGCATTTGGCTTTTACGTAGTTGTAGGAAATGTAGTACTCGAAAAAATAATGAAATTTTGTTCTAGGAGATATTGTTTTCGGGGTGTTGAACAAGGAATCCTATGGGTATAAGACTAGACACTGTAGGGGCTTTTCAGTAGTCAGGTAAGGGAAATATGTTATGCCATAAATTTTAGAAAATTTTCCAGAAAATTTTTTATGTATCAGTATTATTGTTCAGTTTTCCATAATTTTATTCTTAATATATCAGGAGATACAAATTTTAAAGCATGGGATTAAATTACTTTATTGTGTGGCATGAGTTTATTATAGTTTAGTATGGTATTTATATAGTTTTACAAATATTATGTTTTACATCTAATTAGTAGGAAAATATTGATATCAATTTTTAGAAAATGTAATTTAAAATAATATTCAGAATGCCATGACTTCAGATCCATAACACTCAGTTATTTAATTTATTCAATTATTCAGTTAGAAATTCAGATTATGTAGAACAGTAATGATGTTATTATTATTTATATATCATGGTAAAAATAGTAAGATAAATATATATATATATATATATATATATATATATAAGTACTAAATAGTATAAGACCCTATGGAGATATTCAGTCTGATTCAGACAGCAGAGCACGGGATCGTTGCTATTTGAAATTAGAGTGCAACCACATATCTCAAATAGTATGTGGATTCCATCTAGTCGCGCCAGAAGAAATTGCAGTCTCCCCAGAAAGTTGGGTTGAGGTGGCCGGTTAGATGAGATAGAATAGGAGTATTCCCAGAGAGACTGCAGTGGGCCAGATGGTTGATAGAAATATGGATTGACTTGCTTGGTAAGCCAACCAGAGTAAGTCCCGCCTATGGGCCGCACAACCCTGTCATGAGGGGTTAAATCATGACATTTAGTTCCCTGGGTATTATCATAAATATTTTTATTTATATATATACAGATATATAGTACAATAACAGTATTATTATAATATTAAAATTAGGTGTGAATAGAAAACTCAGATATCCAGTTGTATTTTAAGCTATAATAAACATGGCCTATATAGTATACTAGACTAGCAAGTTTTACAGTCTCAAGTACTATAATAGTAGATTTAAATGTGTAACTCGGTAGCCACACACTAGTAATAACATATTTCCTGTTAATGAGCGTTGTCTCATCCTAGTGATTTACCATTTTTCAGGTTATCCAGTTAGGCAAGTAGATCAGGTTCGTGGGTAGAGGAGTTCTTGCGCTGCCCTTTCTAGAAGGGTAGGTGTTTCTGTGGTGTCAGTAGTTTGGGGGTAGATCAGGATTTTTGATGACATCATTGGATATTTTGTGATGTATATTTTGGGACTTTTTATATTTCTGGTGTTATATATAATTGTTTACAGTTTCATGTTTACTGCTACTTAGGATGTATAGTGTACAGAGCTTTCCTCAGTGCTCCTTTGGACCTGAGATGTTTTCAATAGTATTACAGACAGATTTGCTACATGTTATATATATATATTAATAAAAAAATGGTATATAGCAGCAAGTCGTTACAAGAACACTCTTGTGCTTGATTGTTGAATGTTGATTGCACATGCAGAGCACTAAGCTTATAGTTCATACATCATTGAGGTGCATAAATTTTATTGTGCTTAGTGGTACATATTCACTTGTTTTAGAGGCATTTAAATTGTATGCAAATTTCATATTGATTATTGTATTCCAGGCATGGGCCTGAAAAAGGAGACTAGCCCTATTGAATAGTCCCGGATTAGCTTAGACCCGGTTAAGAAAGCTAGGTGTACCATCCTGATAAGGTGTAGGTTGAGGTTAACCTCGCTAATTGACCTAGTTGTAATTGATGCCGCTCCAACTGTTAAGTGAGCATTAGTGGAATCTTCGGGCCTGCGAGCTAGAGTTGGGGATGTAGGCAGTATTGGCCGAACCTCGATAACATATCGTGTGTCTGTTTACATTTCCGCAATTTACTTACCGCATGTGTATGTTTTATTGTGAATGCTGCGCAAGATTTATTTTCGGCATATTATTTTTATTTGCGTATTTGGGATTGCTTAGAAAGAACCTAAGTTGCGAAATAATACTGATATCTGATTTAACCTTTGAGAATAAGTTTTAAAATTCCAATTCACCCTCCTCTTGGAAATGCACCAAGTCTAACAATTGGTATTAGAGCCTTGTAGCATTGATTTAAACATTTTTGCTAAAGATCAGGTCGCTCACATTGGTGTATCCCCATTCGGAAAGGGACGATCACCTTCCAGTCCTCCATTATTTTGTGGTATTGATTACACCGCTTGGAAACTTAGAATTGGCTTATTTATAAATTCAATGAACTGGAGGGGCTAGCAAGTGATTGTCAAAGGAATTTGTATGCCAATAGAAAATAATTATAGTTTAATGCATGCAAATTCACATGGCATGGACTTATTGTATTGTGCTTTAGACTCTAATATTTTGCTTGAGATTATGGCATGCACAAATGCGAGGGAGATCTGGGTTGAGCTGGAAAAGAGATATGGAGAGACCCAGGAAAAAGAGACCACCACTCCAGAGGTGTTATGTTTAGATGATCTGAAAGTGGTAAATGATAGAGTAATTGCTTTATCAGACATTGAGGTATATGATTCTATCTCTGCCTCTATTGATGATTCTTGTGTTGAATGTTGTGATATGTCACATGCTGGATCATCTTTTGATAATACTGTTAATGATGCATGCAATGATTCTGGTGAAAAATACTGCAATATATTGTATAATGAATTATTTGATATTCCTTGTGATAAATCTATTGACAAAGCATGCGTTGATTCATATGGTAGTTATAGAGATAAATCTTATACTTAATCATGCAATAAGTCTAATGATAAAAGCATGTCTTCGTGTGAAGAACTAGAATGTACTTTATCTAAACTGCATAAGTTTCTAGTTCAAATGTCTAAACAGAAAATAATTTTGAAGAATAAAAATAAGATAGTGGCAAAGCAATTAAAAGATCTAAGAAAATATCATGCCACCTTAGAGAAGAAAAAGGTTAAGAAGACATTGAAAATTATTTGCCTAAAGAAAGAAATAAAGGATGATAAACCCTTAGGAATTAAAAGAAATAAATCTTTGAAAAAGGGTTCATACTTCAAGTCCCACAGTCATAAAAATGCCTTAATGAGTAAAAGCCGAATAAATAAGCATAATCTTTCACAAGCATATAAAATTTGCTTATTTTGAAAAATGAAATAACACTTTTAATCTACTTGTCCATCTAGAAGTGCTAGAAGCTTAGATAAGGAGAAGGCGTGGGTAGTTATAAAAGCAAACCTTGTAGGATCTAAGGAAGATCATATTCCAATAGAAATTATATAAATATTTTAATCTTCCCTTAGTTCTTAGGTTTAGGGGTTATGATTACTTTAGGCTTAGGGAATGATTCAGGGTTAATATGTATAAATCTAGTATCAGCATCCACTTCCAATTGGACATGGTATTTAATTCAAAATGCTTAACCCATGCTAACATGAAGATCACAAGTTTAAGCATGCTTTTGTCCATTGCACAGAATTGAGCTTTAGGGATTCCTCTTGCTTTATATCACCTTACCCTAATCTCATTAGTCAAAATATGGTCATCACTCTAGGTATAAGCACTAATAATAAGTTCTTATTCTACTGGTGCTTATTTAAAGACATACTTCATAATCGAATTAGAGACATCCACTAGGGGATTGTTTCCTTTGAGTTTAAATTGTAAATCCTATAATTTTGGTTTATTTCTTCCATAAGAAATCTTTATCATACCACGATCACATCAGGTAATGATCCATCCTCTCATTGGTTCGTATCCTTGCTCAAAAACTGTGATCATAGTCGAAAGATACATTCCAATCTCCAAAGAGCATTGGTAAAAAATATTCATATTCTCCTATATACTCTTTGCCAAAATAGTTAGGACATTTTCTTTAGAATGCTTATCTTGTGTAATGTCTTTATACTACCAAAATACTCTTCTGAACATATTAACGATTTAATCTTTAAGAGTATTTATCCCTGTTAGCTCCATAAGCTCTCAAACGTTAACATAAAATTATTTAGAGCTTCATCTCATTTGATCAAGCTGAATGGCTAAGTTAGTTACAGTAGTTCTTAATATAGATAACGCATAAACTTCAAGGAGACCTATGCACATGCATTTAAAATTCATAGTCATTCAAACTCGTGCCTTTCACACAATGAAATTCATAAAATAAAAAAAGGCATGTGCTGACTTATGACTCTAAATAAGTATTGTGTATGACTTTTTGGTCCGATAAGCCTAAGAACTCAAAGCTAAGGTAAAATCATTGAAAATATTATAACTCTTGGTTATTGAACTTGAAGATGAAACAAAGGCATAAAGTGCATAACTCAAGGGGAGCATCTATTCTTTCATGGTTATATAAATTAAAATGCTCTCATATTTTCATGCCTAAATGTTCATGTGAATACTACAATGAATTTACAACTATCTTCTATTATCTACTGTTTATTTTTTTGATGGATAGTTTATGTCTTTTCATAGCACGAACTATTATTGAACTATATTGTATATCTTGAGTTGATTATACTACTTGATTGTATGCTTATGTTGAAAGCCTCCTGTATGGCGAATGCAGTTGATGAGAATTGCATGTTGGTAGTGGATATAGGCTCTCATGTGCCTTGAATTGAATTATATATTGCTTATTTTAACCTATCGGGTATAGGTTTTATGGGAAAATTTTCGATTTACAGACGGCATGCTGCCAAAATTTCGACATGAATTTTCCTAAAAGTAAAACCTTATACATAGATGATTATGATAAAATTAATGTTAAAATATTTTTGAAAACGATGAGTGAAAACTCAAATATATAATTAAACTTCATCCTAACATAATCATCAAATGCTTAGAAAGGTTCAAATCCATCCCTATAGGAAGAACATAAATGACTTATATGCATCACTTTCGTCTACTGAAATATTGAGGCTCTTCTGAAATCCCTGAACATTATATCCTGCACTTGAGGTTCTATGATTTGATATGGAATGTTCTTGGGTCATGAACTACATAGCATATCTCAATATACATTCTTTGATGCATTTATGGTCTATAGGGACAGCTATACTAATCAAGTGACAAATGTAATTGACAAATACTCAGTATAGTAGATTTTAAAAATTTGGAGTGATGGCTTATACTAGTAGGCATAAGGAAATAATTCTCTATCTGGCATAAGTAGTTTATTGCATCTAAGATAGAATTCAAATTGATAGGGGGAGCATCTAAAATTAATATGTCTATCATGTTATGCTTACGCTCACTAACACTTTTTAGCTTAGATCTATTTTGAATCGAGTGTGGCATGTGCTTAACTGAAATGATATTATTGAAAATCTTTGTTTATATTGTCACAGCTGTTTGTATTTGCCATATGATCTTGCATGTGATTGTTAAATTTTTAGGATCATTATGGTTTTGATTTTCTGGTTATATTGTAGTATGTGCTTCATTGACAAACTAGAAAATTTATGCTTGCTTGTTTCAAATTAAAGTTTTTTTTTTTTTTTCAGCAAGCATATGCACCCAGTATTTATTGAAAATTTTATGGGGATATATTTTTATACATATGTATATCTATATATATTTAAATATATACATTTATGAAAGCAAGAATTGAACTTATATAGAATATATTTTATGTCTTGCTTGTGTGCTTAAATGCCTTCATGAATTGTGCTTTCTCTGTATTAAAATTTTATGTCATGAAATCTCTTAAGGGTGTTGCATTACATAACTGGTTCATGGTTCTTACATGAAATGCATACGAACTAGTTAAACTGCTTTTATGCTCAAACCTTCTATTTGGTATCATATGTCGTGTGCTTTTAACTCAAATCTTTCACAGGTAATATGATATGATTTAAATTGCTATGGTTTGTGGATAATTCTAGTCTAATTATGTTTGTTATATCCTTTGAACTTTTTAAATGACCAGTTATACAGTTTGTGTGCTTAATTGCTATATTTCATACTTTATGAGGATATCTCTATCATTCATTTCGTATTGTATGGCTATTCATATCTCTTGGATGATTGAGTGTTATACCTCTGCTTATTATATTGATCATACTAGACTGTTTGAGTTGAGTTAGTTATTGAAAATCATTTGTTGAACTCAATCAGGTCATTTCAATATAGATATTCTTTTGGGAAATGTTCTATTTTCAAACAACATGCTGTCAAAATTTTTAACAATTTCCCAAAACCATATTTGTATTTGAATGATAATTATCTTTTATCTGCCTATATATACTTAAATGTTTATTTAGGCTCTTTTTGTTATTGCCAAAAGGGGGAGAAGTAGGCAAGTATTTGTCATCATCAAAAAGGGGGAGATTGTTGACCTTATGGGTCATTCCCAGTTTTGATAATGACAAATACTTACCTACTTCTCCCATTTTAGTAATAGCAAAAAGGGCCTAAATAAACATTTAAGCTCAATCACCTGGAAAACCTAAAAAGATTGATAATTCGACGAGGTGAGACACCTTTCAATAAGGAAGAAATAATTTACAACAATGTGTGGCTGAAGTGTTTAATATATAATTAAAATATACACAGTTATAGTCCATTATCCATAGCATCCATGTAATAAAATTCATAAACACACCGTCATCAACTTCTCTGTCACCCAATCACTTATGTACATACATAATTATTTTTACTGATAATTCCCAAGAATAGAGAAGTCTACCCGCCCATACAAGTAGATTCCCTCTACTCTAGTGCTAACACTAAGGCACTCACCTTTCTTAGTAAGCCCTCAGGTTACGTATCCAGGTAAAGTCACAGAGAATAGGGAAGGTCACCCACCCATATAAGTGGCTTCCCTCTACTCTCGTATCCAAAAATAATCACCAAAGTACTCGCCTTCCTCAACAAGCCCTCAGGTGGAGTAATCTACTTTACCATAAATACTTAACTAAAGTTACTCACAACCATTGCCAATCATTTCAAAGAGTTCCACACACATATGCACACCACAATCAATCCACACAGGATAATCCACACAGTCTTCAATCATACCCACACAGAGTCCATAAACACACCGAATACAACGTCCACACAGGACTCTCATCGATATAGAAAATACATGTCCATATAGGACTAGTCCACATAGGACTGTCATACATACAACATACATGTCCACACAGGACTATCAACCACACTGGTTTCATGATCCACAAAGGACAAACCATCTCACAGATTACAGCACAAACTACCTTGTTCATGGTAAATAGGTAAACAAAGTCATCATACCACTGCCAATGTTTACCCCCAATATAAACGCCCATATAATGACCTCCTCATACCACTACCAACGTTACATGACGAGTATATCAAGTATGATATAGAGACCTCCTCATACCACTACCAATGTTATATTGCAATTTACATAAACCACAACACAAATCAATAACAAATTTGACCATTCAAACAAATCCACACAATTACCACAGTGTACACAATCAACCAGTATTTTCAACCAACCAAAATTTGCAACCCAACGATATTCGCAATCATAATGATTTATCATTCCACAATACTCATAATATTTAAATAGCAAAGTTAGTTTCATGCCACATAGTTTTTCCAAATATAATATATAATCAAAACCATATTTTTGTTTCCTACACCATTTAGTATAATTTACCTAAATATATAAAAATTTATGCCCAAAAATTATCCACTTAAAAATTAATAAAATCCTGTTATAAAGTATTTCCCCTTACCTGCTCCTCGGAATTTTTGCCTAAAATCAACAAAACGAGATCCTTTATTACAAAAATTCCAACTTACTCAAATCTTAGAAAAATAACCATTTAACACTTCTTAGGCTCCAAATAACAATATATGTAAAGAAAACTCAAATATAACTCACTTGCCCTGATTTTGGGATGTTTCCCCAAAACTCCAAATCAATGATCAACTCCCGTAGCCTTGCAGAGAACGATCCTACGAATCTCATGGATTGTCAAACCAGGTCAAATCTAGCCCGTAATTGAAGAGAGAAGGCTGAGGGTCCCTTTGAGAGAGAGAGAGAGTGTGTGAAAATTCAGAATTTTTCTCGCTGAAAAATGAAAGCAACTCTATTTATAGGCAAGGCCTCGTTGAGGAGACACGTGGACTCATTAACGATCCCATGAAGAACACTCGTCGATAAGGCCATGAACTTGTCAATGAGTTTCAGAATATCTCAAACCCTCTCAATTAATCCTCGTCGACAAGACATGCAAACTCAGCGACAAGGCTCAAAAGATTGCCCGTTGACGAGAAAAACTAGTTCGTTGACGAGTGCCTACTTATTACCCTTTTAAAGTTTCTCTTCCCCCTTCTTATTTTCCCTTTTTATTTTATTATCTTTCTTATTATTTTAAATAGTTAAAATTTTTCAGGTCGTTACACCAACATTGTAGTCTATAATTTATTTCTTTTTCAAGGACATTTGTTTCAAAGCAGCACTTCCCAACCAATTACTCCTTCCCTAAGTTCAGCAGCTTAGTTTTTATTTATGGATTTAAATAAAAGTAGTACAAAATTACACTGACTTTCAATTCAATCTACTCGATTCAAATCTATAGCCTGAAATCCAACCTTCCATCTAGTCTTTGAAATGCAAGGTAATGTTGGGGATTCTGCATACACCTGTGTTGGCCTAACATGGCTTTCGAATCTTATTTTGATGATAATAAATCAAGTTAATTTAACACGTTGTGGTTTAAGTGATGATGTTTCAAGAAATCAAACATATAAAATTTCAAAAAGTTCAAGCATTATAAGTTCAAGTTCAAGGATAAGAGTCCAAGATCACAAGTGTTATGAAAGATTGCATTCCAAAGGTCAAAAGGTCAAAAATAGACAAACCTTATGAAAGCTTGAAGAATATTGAAGTTCAAGACAGGATGGACTCAAAGCAAGATATACATGAAGACTTCAAGATTAGAAAAGTTTTATGTCTTAAGGAAGTCTTGTGTAAGTACTTCAATTAAAATCAATATGAGTGCTTTCAAGCTCATTAGGGTTAACCATGGACTTAGAGACCATATTTTGAAAACCCTGAAAAATACTTTCAAAAGTATCAAAAAAGGTTGGCAAGAGTTTTTTGGAAACAAGTGTAAAAAGCATTGTTTTTATTGCCCAAGTGATTGCACCTTGACTAGTCAAACGACTGACATTTATGCTGAATTAAAATTGGGAAGACAGTATAGGCCTAGGCAATTGACCCCTGAGAGTCTAGGCGCCTAGCCCTGTTCTGACCTTGATATTATGATGAATATCAAAGTTCAAGCTACTGACCCCGATGAGTCCAGGCTACTGACCCTCGTAATGGCTATTTTAATACAGCATTTTAAAGTTTCCAAATTATGTTACTTGTGCCCCAAATTTTGTCAAAACTTGGGAAACACTCTAAATAACTTAGGCAACACAAAAATATGACTTTTTAATTCTATAAATACATGATTTCACAAATAAAATCAAACCAAGAATTCAAAACAACAATCAAGCTTATAATTCTCATACTCTTCCAAAAGCCTTCTTGCTCACATACTTACTGGAGTTTTTTTGAGATTTGTTGAGGTATTTTTCACTGATCTTTGAGCATAAATTCTGAGTTTGATCAATCAAAAGAAAGATCCCGATGATATATTCGCTAAGCTTCAATTCTATTCTTCATTGACATTTATATTCAAGTATTCTTAGCTATGCTATTACTTGTACTAATCTACTCTATTTTAGAGTGATTCTTGTATGCAAGAAGTTTTCTTGTTTTCTTATTTTCTTGATAGTTCAGGGTTGTTGAATCGTTGTACAGAGCGTGGGATATCGCTTAGAGAGGAGAGCGCTATCCTATTGAAGGAGTGTTGTAAAGGTTTTCTCCACCCATAAAGGAGTGGTATTGTGGAATCCTTAGGTGTGTTGCCTAAGGCAAGGATGTAGAAACTCAGACTCACTCTCTTCCCTACTCTCTTGATTTTCTGCACATATATACTACATGGTTGTGTATTAAATTGTTGAAACTTAATTTGCTTTTGGGAATTACGGAAACTAAAAGGAAGTACGTTGGTTGATTAATATATATTGCGGAAACCGTATAGGAGTACGTTGATTGATTAACACTCAAATCTTATTAATATTCAAAGTGGGTTGACATATTCAAAAGCTAAATCTTGGAAGCACTGTTGCAATTCATACATCATTTAATAGATTAACTTGTGGATTGTGTTGGCTTATTGATTGGGTGTTAATTTAAATTGCTGCAAGATCAAATTGATATACTCTTTCGTAAAGATTTATTTAAAAGTGAATTTGATTTTCAGATGATAATGTAATTGAAATTCAAACCATCCTTGTGTGACTACTAAACAACAATAAGTTGGGAAAAGAATTTTTAAAAAAAGAGTTCAAGGAAACTTTTAAAACCCAATTCACCCCCCCCCCCCCTCTTGAGACTATACCTTACTTTTCAACCTGTGGTGATTCTGAGCATCTTGACTTTAATATTTTTTTAGTTTAGTGTGTTGAAGAGAAACCTCCATGTTATGGTTTTGGTTTACTGACTGAAAGTGTTAGTTGCTTCATTTTAATACATGCACACCCCTGGTCCTCTGGATGTTGGATTGCTAGAAGCAAACCCTACTAGAACTCTGGCAAGACCATTCATGCCAACGTACAGAGGAACTTGATCTTGCAATGCGACTTGAAGGAGACTATAACGTAAATTCTTACCATCTTGAGGTTAAAGAAGTGCAAGCAAATTGGGATGCTCTTATTAATTCAAGATGGGTGTTTTCTATATGAAAATTTCTAAGTTAAAAACAATGAGGTTTTTCCTTTTTTGATTTTTTTAAAATAAAATATTAAATAACAGTTCGGTGGAAGTTTTATTTCCCAGTTTAATGTGTTGAAGGAAAACTCGCTGGACCATCCAACGAGTTTTAAATAACTAGGGCTGGTCACGCATGGCAGCAAAAACTCACTAGATGGTCCAATAAGTTTTCCTTAAATTTCGCTGAACCATCCAACGAGATTAGCCTACGAAATGAACCGTCGTCTGGCGCATGAGCAAAACTTGCTGGTCGAGTTTTTGAAGTCTTCTTCTTCCTTCATTTTCCTCGCGAAATTTCAGAGTGGCAAGAGTAGAGTAGATTACAACTGAAGTAGTGGCCAGACGATTGGACGCTCGTAGTTGGTGACTATTGGAGGGAGGAGTCGAACGTCACTCATAGGCTCACCGAACGTTGGGAAGGAATGTATAAAAAAGGGAGTATATATTTTGCTTAAACTTAAACTCTTATATTATTTCATTTAGATTTGTTAGTTTAATTAAAAGATTCATTAGTTTGATTCATAAATTAGTATTTCAAACATTCAATTTTTTGATTGGAAACATAATTCGAAAACCCCCAATTTAGGCTTAGGTTTGATTCTGTTTTTCATATTTTACTTATTTGAATTTGTTATATATTTTATGTGTAAATTTTTTTGGGTAATTTTCTGTTAGTTATAAGTTTGAATTTTAGATTTTAAATTTCATTTTGTATGGATTTGGATAAATTTTAAATAAATTTATATTTGATTTTATTATGTTAGTTATACTTTTTCGGATTTAGGTGTTTTAAATTTGTTATTGAAAAAAAAAATTAAGGTAAAGTTAATAAATTATAAAAATCAGAATGTTGAAGTGTTCATGAATTAACAAAAATCTAAATGAAATAATATAAGAAAGAATGTGATCAGTGTTTTCCTGACTTCTCTGCACGCAGTAATCACAAGCTGAAACCATCGATATTCTTTTGGTCTGAATTTTGTCATCTATTGCCAAGCATCTAAACCAGGCTTCCCATAAACACATTGAGAATCTTCTAGGCAATAGTGAATGCCAAAACCAGTCATTCCACTCAAAATCATCACTTCTACTCCTCACTTCCTCCCATGCCATTTTTGTAGAGAAATTACTGTCGGGGGTAGGCTTCCAGATGAATATATCCTGACCACTTTTACCAGATGGCACATTATGCAAGATTCCATTGTTCTGTAAGCCCCAACCAAATCCATTAATAAATCCGAGTTCCAGTTGTTATTCAGCCAGCAGTCCTTAATGCACAGCTTCTTTTTTGAAATATCCTCAATGTGCACCGCTAATGGGCCTAATGTAAGCCACCTATCGAACAAAAAAGAAGAGTTCCCACCTCTCACCAAAATTTTAACATTATCCATAACTTCCAGAACGGTGGCCATCACTGATTTCAAGAACCGAGAGTCATTTGCTCTCCCATTCCTTATTAATAAATGATCATTTCTATAATATTTAGCCCTAGAAAAACCTGACCACGGATTGTTAGAAGTGAGCAACATGAAGGTAAATTTCATAAGAAGCGATTTTTGGACTTCTTTAAAATCTCTCAAGCCCATACCCCCTTCTGAGGTGGGTTTACAAATTTTCTCCAAAGAGCGCCAATGAATCTTCCTTTTACCTTTCACCTCTCCCCATAAAAAATTAGAAAGAAGAAAGTTGATGCAAGTAAAAATGACCTGTGAAACATTAATAACCGACATCAAATATATCGGCATGGTAGACAACACATGTCTTAATAAAATCAATCTTCAATTTTATTTAAGACTTTGTTATAGTTTCTATTTATATTAAAATTAGGAAATATAAAATTTTGTTAAAACACAATTAAAAAATTAAAAAATAAATATTGAGGATGTGTCGAATAAACACAATAACGAGGTATTATGCCATGTGCTTATATATACATTTTTTTTTCGTAAGTCTTTACTATTTCCTAAGGGTCGGTCTAAATGGCAGGAAGTTCAAGCAATGTTCCGCTGAATGTGTTGTTGTATGTTAGAGGAAGGGGAAATTATCACAGGAGTAGAAGGTGTGTTGACCTTGTAGACACCCTATTTTTACCCTAACCAAATAGAACAAGGGTTCCCTTTTATTTTTATTATTATTATTATTATTATTATTATTATTATTATTAGCATTAGTATCTTATTTTGGCTATTATTATTTTATTATTTTTAGTAATGTTATCATTATTATTATTATTTATTACTTTTAATATTAGTATTATTACTTTATTTTTATTAATTTTATTATTATTATTATTATTTTACCAATAGTATCTTAATTTTTATTTTTACTATAATTATTTATTATTATTTACTGTTAGTAGTAGTATTATTATTATTATTACCTTATTGATACTTATATTATTATGATAATTATTATTATTATTATTATTTCCATTTTCATTATTATCATAAGAATAAAAGCATAAAAAAAAGAAAAAGAAAAATAAAATCAAAAAAAGGAAGATTTTTTTAGGGTTTTCAAAATTTTTTTTATAAAAGATGGGGGAACTCATGCGGCTGGGGGGGGGGGGGTGGCGCGGGGGGCGCAGGCCAGAACACCAAAATTTTCTTTTATCCATCTTCTTCTTCAGCTCCTGCCCTAACTGCTCCCTGCCTCCCTCATCTCTCTCTCTCTCTCGTCACTCATCACAGCTAAGCCCAGCCTCCATCTTCTTCTTCAACCCCACCAGCTTCCAGCAGGCACGAGTCTCCGCTGCCCCATCAGATCACTTCATCACCGTTGCAGCCGAGAGCTCTAGCACGCACCGAGCCATCCTCCTATCCCTTACGTTGCACATCATCTCCACACCAGCCACCCAGTGCCGCCGCCATGGCAGCCTTCACCCTTGGCGTCTCTCGGACTCTCTTCTCAATCCCGGCAACACTGGCGGACCTCCCATCTCCGGTCATCAACTCTGGAAAAAGCAGCAGACCATCCTCGGCTCCACGACTCACCACCCATCCCAGTCACCACCATCTTCCTCACCACCACAGGACCACCCACGCCATCATCGTCATCGTTGCTCTCCGGCTACATCTGCTCCAGATCTCCACGAGCCTCGACGGCAAGACCTCCCAGTGCCCCTTGCTCCATTCTCCGGCAACCCCCTTGGTAAGTTCCCTTGCCTACACTAACTCACACACGCACACACACACTGAAACACTCTCACATGCACACATGGCCCACGAGAGGCCTCCTGGCGAGCGTCTCTGCATGCTGTCTATATACACACGCACACACAAATATATATATACTGGTGTTGTTTTGATTTCAATATGTAAGGTTTAGGCTTTTTTATTTTATTTTATTTTATTTTCGCATATGTATGTTATGCTTGTTTATTATTATTTTATTAAGTTTTTATTTATCTATTCATTTATTTTATTTTATTTTGCTTATTATTAGTATACTTGCTGGACAATTAGAGAGGAGTTTTAATGTGTTTTATGTAATATTCATGTTTAAGCTATTTTATATATTCCTTAATACTATTGTCATAGGATTTGTAATATAATAATATTATCTACAGTGGTTAACATCCTTCTTTAAATTTTTACAATGGTAAATATTAACTAGTTTATTTTTTTTCCTTGTGGCAGGATTTTTATTCATATTTAAATTTTTTTTACTAATTGATTCATTTTTCTTGGGTGCAGAAATTTTTTTTATGTTCATATTTAAATCTTTATTATTATTATTATTATTATTATTATTATTATTATTATTATTATTATTTTATATCTTTCTTTATGCATATTAAATACTAATTGATTTATTTTTCTTGGGTGCAGGATTTTTGTTCATATTAAATATTTGCTTTATGTTTAAATATTATTATTGAATTTGTGTTATTTAAGTCATAGCTCTTTAGGGTATGTTGTAATATTATTGTTTATTGGTATTTTTGTCATGTATATAAATAGGTAATATGGTAATATATTATTTCATATTATTTTTATTATTATGGTTTATTAGGTTATAAAGTTGTTATGCATATATAATTTAGGTATATTAGGGTTTATTATATTGTTTCTATTATCAAGTATATGATATAATTCATTATTTTGTATTGTACGTAATATAATGGTTGACCATGTAATATTATATTATTATCATATTAACTATTTAGGATTGTATATTGAATTTGATTTGATATATTACTATAAGTCTAGAAGTTACCATACTCATTGTTTACATATTAGTAATAGCTTGAATATGTTTCCATAAGTTCACTATTTGTTTGTCTTTAATTTGATTTGTTCCATTAATTAATTGTTTATATTTGTGTGTATTGAATCTTTAATTGGGTGTTAATATTAAGGTAAATAAAATATGTATATTACTATTACCATAAATATTGTTATTATTCCTATCATTATTTATTATTATCCTTATCATTTATTACTTACTATTATTATCATATCTATTATTTACTATTATTATTTATTCGTTGTTATTACTATTATATTTACTTCGTATATTAGTATGGTATTATTATGATTTTATATACTACTATTATAGTGTAGCGTTGCAATATTAATATGATATTATTAGTATAGGACTATTATTATAGTAATATGTTTTTATTATTGTCAATATTGTCATCACTTTTAATTAGTACTAATGTTAAATATTTTTGGTATTTTTATTCCTTGGGTATATTTATATTTTGTATCACGTATTATGATATTTATTTTTATTATTTTATAATACTATTTATTTTCGTGTATGTATATCCGTTTGATTTTATTGCGGGGGTATGAGCCTTCGGGCATCACGTACCTTAAGCTCTGAGGGAAAATATATATATATATATATATATATATATGTATATATTATATTTATTTAGTTGTTTATTTATTTTCCATGTGTAGTTATAAATTCATAAAATGAGTAATTTAAAGACTTACTAGATTAACTTAGGGATAATTCCAAATTAGTTAGGTACCATTCGTAAGAACACGCGTGTAGGGGGTGCTCGTACCTTCCTCTCGCGTAACTGAACTCCCAACCCCAGTTCTGGTAACGTAAACCGTTCTACCCCTAACGAGGTAGTAATCATGTGTTCTAACCACACTAAAAGGTTAGTGGCGACTCCGACATTCCATATTTTTCCTTGAAAATTAAAATTAATTTTTATTTCACCACCTGGGGCACACGTGCTCCCGGGACATTGCGACAGCTTGGCGACTCCACTGGGAAAATTTGAGAGTCGAGCCAGTAATTAATTAGAAATTATCCCAAGTTCAAATTTAATAAATATTTTAATTACTCCTTATTTTGTGAATATTGTAATTTGTAAATAACCTTGATTAATTGTAAATATTTTATTTCCATTAATTAAAATTATTTTGTTTCCTAAATTTTTGAATATTAATTGTAGATATTTTGTTTCCAATTAGTATATTAATTGTAGATATTTTGAATAAGTATATTAATTATAGATATTTTGTATACTAATCGTAAATATTTTGTTTCCATATATATTTTTTTTAAAGTAAGCATATTAACTAAAAATATTTTGTTTCCAAATTTTTTGAATCAACATATTAATTGCAGATATTATGTTTCCATATCTTTTGAATAAATATATTAATTGTAGATATCTTATTTCCATATTCTTAATAGCATGTGAATAAATGTGGGAATAGCGGGATTAGGTTAAAATTTGAATTCACACACTTTCACGCTCTATACCCGAGCTTTCCTTGCTAGGATTAGATAGGAGTGTAATAGCGTCAGTCCCTTCGTGGCAGAGCTTGATGGGACCCGCGAACCACTCCACTCAGTGCGGGTTTTATCCGGACCCCTGTGGGGGAGGATGAAATTCCAAACTTTGGACCTTTTGTCAATAGGGTTAGAACCTACCCACATATACTTATATATAGTTTTCCTTAACTAGGATAGTGTCATGACGAACCCTGTATATACATACCTACCCTGGGTCGGGACATCCTTCTCCCCATACCGTCTATTGTATATATGTTGTGAGATATCTTGTATTATACCATGCATTCTGCATCCATTTTAGACTTATATACTACTTAGCAAGTATTCTGAAAAAGCCCAATAATGAGACCATGGTCCATCCTTTCAAAAGAATGAAGAACTTGGCCCAAGCATTTTATAGGTCGGCCCAACCCTTTCCAAATAACTTGGACCCAATTCTTTAAAAACAAACTTGGGCCCGACCTTTTCCTAAGCAAAAACTCGATCCAGGCCTGATTTTCAAAAGGGATCAAACCCAAATTTCAAAAGTGGGCTTTGGCCCTATTACCTAAAATTCAGGCCAACATTTTTCAAGTAATCCAAGCCCAATTCCTTTTCAACTAGGGCTTTAACCAATCATGAAATAGCTCGAAGCCCATATTTTAAAATACTTGAGGCCCAAGTGCACATTAAAGTCCACAAGTCCACATTGAATGAATCCAACGGGTTGACTAGCTTGGGTCAACCCCAACCTCAGAACATAATCTGACCTTTCATAGAACCTGAGGTACATGGACCGTTAATTAGGAAAGGAATGGTTAAAGGAAGATTTGAATTGGAATCGTGGCCCATCAGTGGTCATGTTAATCTTGAAATCTCTCATTAGTGGAATTTTTCTAGAATATTGGCAAAGTAGTCATTTAGGTTACATCGTATTCATGCATTTCATTTCATACATAGTCATGCACGATAGGTTGCATGCACACTCATATCTTTGTTTGTATGTATAAGTACATTAGTTGTATCCATATATAAATACCTATTGCATACCCTGATCATGCGTCAAAACACATTCACTCATGCAGTACATAATTGTGCATTCATGGTTCTAAAAAGAAATTTTTTGGTTTTTAGTTCCTAATCAAAGAGGTGGTTTGAGTAATATAAAGTAATAATTGAGACCACCACACATCAGTACAATACCAGGCGAAGAGCGAGAGAAATGAGTGAACAATTGGAAAATAGAGTCTTGGGTCTAGAACAAGGACAAGAAAAGATAAATGATAAGATAAGTAAGGTTCTGGAGTTACTGATGAACAAGGGAAAGGCAGTGTATGTTGATCCTGAAGTAGATGTGGACCCTGCTCATCCCCTAGGGTTCACCCTAGATCATGGACAAACATCAATTCCACCACCTGGTATCATGGGGGGCCCACTGCCAAATATGCCTCCTTTCATCCCTGTTATGCCAGCACAAGGGTTCCCAGTGGTAGGAACTCCTCCATTAGTATCTTTTAATATGGGGATGAACAAATCTGAGACTGAGCGTCGCTGTGACGTATTGGAAGAACATTTAAAAGCAATGGAAGGAACTATTTCTTTTGATTCCATTAATCCAAATTATCTGTGTTTGGTGCCAAAAGTCACCCTGCCACCAAAGTTCAAAATGCCATACTTTGAAAAGTTCGATGGGACCCGGTGTCCTCGAACGCATTTAGTGATGTACTGCCAAGCAATGGCCGCTTACTCAGACGATGAAAAACTAATGATGCATTTTTTTTCAAAGCAGTTTGACTGGGTCCGCTATCCGTTGGTACATTCAGTAAGATAAGGCTCAAGTTCGCACTTGGAAGGACTTGGCCAATGCCTTTATCACTCACTACCGCCATGTGACGGAAATGGCCCCTGATCGAATGATGCTATAAGAAATGGAAAAAAAATCCATCGAAACATTCAGAGAATATGCTTATAGGTGGAGAGATATGTCGATCCAAGTGGAGCCCCCGGTGAGTGACCGAGAGGCCATCGCCTTGTTCGTGAGCACATTAAAAGACCCCTACCGCACACATCTTCGAGGAGCAACTCCCCACGATTTTATGGATATCGTGGCTGCGGGAAGAAGAATTGAAGGCGATATCAAGGCGGGCCTAGTCAATGATAGTAGCATAGAAACTGGTTTAGGCAAAAGGTGGACTAATAGGAAGAAGGAGGAAGAGGCACAAATGATACAGGAGCAGTTTAATTGGAAGAATCAGTACACCAGAGGTGGGAACCAATGGCCCAAGAGAAACTTTGGTTTTGAGCCCATGGTAAATCAAATGGCGCATACAGGCACAAGGCCCCAGATTGTTCACTCTGGTCCTACGTTCACCCCACTGAATCAGCAAGCACAAGACAGGAATGTGACCAGAAACTTTCGAAGGGTGGACCCTATTCCTATGACATATGCCGAATTATTTCCTCAGCTGCTAGAAAGGGGCATGGTATCTGCAATCCCTGGGATGCCCGTTGCGAACCCTCCTCCACAGTGGTATGACCCTGGGGTTCGTTGTGAGTACTATGCTAACTCTCCCGGTCATACTATTGACCGTTGTTGGGCTTTCAAGCATAAGGTGCAATCGTTAAGAGATGCAGGATGGTTAGCTTTTGATGACAAGCAACCAGGAGTCCAGGGGAATCCTTTGCCCAAACATGAGGAAGGAAGTAGTTAACATATCAGGGAGGTTCCCAAATCAATGGTTTCAATCGTTATCCACGAAGGCTAAAGTGATGGAGTACCGAACTTTTGACTATCTAATCCTTTTCAGTTGATGTTCTTTTGTTTTCCATTGTTATTTACTTTTTGTAATCCGTGGACGCCTGTGTCTCGGAATATTTTCTATATTCAATAAAATGAATTATGCATTTAGTTATCTTACTTGCATCACGAGTCCAGTTGCCAAATATTGTTTGCTTACATTTCATGCGGGAATAGGGAAAGTAATATTGCCAGTATTCACAAGCTGGAAAGAGCTGTTAATTTTGAAAATTCAACCCAAGAGGCTAAAGTAGAGAAGGATCATCAAATTCAGATGTTATGAAAAAACATCTTACTTTCCAAGGAATTCAACGAAGCGGCTATGCTGTTTTGATAATTTCCTATCAATTCATCACTCATGTTTTGATCAAATGATGGATGGCCCTCTTTGGCTGATCAGTTATCCCTGAAAGAACCCAAACAATGATTTACCATTTGTCAACCAAGTTGAGCCTGAATGTTAAACTAGTTTTTGTTTTCTTAAAAGTCATATCTCCAGAAATCTAACTTGGGCATGGGTACCTTAGCATTTGGCAAATCATTGAAGACAATAGTCATTACCAAAAGGATGGCAGGCCATTGTTCTGCTACCCAAAAAAAAGTCAAATATGAAATCCCTTACAAACCTTTTTTGAGCCTGAAAGATTCATTTCTTGATTAACCCGTCAAAGGATCACACCCCACACTGGGGCAGTTTTTAAAAGATTGGTCTCAATTGAAGTTCAAATGAAAATGAAGTCTAGATTCCTTTCTAAAAGGAAAAGTGAAAGTTGCAGTAAAAGAAGGAAAAGAAGATTGAATAATGAAAGGAAAGAGAAAGAAGAAGAAAAGGGAGAAGAAAGAAAAATATGGGACATAATACATATGTGATCTTTGACCAAATTACCCTCAATGAAATCGATAAATTTTGAGCCTTATTTAAATCTTTCTTTCTTCAACCCATACCCTTAGCCTACATTACAATTCAAATGAAAGTCTTGACCAGATTGGTATACATTTTTGTCTTAAATGATTTGTCAGACTCAATGTTGAGTCTGAACTACGTAATGACCTGATCCTGAAAAGGTACGTAGGCAGCTTGTTTAAATAACAAATTCGGTCAACATCTTGCAAAACGCCTCAACTCAAATTGGGGGCATAAAACATTATTTGGGGTGGTATATTTGAGCCTTAGTTTCCCTTTTATTCTAAAATCCTACATCCCTAAGCCTACGTTTCGTCCCGAGTCTTAAAGACCATCTTGAGATCAAAGCATGGGTTGATGGAACTGGGGCAGTTGAAGAGAAGGACAGTCATTTAGGCTGGGAAATCAACGTTATACGCCTTTTGAATACTAGTATGAATTTTTCCCTATGATAGCCTTGAAACATGGTAAAACATTTATTTTATGCAGATGGCCTTGATTTAGCAAGTTGATGTCATAGTTGCATAATCATTCCTCATTTCTTAAAAAAAAAAAAAAAAAAAAGGGAACCATTCTTACTCTTTAGAGCATTAAAAGAAGATGGATAGTCAAAGAGTTTCAAAATTTTCTATGAAAAAGATACCTGTGGAGAAAGAGCAGCCTAACTGGGGTAAATGTTATGTCAGAATCCGCTTATTCAAAAGAATCCAACAATAGAGTCAAGATCGGTGGCAGATGAATTTAACTGGGGCAAATTTTGAGTTGAGTCTCAGTAGGTCCCATTCAAACACCTTCTTATCAGATTGGAATATGAAATCAGAGTCAAGATCAGCTGTAGGTCCATTCAAATGGGGCAGATTTTGTGATTTTCATTTGAGCTGAGTCTATCACTTCCATGACCGGATGAATAAAGAAGGTTAAGCCAAGATCAGTTACAGATCCATTCAAACATGGCAAGTTTCATGTAGAGACCAAAGATAAGGTCATTAATCACAAGCGCATTGGGAGAAAAGATTCACGCATTGTCATGCATTTCATGCATTGCCTACATTTCATGCATTGTCATCCATTGCATGCATTACCTACATTTCATGTATTACCATACATCTTATGCATTGCCATGCATTTCACGCATTACCATACATCTTATGCATTGCCTTGCATTTCATGCATTACCCTATATTTCACACATTACCACACATTTCATGCATTGACATGCATTTCATGTATTACGATGCATCTCATGCATTGTCGTGCATTTCACGCGTTACCATACATCTCATGCATCGCCATTATGCGTTTCATACATTACACAAAAAATAAAAAAATAATAAAAAATGCATACATATAATCACAAGTTAGTAACATGCATATCAATAACAACATATCACTGCATTATAAGTTGGCAACATGCATACATATAGTAGCATATCATTGCATTCTAGCATCACAAGCAGCGATAGAGCACCCTTCACACTTGTTTTGAGCCTTCGAATGATTATTTGACATCCTTGATGGAGAGATTCCTGTTGTGTTTAATTCTGAGCTGGGCTAGCTGACCCCAAGCACACATTGATTTACTTGAAAAACTGGGGCAAGTTGATCCCAGACACACATTGATTTATTTTGAAACTGGGGCAACAGATCCCAAAGACAAGGGGATTCATTCATTGACATTCGGACTTTACCCCAAGTGCATTTTCCAAATAGAGTAACAACTTTCCAAATTTTGCTTTCACACCTTGTTACTGGTTGAGGTGGCTCGGATCATCATATCCGCTACAGCTCAGATTCTTACATTCAAAGCAAGTCATCATTGTGTCCCATGGCTGGATCATCGTATCCCTACGGCTCGTATTCTTACATTCGAAGCAAGCCATCATTGTGTTCCATGGCTGGATCATCGTATCCCTACGGCTCAGATTCTTACATTCAAAGTAAGCCATCATTGTGTTCCATGGCTGGATCATCGTATCCTTATGGCTCAGATTCTTACATTCAAAGTAAACCATCATTGTGTCCCATGGCTGGATCATCGTATCCCTACGGCTCGGATTCTTACATTCGAAGCAAGCCATCATTGTGTCCCATAGCTGGATCATCGTATCCCTACGGCTCGGATTCTTACATTCGAAGCAAGCCATCATTGTGTCCAATGTCTGGATCATCGTATCCATACGGCTCGGATTCTTACATTTGAAGCAAGCCATCATTGTACTTTGGAGCTCGGGTTGTTAAACCCAGTGCAAGTTAGTCTCATGTACTTTAGCGCTTAGGTTCTCAAACCCAGTGCAAGTTAGTCTCATGTACTTTGGCGCTCGGGTTCTCAAACCCAGTGCAAGTTAGTCTCATGTACTTTGGCGCTCGGGTTCTCAAACCTAGTGCAAGTTAGTCTCATGTACTTAGGTGCTCGGGTCCTCAAACCCGGTGCAAGTCATTCTCATATACTTTGGCGCTCAGGTTTTTACACCTGATGCAAGTCATCATCATATACTTTGGCATTTGGGTTCTCAAACCTGATGCAAGTCAATCTCTTCATTTTCTATTTACTCGTTCAAAAATATCAGTTGAATTACATTGTTCATTCACGAAGTTATCTTCTAGAGAATTATGCTAAACATTTCAAGATTACCCTAATCACTCTTTGTTATCCCTGATTGGCAAAAGCAAACTATACCTGATTGAAAAGTCCAGATAGTTGTGTGGCTTGGATAAAATAGGTGTCTTTTATCTTTGCAGGCTTGTTACTACAAAAAACGTAGGAGAGTTTTTACCGTTACATTGAAGCAACTAAGCCTACAAAGAGGGGCAGCTGTAGACACCCTATTTTTGCCCTAACCAAATAGAACAAGGGTTCCTTTTTATTATTATTATTATTATTATTATTATTATTATTATTATTATTATTATTATTATTAGTAGTAGTAGTATCTTATTTTTGCTATTATTATTTTTATTATTTTTAGTAATGTTATCATTATTATTATTATTATTATTTATTACTTTTAATATTAGTATTATTACTTTATTTTTATTAATATTATTATTATTATTATTTTACCAATAGTATCTTTATTTTTATTTTTACTATAATTATTTATTATTATTTACTATTAGTAGTAGTATTATTATTATTATTACCTTATTGATACTTATATTATTATGATAATTATAATTATTATTATTTCCATTTTCATTATTACCATAAGAATAAAAGCATAAAAAAAGAAAAAAAAAAGTATTTTTTAGGGTTTTCAAAATTTTTTTTATAAAAGGTGGGGGAACTCATACGGCTGGGGCGGGGGGTGGCGCAGGCCAGAACACCAGAATTTTCTTTTATCCATCTTCTTCTTCTGCTCCTGCCCTAACTGCTCTCTTCCTCCCTCATCTCTCTCTCTCTCTCTCTCTCTCTCTCTCGTCACTCATCACAGCTAAGCCCAACCTCCATCTTCTTCTTCAACCCCACCAGCTTCCAGCAGGCACGGGTCTCCGCTGCCCCATCAGATCACTTCATCACCGTTGCAGCCGAGAGCTCTAGCACACACCGAGCCATCCTCCTATCCCTTAGGTTGCACATCATCTCCACACCGGACCCGAGCACCAGCCACCCAGTGCCGCCGCCATGGCAGCCTCCACCCTTGGCGTCTCTCGGACTCTCTTCTCAATCCCGGCAACACTGGCGGACCTCCCATCTCCGGTCATCAACTCCGGCAAAAGCAGCAGACCATCCTCGGCTCCATGACTCACCACCCATCCCAGTCACCACCATCGTCCTCACCACCACAGGACCACCCACGCCGTCGCCGTCGTCGTTGCTCTCCGGCTACATCTGCTCCAGATCTCCACGAGCCTCGACGGCAAGACCTCCCAGTGCCCCCTACTCCATTCTCCGGCAACCCCCTTGGTAAGTTCCCTTGCCTACACTAACTCACACACGCACACACACACTGAAACACTCTCACATGCACACATAACCCACGAGAGGCCTCCTAGCGAGCGTCTCTGCATGCTGTCTATATACACACGCACACACAAATATATATATATATATACTGGTGTTGTTTTGATTCCAATATGTAAGGTTTAGGTTTTTTATTTTATTTTATTTTATTTTCGCATATGTATGTTATGCTTGTTTATTATTATTTTGTTAAGTTTTTATTTATCTATTCATTTATTTTATTTTATTTTGTTTATTATTAGTATACTTGTTGGACAATTAGGGAGGAGTTTTAATGTGTTTTATGTAATATTCATGTTTAAGCTATTGTATATATTCCTTAATACTATTGTCATAGGATTTGTAATATAATAATATTATCTATAGTGCTTAACATCCTTCTTTAAATTTTTACAATGGTAAATATTAACTAGTTTATTTTTTTTTCTTGTGGCAGGATTTTTATTCATACTTAAATTTTTTTTACTAATTGATTCATTTTTCTTGGGTGCAAAAATTTTTTTTTGTTCATATTTTAAATCTTTATTATTATTATTATTATTATTATTATTATTATTATTATTATTTATATCTTTCTTTATGCATATTAAATACTAATTGATTTATTTTTCTTGAGTGCAGGATTTTTGTTCATATTAAATATTTGCTTTATGTTTAAATATTATTATTGAATTTGTGTTATTTAAGTTATAGCTCTTTAGGGTATGTTGTAATATTGTTGTTTATTGGTATTTTTGTCATGTATATAAATAGGTAATATGGTAATATATTATTTCATATTATTTTTATTATTATGGTTTATTAGGTTATAAGGTTGTTATGCATATATAATTTAGGTATATTAGGGTTTATTATATTGTTTCTATTATCATATATATGATATAATTCATTATTTTGTATTGTACGTAATATAATGGTTGACCATGTAATATTGTATTATTATCATGTTAACTATTTAGGATTGTATATCGAATTTGATTTGATTTATTACTATAAGTCTAGAAGTTACCATACTCATTGTTTACATATTAGTAATAGCTTGAATAGGTTTCTATAAGTTCATTATTTGTTTGTCTTTAATTTGATTTGTTCCATTAATTAATTGTTTATATTTGTGTGTATTGAATCTTTAATTGGGTGTTAATATTAAGGTAAATAAAATATGTATATTACTATTACCATAAATATTGTTATTATTCCTATCATTATTTATTATTATCCTTATCATTTATTACTTACTATTATTATCATATCTATTATTTACTATTATTATTTATTCGTTGTTATTACTATTATATTTACTTCGTATATTAGTATGGTATTATTATGATTTTATATACTACTATTATAGTGTAGCCTTGCAATATTAATATGATATTGTTAGTATAGGACTATTATTATAGTAATATGTTTTTATTATTGTCAATATTGTCATCACTTTTAATTAGTACTAATGTTAAATATTTTTGGTATTTTTATTCCTTGGATATATTTATATTTTGTATCACGTATTATGATATTTATTTTTATTATTTTATAGTACTATTTATTTTCGTGTATGTATATCCCTATGATTTTATTGCGGGGGTATGAGCCTTCGCGCATTATGTACCCTAAGCTCTGAGGGAAAATATATATATGTATATATTATATTTATTTAGTTGTTTATTTATTTTCCATGTGTAGTTATAAATTCATAAAAGGAATAATTTAAAGACTTACTAGATTAACTTAGGGATAATTCCAAATTAGTTAGGTACCGTTCATAAGAACGGGCGTGTAGGGGGTGCTTGTACCTTCCCCTCGCGTAACCGAACTCCCGACCCCAGCTCTGGTAACGTAGACCGTTCTACCCCTAACAGGGTAGTAATCATGTGTTCTAACCACACTAAAAGATTAGTAGCGACTCCGACATTCCATTTTTTTCCTTGAAAATTAAAATTAATTTTTATTTCGCCACCCGGGGCACACGCGCTCCCGGGATGTCGCGACAGACCTTATAGATTGCGCCTAATTTTGATAATGACAAATACTCTTGGTATTTGATGACTTTCGAGTTTGTGTGCAGGTATATAATTAGCAGATCAACTAATGGCACATGAAGACTCAAAGTCTAAAGACCCCTAAGATTTCTTTCATGTTGTAATTCATTTTAATTTAATGAGGGTCTACAATAGTAATTAGGAGAAACGATCTGTGATAATCTTCGCATGTCATGTATGTAGGTTTTGTAAGCTTAGAAATGCCATAGACTGACCATAGAGACCGAATGACCTTAGGGCACCTTTTGGTCGACCTTTGGTCGACCGACGCCAGGTTTTTGGCATACTCAGTAAGACCTTAGAAAAGACCGTAGGTCCCAGCACTTGCACAAAAGAAAGTCCCCAATATCACTTATAATATCTGGGAAATCAATTGAAGTGAAAATAAACCTAATAGACATAAAATGAGAGAGGTCGGGTGACTAAACCCTTGGAGTTCAAAACTCCTCAGGTGCCCAAACCCCAAGGAAGTCAGTGGGTTGACTTGGTTTTGGGCGACTGAACCTTTTTGAACGTATCTTCCTCGGGCACCCAAACCCGTGTCAAAGTGCTTTTCACCAACCCAGGTTACCGAACTGTACAGTTCAAAATGAGCCCTGGGCGACCGAACACAAGAGTTCGGGGGACCGAACCTAGGATCGGGCACCCGATGTTACGAACAAAGGCTATTGACTTTGTTTCGAGCTTCTGAAGCATGACACGAGCGACTAGAATTATTTAAATAATTTTTAAAGTTGTTTCTGTTTGGGTGACCGAAGCATGGTTCAGGCACCTGAACCTCGGCAGGTTAAAACTGTTTTAACTGCAGTAAAATTAGGTTAAGTTGGGTTAAGTGTGTTTAAACATTTTGAATAATTTCTAATAATTCTCAACAAGTCCCAAATAGTTATAATTTTATCCATGCTTATAAATATGGGTTCATTTGTGAGTATTAGGGTGAGATTAGCCAAAAACAATTAACAAAATCCTCTCTATTTCAAAATCTCACTTTGCTCAAATACCCTCAAATACTCATTCTTTTGATAAATCTTGGTATTGTAAGGGCTTAGTGAGTGTGCTTGTGATTGCTAGTGAGCGCTAAAACTCCCATTTGCTTGTGTGATTATTAATATCATTTTCGGAGAGTTTGGCTAAGTTGTATCCCATAGATTTCAATATTATAAATCTTGTGTTGGGATAAACTGGCAAGCTTAGGATATTTGCATTGTCATTGCAAGTGTCTCGTAGCTTTGATTTTTTTGTGCAAAATATTTTCTATAAGCTAAAATATTTTTCAAACTACTCGCGCACTTATTTTATTAAAGGAAATCTTTTGAACTAGTTTGAATACTTGATTAACATCTTTAAAACCCTAATTTTCTATTTAGATTTCATTTAGTTTGTTTCAGAGATACAACTTGTTTAGAACACTCTTGAGCATATTAACGATCATATCTTGTTGAGTGTAGCTTACACAAAAATACACATCATTAAACTTATATTACCTACATCGTTGATGTGTATGTGGTTGATTAAGTATACTGCGTGTATTGGGCTACATATCTGCTTTACATGAAAGCACAATCACTATACCATTTGATTGAGTGAATATAGTTGTATTTTTAGGCATGGCCTGAGGGGACGGTAATCCAGCTCAATAAGGATTATATAGGTTAAGGTCAGCCCTGTGTTAATTGACCTGGTTGTAAAGGTTGAGGTCAGGCCTGTGCTAACTAACTTGGTTTGTTTAGGTGTCGCTCCACCTATTTAAGTGAGCAATTGTAGTGGTAATCATCGTGCTCGTTAGCCAAGGCGGGGACGTAGGCATAGTTGGCTGAACCCCGATAACATATTGTGTTTCTATATATATTTCCGCACTTTATATTTACCGCACATGTATGTTATTGTGTGAATGATGCGCATGATTTAAATTCCGTATATAATACTTATCCATGCATTTGGGTAGACTGACCCTAGGTTATGAATATACTGTTGCTGAACTAGTTGAACGTAGGGGAGAAATTGTATGCGAAGATATACAATTATTTGCATATTAATCCAAAACAATATGCATTGTGAATGACCGTAGAGTATTCTATATGGGGGTTCAATGATAAAGTACTCTATGAGTCTGTTCCTATAACGTATAACTATGGTCTGCGCATTGTGTTGGATGCACACAGTTCAGGCGCAACAAATATAACTGTGCAGTTATATGTGGAGACCATTCCTCAAATTGGTGTGGCCGCAGATAGGTAGATGGAGATGCTTGTCGAACATGTGGTTGAAGTGGAAGAAGACACCCAACAAAAGTGTCGTTATGAAATGACTGCGTGTGGTATGGATGAGTAGTTCAGAAGTCGAAGTTTGATGGGATGTCTACTGAATTTCATTATTTCAAAGTAAGGTTACATCATATGTATTTATACTAACCCTAACCGTACTGTTAACGTGTATTCCTTATTTAGTTAATGTAGGATCCCAAACCCAAAAAATAGAAGGAAATGAATATAAAAGAGAGAAATAAAGAAAAATAAGAGAAAAAGAAAGAATTTGTTAAGGCAGGACCAAAACCGTAGACGGTTTTTTGAGCAAGAGCAAAATCGTCGCTGGTTTTGGGTTAGCAGGGCGAGTCAACCACAAAAATTTGGCAACAATTTTTTGGAGAGAGGGGAAACCGGCACCGGTTTTCCTCTAGGCCTGCTCACCTATAAATAGGTTTGAGCTCATTTTTTTTTTTAGAGAATTTCAAATATCTCTCCTCTCTCCTAGGGTTTCAAAATTTTTTCACCATAAGACTCTTCTGAGCTTTCCCTTGCTTCCCGGTTGTCTCTCTCATCCATTGTCTAGCAAATACACGTGTTTTCACTGGTTGGAAGTTCTAGGGTTTTGCCACTTCGAGTCGTTTGGGTTTGTTTTTCCAGAAATAGGTAAGGGGATTTGTTTACATCAGTTATTTTAAAAATCCAAACTGTTAGAACTGTAGGTTATGATATTATGCACGATATGACTGCTTATTTGGAAAATTTCACCAGGTGGAATTGTCCGTTTTTTTCGGTTTTATTGTTTTGGTAAAAACTAGGGTTTTTGGTTTTATTGTTTTGGTAAAAACTAGGGTTTTTGGGTATGACCTCTATTTTTCCTAAAATTCATTTCTTTGTATTAAACCTAAGGTAGCAGGTGCTTGAAACCCTTGTTTTCAATTTAAATTATATTTTACGAACCATATGTTATACTGTTGTTTATTAAACCAAATGAGAGTGACATGAGATGTTAAATGGAAATATACTGAACTGAGAAATATGATTATAAGAAATGGGAACAAGAGTTCCAAATTATTATTGAGAAATGTAGAAAAGAGATGTCGTTTGAATATCGAGAGATGTATGTACCAAGGTTAAATCGAGAGCTATGTGTGCTAGTTTATACCAATGAATGAATGAGCGAATGAATGAATGAATGAATTATGAAAAATACCGGAACTGCTTAAATGCTTTATGAATAAAAATAGGTTACTGTGCTTTCGATATAAATTGTATGTATGATATATGAACCGCTTGAAAAAGCTTGTTACCAAGAGAGTACGGTACCATTGCTAGCATGAGAGATACAATGCAATCAAATGTTATTCTTGAATGTGGGTATCGAACTAGTCGACTTGGTAAGAAGGGCCACTGGTTGATCATGGACCAGGGTGGTGTGGGCCAAGTCGAACTAGAGAGAGTAGCGTGACTAGCCTGGTGACCCCAAGACTAGATCTGAGTATTATAAATGCACAATTCGTGCCATGGAGGAAGTAAATGGTGTAGTTATGATGTTTCAAAGTTAAGATGAGTTCATTATTCATATACATGATTCAAAAATAAAATGGGCAAAGTTAGAGCTTTGAGTACCGAGTCGAGGGATTGTATAGTGTATGAGACTGTACCCTACCCCAACCTCGGAGACTTTCGGGTGTAATAAGCCAAATTATCTTATGCAGGAATTATATAGATATCTTCTATAGTACAGGTTTGTGAATGATTTAAATGTGTAATTGGTTTCTACTGAAATAAACTAATATGGTCACACACTGAGGTAGTATGATCTACCTTACTAAGAATTGTCTCACCTCAATATACAAATCTTATTTCAAGTCTTACAGGAAACCGGTTCTAGCATTTTAGAGGGATTCTGGAGTGTAGTGATTTTGGTTAGTTTATGTAAGTTCTTGTATATGTATTGGGCTTTGGTCAAGTTATCTTTTTTGGATTTGTAATAGTAGGTTATGTTTTTAGTTTTGTGTGGCTATATATAAGGAATAGTTAGAAACTCTGGTAAGTTTTTATTAGACAGTCTATGTATTTCAACTGTGTATGATATATAGAATAGTTTGGAACACCGGTTTTTCCCTTACTTGGGCGTGTATTGTATGTATGGTATCAGAGATATGCATGTTATGTATGCATAGTGGCACTCTGGGCCCACCTAGAGAATCGGGGCATTACAGTTATTGTGTATTCCTTATTTACTTGTACTACATTTGTACTGCACTTGTACTACACTTGTACTATACTTGTACTGCACTTGTACTACACTTATACAACACTTCGTGTCTCTTATATAAATAGACACTCATGTATACTCTTATAGATAAGAAATACAATAATATTTGTTTAGTATTTCTAATATGGTATTAGAGCCACTGCTCTGACCTTTTCTTAGCAGTCTTGTTTTCTTGGTATTGCTTCTTCCCTATCATATTTCCGCCGTTGTCAAGGAACCACACCACAAACAACTACATCCTTAATCACCTGCACCCACATGTTAGCTTGCCATGTCAGCGCACCGCGTCAACACTAATGATCGTTGACCCCCGAGCATTGACCAGACCATTGACCATTGACTTTTTTAGGATTATTTTTTTATTTTTTTATTTTTTTCAGCCAGATTTTCCTTTTCAAATTTTTTGCATAGATTTCATACAAAGGTATTTAAAAAATTCCTCAAATACCCCTGTATTGTACCACAGGGACATTGCCCTCACACCTCCAACCCATTTATCATCCTAATTCATAAAATAATAATTTATAAGCTCGATATCAATATGCTTTTTCTGTACACGCATTTTACTCTATATGAACCAAGAGAGAACTACATGACATGGTCAAGTTAATAAGTCATTGTCTTCCTTTTGCATTGTAGTTTGATTTGCAGGTGTGCGATTGCCTTTAACTTTATTTCTTTATAAGATGCGATAAGGTTCTCCCTCCCCTCACTAAAAAAGAAAAAGGAAGAAAGAGGCAATAACCAGCAATAATCCATGGAAAAGCTTCACTTCCACTGTCCTCTGTTTTTCCTTCTCTTCCAACTCTTACCTTTCCTACTAGTTTCATCGGATGACACTAACACGAAGCCGGACAACTACTTCATCAATTGTGGCTCAGAATTGAATGCCTCACTCGACGATGGCCGGACCTTTGTTGGTGACCGGAAAGCAGGGTTCTTCTCCTTCTTCCCAGGCAAGAGCGATCCTGTCCAAGACAGCAACCCAGAAACAAATGCATCCCTTTATCAAACAGCAAGAATTTACAGAGTGCCATCTTCCTATGCCCTTACAATCCCTGAACATGAAAATGGGACTTACGTGGTACGCCTACATTTCTTCCCTCTCTCTTCTCATCCAGATCTCACCGGTGCTACGTTCAACGTTTCAGCATCTGGGTTTTTGCTTTTATCCGATTTCAATGTCCCAAACGGTACCAAATCCCCAGTGATAAAGGAATTTTTACTCGCAATCACTGCAGGGAAGTTCAGAATAGATTTCATTCCTAAGCTAGTGCAGCCTGCTTTGGCTTTCATAAATGCCATTGAAGTCTTCCTTGCCCCTGAAAACTTGACCCTTGTCAGCGCAACTCGTGTTACTCCTGCAGGAAAGAATGGTAGCTACACTGGTTTGCATCCTCAGGCTCTAGAAACTGCTTACAGGTTAAATGTTGGAGGTCCCACCATCACGCCGGCCGACGATCCTCTTTGGAGAAATTGGATTCCAGATGATGAGTATCTAACTAACCGGGCTTCTGCAAGGAATGCTAGTTACTTCAGTGAACCGCTGCAGTATCAGCCTGAAGGAGCGAGTAACTATACGGCCTCAAACCTTGTCTACAGAACAGCCAAAATATCAACGAGCAGAAACATAACATGGAGTTTTGGTGCGAGTAAGAATGCTAGACATCTTGTGAGGGTTCATTTTTGTGACACTTTTAATCCGACAGTAACGCCAGATACATTTAATCTCTATCTCCTTGGCAAGTTCAATCTGGGGATTAGTTCCTATCCCCAATTTTACCAATTAGCTGTTCCCTTTTATCTTGATTTTGTCGTTGATTCCAATGATTTGGGGTTTATGAGTATCAGCATAGGTCCGTCACATGATTTCCCAAACCTAACTGCATATCTGAATGGACTCGAGATTTTGAAGTTTTCGGTAGCTGCATCAGGCCAACAGAAGAAGAGCCATTGGTTTGCTATTGTTGGTTCAGTACTTGGAGGTGTGGCTCTCATCTGCATTTCGTTAGTGGTAGTTTTGATGGGTTTGAAATGCAGGAAAGAAAAATCCACTGACAATCAACTGCCACTTGAGCTTCTTTACGGTGGTGAGATTTCTTATGATTCAGCAATAGAAAGAAAAGCCAATGCTTTCCTGGTTCATAACTTGAACATTGAGCTAAAGAAGTCATTTGCTGAAATACAGAAGGCAACTAACAACTTTGATCCGGACTTGATGTTAGGCAAAGGAGGGTTTGGAAAAGTCTACAAAGGACGGCTTAGCAATGGTGACATAGTGGCTGTGAAACGGCGTGAATCAGAAAGCGACCAGGGCCTTCACGAATTTGAGAGAGAGATCACAATTTTATCCAAAATTTGCCATCTCCATCTTGTTTCCTTGATTGGGTATTGTGATGAAAATTTTGAGATGATACTGGTTTATGAATTCATGGAGAAAGGGACACTTAAAGAGAATCTGTATGATTCAAATGGGATTCCCCTAGGCAAATTATCTTGGAAGCAAAGGCTTGAAATTTGCATTGGCGCTGCAGAAGGTCTACATTATCTTCACACTAGTGCTGAGAAGAGAATCCTTCATCGCGATGTTAAGTCAACAAACATCTTGCTCGATGGAAATTTTGTGGCAAAAGTTGCTGATTTTGGTCTTTCAAAGTCAGGTCCTATCGATAAATCCTCAACTTACAATCGTCTGAAAGGCACGCCTGGATATTTCGATCCTGAATATTTGGGAAACCTGGTGTTTACAGAAAAATCTGATGTGTACTCTTTTGGAGTCGTCCTTCTCGAAGTGCTCTGTGCAAGACCAGCCATTAAGGAGGGAGTGAACCTAGTTGACTGGGCAATGCCAGGGATAAAGGAAGGCCAACTGAAAGAAATTATGGACCCATTTCTTGTGGGCAAACTTAATCCCAAATCGTTGAAAACATTTGTTGGAACAGCTGAGAAGTGCTTAAATGATTTGAGTGTTAACCGGCCTACAATGTATGCTGTATTGTGGGACTTGAAGTATGCGCTGGGGTTCGAAGAAAATGCAATGCACAAACAGCCGCATGAAGATAGCACTGCAGATGCATCGTTGGAGCTGGCGCTGCCTTTAGCTAAGCATTTTCCTTCTAACAGCCTCCCTGGTGGCGAAGAAAGCTTGGTGCAAATAGGATTACCTGGTGAAGATGGTTCGGATACAACAGCTAGTGAAGTGTTCTCCCAGTTGAGGATTGATCTTCCCAGATAATTTCAACACTTCAAGTACGTCCATGCATTTTTAGCTGCTTAAGTTTTATTCACTGTTGTAGGCAGAGCTTTTGCTATTTTAATTCAGAAATGGAAGGTGCAAGAAATAGCACGATTGACTTGATAGTAGTTGGGATAAATGAAAGGAGCTCTATCTAAATAAATATATGATTTATTTATTTATTTAGTTTTTATGTAGAATGATGCTTTAACTTGGGATAAGGTAGGAAACAAGTATCTAGTAGAATGGCCACTCCATTTCAGTGATATTGTTTGTAGATGGACCAATGATCTAATCTATAATTTATTTCTTTATTAATCACATCTATTTCAAACCACTGCTATACCAAATATTCTTCCCCTGAGTTTAGGAGCTTCGTATATGGATTTGGAAGTATATTACCTTTCATTTAAATCTACACAAATCCAAATTTCGTTTGAAAACGCAGTCTTTGAAGTGCATGCGAGTGCTTGAGATTTTGCATGCACCTGTGGTGATTGTGTGCATCTTGGCTCTAATATTTTTTATAAGCATGTTGAAGAAACACCTTTATGCTCTGGTTTTGTTTATTGATTGAATGTGTTAGTAGCTTCATTTTACTTATTGAACGTGTTACTGGTTTCATTTTAATACATGCGCACCTCTGGTCCTCTGGATGTTGGTTGCAGGAAGCAAACCCCACTAGAACTCTGGCAAGAACTTTTCCTGCCTGCATATGGAGGAATCCGATCTTTTGGTGCGACTTGAAGGAGCCTGTATTGTCAAATCTCACCATCTCGAGGTTAAAAAAATGCAAGCCTCTCTGGATGTTCTCCTTAATTAATCCAAGATGGGTGTTTTCTGTGTCGAGGATTCTTCGCCTTAATTTTAAGAGAATGTTATATATGTATCTTTCTTGTCTATCCTCTAATTAGTAAGGAATTGATATGTAATTATTGCGCTAGCTATCCAATCAATTTTCAGATGGATGACTCCATTTGTTTAGGGCAGTCGGTACCATTTCAAAAATTAAAAAAACGAAAACAAAAGATAAAAATCAAAAATAAAAAATAAAAAATAGAAAATAGAAATCAACAACTTATTTAATATTTACAAATTAAAAACTTAATTAAAAATGACTCATTTTCATCTTTAAATTATTTAATATCATTAAAATATGATTAAAATAATAAAATTGCAAACAATACACATTAAAGAATTTACTATTTTAATAATAAAATTTATTATAATTATTCTACTTTTAAAATTGACTATACAAAAAAAAATTTATTGGATATGACAATTGAAAAATAGTAAAAGTATTTGTAATTGGCTTTATTATTATTATTTGAAATTTATGCATATTTTTATTTTTATTATATTTAAATTCAAATGATCATTTAATTTTTATTTTAAATTTAAATTACATAAAATGAATAATTTAATCCAAAAAACTACTTCTAGATATTAAAATTTTTGACAACAAATTGTCAAAACAACTAAAAATCGTAAAATTTGGATTTCAATTTTTTGACAAACAACTGAAAATCGGTGACAGAAGTCGATACTAACAATATAAACAAACATGTTTTTTATTATCTATTTCTTTATTGTGGAGAAATAGAAATAGAAAATATAAAACACTTATGATACGAACAGAGATCCTTCATTTTTTCCCATATGAGGTTGACCTAATATTTGCATAACTTGTGCATTTTATACAAAAAGCAAGAGGAATTGAGTATTTTATTTGAGAGGGAGTTATTTCTAAGGGGTTTATTTTATAGGTGCCTTTCTAGATCACTTGTAGTGTGAAAGAGCATAATATTTTAGATACTTCTATATTCTTTCCTCTTCCCGCAGCGAAGTCCTCCTGTCATCTTTGCTCATGAACGTTGCCTATCGGCTGAATTACATAATTCTTGTGTCTTTTTGGCATTTACATTCATTATTTAGTTTTCTTCATTCTCATACTTTTCTATCCTAACATTAACTCTCAGCCTGGGTGTGCTCTTTGGCATTACAATGCTAGGATTTGGATTTCTTTTGATAGAAAGAGCAATTTGAGAAGACTCTCCATAATGACTCACTATGAGCAATGGATTCTAAGTTTCTAACTATGAAAAAGGGTAGGAGTAGGAGCTCTATTTAAATAAATATATGTATTTATTTGTTATATTTTATGTAGACTAATGCTTTAGCTTGGGATAACGTAGTAAATAAGTAGTATGGCCACTGCCATTTCAATGATATTTTTGGTAAATAGACCAACATTATAGTCTATAATTTATTTCTTCCTTAATGACAAAGTAGCACCGCTTAACCAATTACTCCTTCCTTGAGTTCAACAACTTGGATTTTGATTATGGATTTAAATAAAAGTAGTACAAAATTATACTAGCTTTCAATTAAATCTACTCAATTCAAATCTATACCCTGAAATCCAACCTTCCAACTAGTCTTTGAAATGCAAGGTAGTGTTGGAGATTTTGCATACACCTGTGTAAGCCTAACATGACTTTCGAATCTTATTTTGATTTTTATTTATTTATTATTTTTTTTTAAGGAAGGGCGGCACCTCCATTTATTTATTGAAACCCCTTCCTTTTGGCGGAGGAATACAGTGGTTACAAGACAATCAATGGGAGATAACAAAAGACAACACGTTAAAAACCTTCCAAAGAACAACACCAACATCCAGCCAAAAACCAAGTTACAAAACAAACCTCATGCAACAAAACAAAACAGAAAATAAACAACATAAAACAAAGTAAAACCAAAAGGAAATCGGCTAAACATACCTCATATAAGCCGTACCCATCTTCTCCAATTTAGACAAACCATTGTTAACTCTAGGGAGTTGACTACTATTTGTAAACAAAATGTTCCTCCCCATAGCACCTTATCGAGCCAAGGCATCTGCCACTTTGTTCCCTTCTCTATACCAATGATGTATCGAAAATTCTAATGATGTATCGAAAATTCTACTCCCTCCAATAAACCAATAAGCTGCTCCCAAAAATCTCACAAATACCACAAGGAGCACTTCCTGACTCTTATCCAATTAACTACAATATTCGAATCACATTCAATATCGATACAGATATAATCTAAATGTTTGCAAATCTTTATTCCCTCCAACACAGCTCTCAATTTAGTTTCATTATTTGAACAAGAACCAAAATATTTTGAAAAACCAATCACAAAAGAACCTGTATGGTCTCTAAGGATGCCACCACCACCCACCGACCCTGAGTTCCCCAGGCTGCTCCCATCCAAATTTAGTTTCAACCTCCCTTGCTTCGGTTTAGTCATCTCACACTTTGCATAGTTTTAATTCTTTTATTCACAATTTGCACTTCCAGATTTTGCAATACCCGAAAATCAGCATCCTTTAACTGAACCATTTTTGTCATGTTCCTACTCAAAACCCCCACCCAATACTTAATGGAGAGCCACACATTAGTACTACTCTCTAATTTTCCTCCCATTCTAGCCACACATCTCCTTCTCCACAACCTCCAAAGTACTAAATAAGGAATCAAACCCATTAATGAACCCAGTTGAGAGAACTTGGATGCCCTATTAAATCACATTTGGACTTTTTCTTTTCAACTTTGTTGCCTAAGGAAAGGAGCACCTACCTCCACCGAAACCTTCCTCCAAACCTCAGAAGTAAGGTCTCCTTTATTTAACACATGCTCCAAATCTTCTGATTGCCTCATCTCACAACAATTACACGCCGAAACAAGTGAAACCCCCACCCTTCTCACCTTTTCATCCACACGTAGGCACTCAAAAGCAGCCTTCCACATACAGATAAAAATTTTCTTCGGTAACCATTTGTTCCAAACCCACTTAGCCCAATCAAATTTTGGAGCTCTAACTCTAATAACATATCATGCGGACTTTGTATTAAAGCAACCATCCTTTTCTGGGAGCCATAACAGAATGTCCGAAGAATTTCTAAGATTTCTCACATTTTCCATCACTTCATCCGCTTTCCTAAACCCTAGAATCCTCTACAAATTTTTCACATTCCACGCATTATTGATAATCAAATCTTTTAATTTGATATGAGATTGTGCACCATTTGGACAATCTGCAAGCAAAGGTCTCGAATCTAGAAACTTATCATACCACAATTTTACATCTCCTTCTCTAACCTTCCACTTAGATTTACTTAACAGTTTAAGCATACCCTGTAGAACTTTCCTCCAAAAGGAAGAATCTAATCCATGCGATCTGCAAAGAGCAATATGTCCTCCTTTCACATATTTATCTTTAAAAAATCTAGCCCATAAAGAATTTTGAGTTAATAAATGCCAACCAAACTTCATGAACAAAGACCGTTGCACTTCCGAAATGTCCCTTACTCCTATGCCCCCCTCCTCCACAGGAACACACAATTTCTTCCAAGCCCTCCATTTCATTTTTTCTTTTCCATCCTTAAATCCTTAGAGAAAAGAAGCAAACATACCTTGTATCTTTTTAATCACCAGTTTCGGTACATTTAGAACAGCTAACAGATGCAATGACACACTTGAAAACACATGTCTCAACAAAACAAGACGACCTCCTTGAGACAACAGTCTACTTTTCTAGCCCTCAACTCTCTTACTGATTTTTTGGATTAAAGGGTCAAAATGACAGCCTTTCAATTTACCATCCACTATCGGCACACCCAAATACATAAAAGGAAATTTACCCTCAATAAAACCAGTCTCTTGAAGAATTTCTCCTTTCCTCTGAACACCCAACTTGTTTGAGAAAAAAATAGCTGATTTATCTTTATTCACCCTTTGGCCAGTCCCGATTTCATACTCTTTAATCACCTCCATTAACTAACTAACAAATTTTTTGCCAGCATTAGAAAAAATAACAACATCATCCGCGTACATTAAATGCGATATAATAGGTGCACCACACGGGGTGCAAATGGTAAAATCCATTTCTCAGACAACTTTTTTTGAATTAATTTAGAAAGAATTTCTTCCATGATGATGAAAATATACGGCGACAATGGATTCCCTTGCCTCAAGCCCCTTTTTGACTTGAAAAAACCTCTATAAATGTCATGCATCATGACAAAAAACCATGGAGTGGAAATATAATTCTGAATCAACTTACAAAACCAATATAGAAAACCAAGAGCTTGAAAAATCTGATCTACCATCTGCCACTCCACTCGATCATACGCTTTGCTCATATCAAGCTTTAGCATTATATTACCTCATCTCACCTGCCTATGTAATAATTTTGTCATCTCTTGAGTAAGCGTTATATTTTCAAAAATACTCCTCTCTTTCACAAAAACACCTTGTTCTAAAGATATTAAATCAACCATCACCAATGAAAGCTTACCAACAAGGATTTTGGAGAAAATTTTATAGATTACGTTACAAAGACTTATCGGTCGAAATTTATTAAAAGACTGAGGATCCTTTACCTTAGGAATAAGTACTATGTAAGAGGAACAAAAATACCGAGGCAACATATCACCTCTGAAGAATTCTCTTACCGCATCCATCACATTATTTTTAATAAGCTTCCAACAGGTAATATAGAAAGAAGACCCAAGCCCATCCAGTCCGGGGCTACTATTCACAGAAATAGACGAAACAGCTTCATAAACCTCCTCCTCGGTCGATTCTTCCATTAGCTGAGCTATAGACTTCTCAGAAACTTCCGAATGGATGATAGATTCCAGGTTTGACCTTTGCACTAAACTATTTTGCCTCAAAAATTGCTCAAAATACTTCACAGCCTCATCATGGACCATCTGCATATTTTCCAACACCGAACCATCAGGAAGCGCCATTAAATTTACACAAGAATTACGCCTTTTTTGCATACAGCATGAAAAAACTTTGAATTCTGATCCCCATTTATCAACCATTTCATCTTCGCTTGTTGCGCCAATCTAGCCTCTTCCCTTCTATACCAAACCTCCAATTCAGCCTTAGAAACAAGGAACTATTCTTCAACTGATTTCGAGTACTCTGTCTACAGTAAATTCTCATATTTTTCCACTCATTCCTCCAACTCTCGAATAAAACTACCAACACGACCGAAAGTCTGTTTATTCAACACCCTAAGCCTTTGTTTTAGCCTTTTTAATTTACTCGCCAATTTACACAATCCTGAATCCGCCACAATGTGTTCTCTCCAAGATGATTCAACCATTTCCAAAAAATCCCCATGTGACGTCCACATGTTCTGAAACCTAAAAGGCGTTGGCCCATACCTCTTCATACTCGCACACAACTGTAATAAGATAGGAGAAGGATCTCAAGTATTTCTTTTGAACAAAGAAGTCTTAGCTTCACCGTAATTTATAGAAAAAACATTATTAATCAGCACCTTGTCCAGTTTCGCCCAACTTCTTCTCCAACCTTGTTGGCCGTTACACCATGAAAAATGACTTCCTTCGAATTTGAGGTCCAATAACCCACAACTATTAATACAACCATTGAATTCAGCCATAGACGAACCCAAGCGAGGTCTACCTCCCACCATTTCCTCATCTGACCGAATTACATTAAAATCTCCCATAACAACCCAAGCCACATCAACACTCAACATCCCCTGAAGTTGTTCCCATAAATCTCTTCTCTCAATATGATAACATTTAGCGTATACAAAAGTAAGAAGCAGGGAGCCTCTCTCCTTTGTTAACAAAACTGTCACACATTGATTTAAGGTACCCACCCAATCCACTTGAACATCATCCTTCCAGAACAACCAAATCTTCTCACCTTCCTCTTCATTAGAGAAAAAGTTAGTAAATTGCAAATACATCGCCCACCTTCGTATCTTTTCTAAATCTTGAAAAGGTTCCGAGACTGTCAAAATCGAAACTTTCTTTATATCAAGCGACTGACCTTTGTAATGGCTATTTTAATACAACATTTAAAAGTTTCCAAATTATGTTACTTGTGCCCCAAACTTTGTCAAAACTTGGGAAACACTCCAAATAACTTAGGCAATGTGAAAATATGACTTTTTAACTCTATAAATACATGATTTCACAACTAAAATCAAACCATGAATTCAAAACAACAATCAAGCTTATAATTCTCATACTCTTCCAGAAGCCTTCTTGCTCACATACTTCCTAGAGTTTTTTGGGATTTGTTAAGGTATTTTTCACCGATCTTTGAGCATAAATTTTGAGTTTGATCAATCAAAAGAAAGATCCCGATGATATATTCTCTAGGTTTCAATTATATTCTTCATTGATATTTAAATTGAAGTATTCTTAGCTATGCTATTACTTGTACTAATCTGCTATTTTTTAGAGTGATTCTTGTACGCAAGAAGTTTTCTTGTTTTCTTGACAGTTCAGGGCTATTGAATTTTTGTACCGAACGTGGGGTATTTCTTGGAGAGGAGAGCTTTATCCTATTGAAGGAGTGTTGTAAAGGTTTGCTTCACCTATAAATGAGTGGTATAGTGGAATCCTTAGGTGTGTTGCCTAATGCGAGGACGTAGGCAGGTATAGCCGAACCTCGTAAAAAGTTGGTCTCATTCTCTTCCCTACTCTCTTGATTTTCTGCATATATACATTGCACGGTTGTGTATTAAATTATTGAAAATTAATTTTCTTTTTGGAATTGCAGAAACTGAAAGGAAGAATGTTGGTTGATCAATACTATTGTGGAAACCGTATGGGAGTACGTTGATTGATTAACACTAAAAGCTTATTAATATTCAGAGTGGGTTGACATATTCAGAAGCTGAATCTTGGAAGCACTACTGCAATTCATACATTGTTTAATAAATTAACTTGTGGATTGTGCTGGATTATTGATTGGGCATTAATTTAAATTGCTACAGGATCAAATTGTTATACTCTTTCATAAAGATTTAAAAGTGAATTTGATTCTTAGCTAATACTGTAATTGAAATTCAAACCATCCTTGTGTGACTACTAAATATACAATAAGTTGGGAAAAGAATATTTAAAAAAAAAGTTTAAGAAAACTTTTAAAACCTAATTCACCCCCTTTTTGGGACTGTACCTTACTTTTCAACTTGTGGTGATTGTGGGCATCTTGACTCTAATATTTTTTTTTGTTTAGTGTGTTGAAGAAAATCCTCCATGTTCTGGTTTTGGTTTACTGATTGAAAGTGTTAGTTGCTTCATTTAAATACATGCACACCTCTGGTCCTCTGGATGTTGGATTGCTGGAAGCAAACCATGCTAGAACTCTAGGAAGACCATTCCTACCAACATACAAAGGAACTTGATCTTGTAATGCGACTTGAAAAAGACTATATCGTAAATGTCATGCCCCAAACCTAGTATTTGGACCTAGGGGTGAGTTAATAATCTAACATGTCCCTGTATCATACAAATCATCCAAAGATATAGTACAATGAATGAGGGTCCAACCCCGTGGAGTTCTCAAGCATCCTATACACATCCATACACAACAAAAATATACGCAGCGGAAAAAGATTATTCTATACATAATATGTACCATACCAAAGTCTATACACAAAAGTCCAAGCTCCAAAGCACATAACATAACCGAGTTATCAACCATACCCCAAAATGACAACCTGAAAACCATAGTCCTAACACTTACCCAAGCGCTACCCGCGATGCATCGACCACTATGCTCCTATATCAAGAAGTTAGCTCTGGTTACCCATAGGACTTGAAAAATATGTACGTACAATAGGGGTGAGACACCTCTCAATGAGGAAGAATACAGGTTATATCAGTGTGTGACATTCGAGTGTTATCATGATATACAATACATACACAGTTAAATGCAATTCCAGTACTAGTTTTAACACGGTGTATACAAGAACACACACATATGATCAAATCCGGTGTCGTCACACCCCTCAGCCCGAAGCCGGCCCACAAAACTCAGCGTCCAGCCCATAGCCGACCCAAAATATTTGGGTTCCCCAGTACATGGCAGGTTCTAAACTCCCATGGCATCGTACTGGTACAAACTAGTGGATCCACACCCTTCGATGATCAGCTGGTAAGGCTCATGCCCTCGGAAATAAAGCTAGACACTCTTGCCAAACATGGCCTAGCGATTTCATATGCCCAAAGATATAGAGCCAGACACTCTTAGTACTTGGAACAACTCAGAACCTAGTTCCAATTGCATTACACAGAAACACAACTATGCATGCTCATATAACCAAACATACCACACCCATTTGGTAATCCAAAATCATGGTTTTTCAAACATAAATAGTTTAAACAAAGTCAAGGCACGACCATCGCTATTACACAATATAAATCAACATATACATACAATTTTTCCAACAAAACCAGGGATGTATCCCAATACCCCCTTTTTCCCAAAACTGTAATCATGAAAAACCCATAGTTTTACTCGTTAGATCCCCCAAATGAGTAACAAAAATGCATACAGGATCGTGGACTACAGCTCCACCGAGTTCGATTTCGAAAATAACCGAAATAAACTGAATCCCCTTACCTTTTCCCCGAATGGCAAATCCTGAAATCCAAGGCCCCTAAACTGTGAATCGAGTTCCAAAACCTACAGATCCCAAGACAGAAAATACTCATAACATTGTTCTCTACAAAACTACTAAATCAGAATTGAAAACCGAGCCTTACCTCGATTTTACGCCAAAACCCGAAAATGGCCAAACCAAAAATCCGATCCTTAGAACTTGTAGAGAATCCTTCCACGATCCTCGTGGTAACTTTGGATTAATGATTCTCGCGACAAATGCCAAAGAAATCGAGAGAGATGGAGAGTAGGAAGAGTTTTTAGAGAGATAGAGAGAGAAAATGAGATTTTTTAGCTGAGAAGTAATGAAAATATCTATTTATAGCCCTTTGACCCGGCCACTTCTCGTCGACGAGACCATGACCTCGTCGACGAGCCTGGGATTTCTAGATTTCTAAAACCCCTCGGCTTCTCCTCATCGACGAGCCCTGAATTTTGTCGCACTTCACAATACCTCTCAGCTTCTCCTCGTCGACGAGTCCCTGAAACTCGTCGCTGAGTTTTCTTAAGACTTCGTCGATGAACTCTGGATTCGTCGATGAGCTTGCTTAATTTACATTTTTGCCCCTCTCTTAATTAATTAAACCCATATTCCACGGTTTAGGTTCTTACAACCTTCCCTCCTTACAAAAATTTCGTCCTCAAAATTTGTCATCTCTCATTCACAAACTCAACATAGTAGTAATAAGATATACCCAATTCTAAAGAGAACCGATGACTACTAAAACGCAGCCCCATCACAATAGATACATACCCTCACTTATGGCAGAGGAATAACATGGTTACATACACAACCGTTTTAGGAGTTCATAATATCATACACTCCCAATGATTAACCACCTATCCCAACCCAAAGTAGGGAAACATACATATACTTAGAACAACTATGGATACTTCTGGCGTTCCATTTCCAATTCTGAAGAAGCCTCCTCAACCTCATGATTCTGCCACAATACCTTCACTAACGGTATATCCTTGGTACGAAGCTTCTAAACTTTACAGTCTAGAATCTGAACAGGTATCTCCTTTTACGCTAAAGTATCCCCAATCTCCACATCCTCGTAGCTAATAACATGTAAAGGATCCAACACGTACCTTCTCAACATGGATATGTGAAACACATCATGGATCCTCGAGAGGGCTGGAGGTTGTGCAATCTTGTAGGCTACCGGACCCACTCGCTCAAGAATCTCGAATGGTCTGATATACCTCAAGCTCAGTTTGCCCTTTCTTCCCGAATCTCGTCACTCCCTTCATCGGAATGATTTTCAGAAATACCTTACCCCCCACCTCGAACTCTAACTCACAGCGGCGAACATCTGCGTAGCTCTTTTACTGATTCTGAGCTGATTTAATCCTTTCTAGGATCAAACCCACCTTCTTAGATGCCCGTTGCACAAGTTCAAGTCCTAATACCTGGCGTTCACCAACCTCATTCCAATATAGAGAAGATCGACACCTCTGACCATATAGAGCCTCGAATGGTGCCATCCCGATACTAGCCTGGAAACTATTATTATAAGCGAACTCTACTAGTGTCATAAACTGTATCTAGATACCACTGAAGTCTAATACACAAGCTCGCAACATATCTTCCAAGATCGGTATCGTCCTCTCCGACTGTCCATCAGTCTGGGGGTGGAACGCTGTACTGAAAGTAAGCTTCGTCCCCAGTGCTTCCTGCAAGCTCGACCAGAATCGAGAAGTAAACCTCTGGTCTTGATCTGATACAATGGATACCGGTACTCCGTGCATCCTCACAATCTCCTGCACGTACAAGTCTGCTAGCCTACTCAAAGGATAGTTAACCTTCATCGGCATAAAAGGAGCAGATTACGTCAATCTATCAACGATTACCTAGACAGCATTCTGCTCTTGAAGTGCTGGCGACAATCCGGTCACAAAATCCATGGAAATATACTTCCATTTCCACTCCGAAATAGTTAAGCGCTGCAACAACCCTGCCGGCCTCTGATGTTCAGTTTTTACCTAGTGACACGTCCGACACTGCTCCACGAACTGAGCAATCTGCTTCTTCATACCACTCCACCAGAAGATCTCGCACAAATCTCGATATATTTTTGTACTACTAGGATGTGTCATATACAATGAACGATGCGCTTCCTTCAGAATCGTCCTTCTGATCTCGTTGTCGTTTAGAACACACAACTTGGTCCCAAACCTCAGCACACCTCCCTTAGAGATGTTGAACTCCGTAGCCAATCCCTACTGTACCTTTTCCCTAACCTTTGCCAACTCTGCATCATTAGTCTGCACGGCCTTTATATGCTCAAACAAAGTTGGCTGGACCACCAAACTAGAAAAGAAAGCCCGATGATCACTATTGGCCGTACAAAGCTTAAAATCTTCTTATCTTGTTTTGATGCTAACAAACAAGTGAAATTTAACATATTTATGTGAGTAATGTTATTTCAGGGCTCACATATGAGAAAGTAAGGTAAAGGTGCTCACAAGGATCAAATGAAGCTTAAATGGGTCAAAGCCTGGATTTAAAGATGATATATTAAACCTTGAAGATTATGAGGACATGAATGAGTTGTTGAAAGTCAAGGAATATTAAAGTCAAAAGAGCCAAAGAAAGGCAAAGTGAGAAAGCTTAAAGAATTTGGAAGCTTGAAGAAAAGTTGGACTCAATCCAAGGACAAAGCATGAAGACTCAAGAACCTAGAATGTTAATGTCTTAGAAGTCTCATGTAAGTGCTATAATGTTTAAAATTTCGTTTGAAATATTTTGAAACTCTTAGGTTAACTTCTTAGACCTAGATACCTTTTAAAATACTTGTAAAATATTTTTATAAGGTCAAAAATTATTTTAAAAAGGTAAGAATCATTTTTGGAATGAAAAGCACCAAAAAGAATTTTTCCAAATGCTGTCAGTTTTTATACATCCGCATTGAGGTAAATTTATCTCTATCAAAGTCGCCTTATTTTAAAATGTGTTCAACACTAAAGTTGTAGGATTTTCTCTAAAGTTCTAATCCTTCCTTTTCTAAATTCCTACTGTTAATCCTCATCTAAGAAGGATATTGGTGAATTCTACACTTGAGCTTCATTGTATTTCATATTGATATTTTACATTCAAGTATATAATGCTAAAATTGTACTAACTTGCTCTTTGAGAGAGTATACTTGTACGTAGATCTTATCTTGTTTTTCTTGTAGTTCTTTGACGTTCCAAGGATTTTTTGGATCGTTGGCTAAGTAATGGGATATTGCTTAGAGAGGCGGGCTCTAGCCTAGTTAAGGAGTGATCGGACGAGGGGATATCGTTTGGAGAAGGCGGGCTCTAACCTTAAGAAAAGAGTGTTGTAAAGGGTTTGTTCCACCCATCAACGGAACAGGTTTAGTGAATCCTTTGGTGGTTTTGCCAAAGGCAAGGATGTAGGTTGTGTTGAAGCCGAAACTCGTAAAAATCTTCGTCTCACTCTCTCTTTCCCTATTCTTTATTTTTAGTGCATATTTAAATTGCATGGATGGTTTAAATTTGAAAATCATATAAACTACGTAGATTTGGAAATCAAGTAAACTTTAAGTTTGATTTTTGATTTGGGTTGCGGAAACCAAAAGTGACTATGTTGGTTATACCATATTTTGCGGAAACCATATGGGAGTACGTTACTTGGTTAACAAACCAAGGATAAATTAACTGAGAGTTTAGTTTCGTTCTGAATATTGAGAAGAGTGTAGATATTGTGTTGATTGGGTGTTATATTGCAAATCATATTGAAGAAGCAAAACCATCAATACAGGGTTTTATTTCAGCAAGTACAAATTTCATATGTACAGGGCTTGGTTCAAATTCATATTAACAACGAGGCCAGACACAAGCTAAGAATTCTTATGATTGTTTGGTTTGATCATCATGGTAAATTGATTGGTTTGGTTGAAAAGTTGATTATTTGTTTGGTTAAGCAATAATTGTTGTGGTTGAAGATTGAATGTTTACTTAGTTCTTGTTTGATTGACAAAATAGATAAACAAGTAAAAGAATTGGTTAAATATTAAAAGAAGTTATAGACTTTAAAAAGAACTAAAAACAAAAGTTTTAAAAGTCAATTCACCCCCCCCCCCTTCTTGGGAAGCTATTCCTAATTTCAATTGGTATCAGGGCGGGATTATAGCAACTCTTAACTAGAAGCTATAAAAAGATCTAAATGACTAACTTAGGCGTAGCTCCCTTTGGAGAGGGACAATCTTCAATTAGACCACCAATCTTTTGTGGTTTGAATTATACTTTCTGGAAAAAGAGAATGCAAATATATCTCCAAACTATGAATTGGAAAGCATGGGAGGTTGTCATGGAAGGTGACCAAATTCCCACTAAAATAGTTGATGAAAAACAAGTCCATAAAGAGAAAATTGATATGACAAATTTAGACTATAAGATGCTGCAAGTAAATTCTAGTGCCATGAATGCTCTTTATTGTACTTTAGATTCCAATGAATTTAATAAAGTAATGACTTGCAAATCAGCTAAGGAGATATGGGATAAGCTAGAAGTAACATGTGAAGGAACAACGGATGTTAGGGATAATAGGGTTGATATGCTTACAAGTGAATATGAAGCATTTAGAATGAACCCGGATGAATCCATATCCAGCATGTATACTAGGTTCACACATATAATAAATTCTCTAAATGGCTTAGGAAAAACTTACACTACTCATGAGATGATAAGAAAAATTCTTAGAGGGCTGCCACCAAAATGGGAACCAAAAGCCACTGCCATAACTGAAGGAAGAAATCTGAAAACCACTTCCTTAGATGAACTTATAGGTTCTCTCCTTACATATGAATGGCAATGAATGAAAAGAATGGAAAAACCAAAGCCCAAGAATCAATAGCATTTAAAGCCTTAAAAGAAAACTCAAGTAGTGAAATGGATGAAGATGAAGAAGCCTTCATATCTAAAAGCCAGCAAGGATACTAAAAAGGAAGAACAAATTCAAAAGAAGAAATCAAGACTCCAAATCAGAAGAAAAAGATATCAACAAAAAGAAATCAAAGAATAAAACTCCTAAATGCTACAATTGCAATAAAGTTAGACATTTAAAACCGGAATGTCCACTATTAAAGAAAGAGTCTAAAAATAAAAACAAGAAGGCCATGAAAGCCACTACTTGGGATAGTACAAGTAGTTCGGAGAATGAAATAAGTTACCAATAGGTTGCTTACACGTGCTTTATGACATGAGATAACGAAGAAAGCTCCTAAACTAAATCTTTAAATAATTCTTGTAGTGATGAATCAAGTGATGAGGGTATGCCATCTTATGATGAACTTCAAAACGATCTATTCAAAGTACAAAAGATGCTGATGAAAACAAATAAACAAAACACCTCATTAAATAATAAGAATAAAAGTTTAATGAAAGAGTTAGAATTCCTAAAGAATGCTGAAAGAGATAAAGACTCAAAATTCAAGCAATTAGAACATAAGTATGAATCAGCAATGAAAGAAATAGAATCCAAAAATCTTGCTGAAAAAACAAACAACTTGAAATTTGAGAAACTAGAAAACAAGAATGACCAAATGATAGAAGACCTTTGATCCTTATCCTCTACCGTATATGAGAAAGATATGTACATTTCTAAATTAGAGGTTAGAATCAAAAAATTATCTCTAGAATTAGAGAAATCATTAAAGAAGGTTGATAACAAGAAAGACATAGAGTTAAATGATTTCAAGAATCAAATCAAAGATAAGGATAAAATTATTTACAACTTCACAAAAGGAAAGGAAAACCTTGATAAGATGATTGGGTTACAAAGAATGTCCCTAAATAAAGAAGGCATTGGTTTCAATGAAATTGAAAATAAAAAGAAAAAGAATTCTTACATGGGATATTTCTTAAAAGAATCCAAAGACTATAATTGCACATCTTCTAATGCCTACACAAACACCATATGCTATCAATGCAAGAAAAAAGGGCATATAAAGTTTGAATGTCCGTTTAAGAGGAAAGGTGTTAAAACCAAACAAGTATGGAAAATAAAAGAATTCTCCCTTGAAAAATCCTCTACACCCAAGAAAATTTGGGTACCAAAAATGAAATAATGACTTTACTCATATATAAAATAGAAAATGGCATTGTTGGCCAAAATCATAGGATGACTTTTTACTAGGCTTAACTTAAGAAAATATAAAGAAAATATCAAATTTGAGCTTATTATATAAGCGCCTTGATGTTACATGCTACATGCTTACTTGCTTACATGTGATGTATTGATATGCTATATGCTACATGTGTATTAATTAACTTGACTTGATTTATATTGAAAAGTGTGGCTCACTATGTTGAAAATTGAGAATGAGATTATTGAGTTTAAGCATAAATTTTTTATATAAGGATAATTCTTTAACATGCATGATTTTAAATGAATCAATGGATAAACATTGTTGACCTTGTAGGTCACGCCCTGGTTTTGATAATGACAAATACTCTTGTATTTAATAAATATCTAGTTCATGTGCAGGTTCATATTAGTATATCATCAATGGCACGTGAAAGGTCAAAAGCTTGAATACAAACTCTTGATCTTAATTGTAATAATCTTAGTGAAATTTGTCTGTAATAGTAATTAGGGTATTCGGTTTGTAATAAGTACACACATCACATGCATGATTTATTTTGTAAGCTCAAACCGAACCATGAATGAGAAAGAACCATAGAAAGACCTTAGAGTGCACCTTCGGTCGACCGACACCGGACTTTTTCGGTGTCTTCAAATTGGACCCCAAGTGCCTCTAGGACACTCACACTTTCACATATATGTGGTAGGCACTTAAATAGGGCTTTATTGTATCAATACGGGACCGAAATGCACACTTGGTGCACTTTCGGTCGACTGGCCAACACAGTTCACTTTGGCTTGGTCGACCGAACTGGCCCTGGGTCAACAGTTTGACCAAGGCCCGGTCGACCGAGCTTTTACAGTTCATTTGAACCCGATCGACCGAACCACCTGGGAGTCAACATTTTGACCTCCCGGTCGATCGACCAACTTTGTACTCCAACTACCTGGTCAACCGAAGGGTCTCGGGAGGATTCCCAATGGTCTGGTCGACTGAACCACATAGTTCAAAAAGACCCGGTCGATTGAACCTCAAAAATTTGGAAAATAGCCTTGCCTCGGTCGATCGACTACTCAGTTCAAAATACCCCTAGTCGACCGAGCCATTTGAGTCCTGGTCGACCGAACCATTTCTGGTCGACCGGACCTCTCGGGTTGCTCCTATTTTTTTACCGCGGTTAAATGTTTTAAACAGGGTTAAATTAATTTAAATGTCATTAATCTTTTCTAACAATCTCTAATAAGGCTCCCCCTCACAAGATGCATCCAATGTTTTCCCATTATTTTGCCTCTTTCCATCTCCCCCTTTTGGCAATAGCAAAAAGGGTCATTGGAATTAAAGTCCTAGGCAAGGGGTGTTTAGTACATCTATACAAGATCAATTTTGGAAAGAATTTTTGAAAAATTTTGGCAGAGTGCTGTTTGTAAATCGGACTTTCCAAAAGTAAAACCTGTATAAACGTAACCTGTTTTGAGTATAAATTTCCTAACATTTTATCCACAACTACTCAAACAGTTCAGTATGGTCCAATACAACAACTAAACTATCAAAGTGAACATGAATTGGACAAATGGTGCAATCATAGATGATAATCAATATGATCATACAATAGATGTACGTATAACATATGCACACAATCAACAACCAACTGTCACAATATCTTAAGCAAGAGGATAAGTCAACAATGGAACTAGTTGCTTAGACTTGGAAAATTTTCAGAGAGGAGCTCCCCCTAAATTTATGCACGTTATTAAACATTTTAGTCTATGAAGCTTCTCTACTATGCATTAAGCCTAACTCACGTCTAATTTGTATGAATCTATCCTCAGGTAGTGGCTTGGTGAATATATCGGCCCACTGTTCATTTGTGCATACAAACTCAAAAGCCACATCTCCTTTTTGCACATGATCACGAAGAAAATGATGTCTAATCTCAATGTGTTTAGTTCGTGAACGTGAGATAGGATTTTTAGAGATGTTGATTGCACTAGTATTATCACATTTAATCGGTTTTATTTCATAGTGCAATCCAAAATCCACAAGTTGTTGTTTCATGTAAAGAGTTTGGGCACAACAACTTCCAGCTGCAATATATTCAACTTCGGCGGTGGATAAGGCAACTGAGTTTTGTTTCTTGGAGAACCAAGAAACTAGAGATTGTCCTAAGTAATGACAAGTGCCGCTAGTGTTTTTTCTATCAACCTTACTGCCGGCAAAGTCAGCATTAGTGTAACTAACAATATCAAAGGTAGTATGCTTAGGGTACCACAATCCTAACTCTATAGTTCCAACTAGATACCTAAGGATTCGTTTAACAGCTTTCAGATGAGATTCCTTAGGGTCAGCCTGAAATCTAGCACACATGCACACACTAAACATAATGTCAGGCCTACTAGCAGTGAGATATAGGAGACTTCCAATCATGCCACGATATAATTTTACATCAACAGGGATTCCTTGCACATCCTTATCAATCTTTATTTAAGAGTTCATAGGTGTGCCAAGAATTTTACAATCTTCCATATTAAATTTCTTTAGCAAGTCCCTAATGTATTTAGATTGACATATGAAAGTTCCATGATTAGCTTGCTTAATTTGTAGACCTAAGAAGAAATTAAGTTCACCCATCACGCTCATTTCAAACTCACTTTGCATGCATTTGACAAACTCATTACACAAATCATCATTGGTTGCTCCAAAAATGATATCGTCCACATAGATTTCAACAAGGAGCATATCATCATTTTTGGACTTGATGAAGAGTGTAGTGTCAATTTTGCCACGGGTAAACCCATTTTCTAGTAGAAAACCACTAAGCCTCTCATACCAAGCTCTAGGAGCTTGTTTCAATCCATACAAGGTTTTAGATAATCGGTAATCATGATCGGGATATTTATGACTCTCAAAACCGGGTCGTTGTTCTACATATACTTCTTCATTAATATAGCCATTTAGAAAAGCGCTTTTAACATCCATTTGAAACAATTTAAAATTTTTAAAAGTGGCAAAGGCAAGTAGCATGCGAATGGCTTCTAATCTAGCAATAGGAGCATATGTTTCATCAAAGTCAATCCCTTCCTGTTGGTTATACCCTTGGGCAACTAATATGGCTTTATTCCTAATTACTATCCCATTTTCATCTTTCTTATTTCTATATACCCATTTAGTTCCAATGATGGTGTGCTCATTAGGCCTAGGAACTAAGGTCCATACTTTGCTTCTTTCAAGTTGATTAAGTTCTTCTTGCATGGACATTACCCAAGATTCATCTTCAATTGCTTCTTTAATATTTTTAGGTTCTTCTTGGGATAAGAAAGCTGAGTGGTTTACTATATTTCTCAATGATGATCTTGTGGCTACTTCACGGGATGGTTCGCCTATGATTTGATCTATAGGATGACTTCTAATGTATTTCCAATCTCTAGGCAACTCTTGATTTCCATTTTCATTATCTTCAAGTGATTTTTCGTTTGCTTCTTGATTTTCACTTGCATTATTTTCAGTGGACATTTTATTTAAGCATTTTCTAATATCAATATCGTCTTCATCATCTTTATTAGAAAATGGATTAGACTCATCAAACACAACATGAATAGATTCAATCACAGTTAAAGTTCTTTTATTGAAAGGTATACAAATCTAGGTACAAATTTGCTTTACGTGAAAACACTCATATATTGTGCCATTTGATTGTATACCTGAGAGATTCCAGGCGTGGCCTGAGGGGGCGGTAATCCAGCCCGGTAAGGATTGGTGTAAAGGTTGAGGTCAGCCCTGTGGTAATTTGACCTGGCTTGTAGAGGTTCCGCTCCACCCGTTTAAGTGAGCAAGTTATTGTGATAATCCTTGTGCTGGTTAGCCAAGGCGGGGACGTAGGCAGTTGGCCGAACCTCGATAACATATTTTTGTGTCATCCTTTCTTTACTGCTTTCTGGTGCTTGTATGATCATTTAAACTGCTTTATTTAATTTCTGGTATATTTACATTATTTGCACTAGATTGACCCTAGGCTTGTGAACATACTGTTGTTAGGAGGAATACCTATGAGGTAAATTTTAAAAATACCAATTCACCCCGCCCCCTCTTGGGATCACGGTAAAGCTAACAAACATATTGCTCTTTATCTATGAGTTGTGAAAGATATAGTAGTTATATTGGTATCCATGAACTATACATTATGTGATATTAAGCTTTGGTATCTATAAAGTATTTTTGGTTTCATATGTTAAAAATTTCAATAGATATCAAATCTAAAAGTTCAGTTGGTATCACAAAGTCAAATTATTTATGAGCATGATTATGTCTATGAGCATGATGTGACATTGATGATCTTAGCATGATATTGATATTTGATACGTGATATGATTCAATATTTTACATGGGATGATAAAAGCAAAATTAATAAACTGAATGTATTGAATTCAAGGGGAGTGTCATGAATCATTAATTAATTAATATCATGAATCAAATTTTAAATTTTAAATTGGTATCATAAAAACCATCAAATTAATATCAGTTGGTATCTTGAATAAATGCTGTGACCTACACACTACTCATGCTATATTGAAAAACAATAACTTGAGTGTGTACATATGCTTGGAATACATGGTTATTGATATGCTTAAAATGATTTGTATTTCAATTTAAATAATTTCTTTTCTTTTTGATTGATGTCAAAAGGGGGAGAAGTTGTGAACCAAAATTGAGTATAATTGAGCATGAACGTAACATCTATTCAAAACAAGTATTTAAGTATTTAATATTGATTGAAAAAGCTTGTAAAAACAAAAGAAAGTGAAGAGCATGATTGATAAAATTAATATTGATCTTATTAAGACGGAACTTATTGAAAGGGGGAGCCTTTTTAAGGCTTACTCATATTTTTGCTCCTTATTTGTCATCATAAAAAAGGGGGAGATTGTTGGCCTTACAAGGCTTAAAATCTTCTTATCTTGTTATGATGCTAACAAACAAGTGGAATTTAATATATTTTTGTGAGTAATGTTATTTCAAGGCTCACATATGAGAAAGTAAGGTGAAGATGCTCACAAGGATCAAATGAAGCTTAAATGAATCAAAGCATGGATTTAAAGATCAAAGCATGGATTTTTAGATGATATATTAAACCTCGAAGATTATGAGGACATGAATGAGTTGTTGAAAGTCAAGGAATATTAAAGTTAAAAGAGTCAAAGAAAGGCAAAGTGAGAAAGCTCAAAGAATATGGAAGCTTTAAGAAAAGATGGACTCAATCCAAGGACAAAGCATGAAGACTCGTGAACCTAGAATGTTAATGTCTTAGAAGTCTCATATAAGTGCTTTAATGTTTAAAATATCGTTTGAAATATTTTGAAACTCTTAGGTTAACTTCTTGGACCTAGATACCTTTTAAAATACTTGGAAAATATTTTTATAAGGTCAAAAATTATTTTAAAAAGGTTAGAATCATTTTTGGAATGAAAAGCACCAAAAAGAGTTTTTCCAAATGCTGTCAGTTTTTATACATCCACATTGAGGTGAACTTTTCTCTATCAAAATAGCCTTATTTTAAAATGTGTTCAACACAAAAGTTTTAAAATTTTATCTTAGCTTTATTTTGACACTAAGAAAATTTAATTTGGTGTTATACAAAAAAAGTTATGGCCAAAACATTGAAGTGGAGTCACAGCTGTCAAACATATGAACACTGTTCACGGGAAAAACTTTAGCTGTTTGAACAGCACGAAGAACCACTTCAAACGTCTAAACTTGTCACTTCATACGGCTGAAGATTTTTTAAGACAAATTCAAAATGGGAAGTAGCTGTTCAGATGACAGAACTCGGCACTTCAGACATCTGAACTTGACACTTTAGACGTTTGAACCCTACTTCAGACATCTGACCCTGTGTCAAGTTTATTTTTTAAAGGGTTTTAGGAACTTCAGATGATTGAACTCGAATCTTCAGACATCTGAACACTGTTCAATGGGTAAATTTTTAAATTCTAATATTTTAACATATAGCCGTTTTGAGCTTCAATTTTTATAACAACTTGGGAAACTCTCTAAGGAAACTTTTGCAACATGGAAACAAGTTTGAAAGCATATAAATACATGGTAAATCAAAATATATCCAAGAATTGAAAATTCTGTTTTAGAAACTAAAAGTACTCTGGTTCTTCCAAAGTTCTCTTGCTCACTCATTGCAAATCTCTTTTGCTGAGATATTCTAAAGTGCTAATCCTTCCTTCTCTAAATTCCTACTACTAATCCTCATCTAAGAAGGATATTAGTGAATTCTACACTTAAGCTTCATTGTATTTCATATTGATATTTTACATTCAAGTATATAGTACTGAAATTGTACTAACTTGCTCTCTGAGAGAGTATACTAGTACGCAGATCTTATCTTGTGTTTCTTGTAGTTCTTTGATGTTCCAAGGATTGTTTGGATAGTTGGCTAAGCAAGGGGATTTTGCTTAGAGAGGCGGGCTCAAGCCTAGTTAAGGAGTGACCGGACAAGGGGATATCGTTTGGAGAAGGCGGGCTCTAGCCTTAACAAAAGAGTGTTGTAAAGGTTTGTTCCACCCGTCAACGGAACAGGTTTAGTGAATCCTTTGGTGGTTTTGCCAAAGGCAAGGACGTAGGCTGTGTTGAAGCCGAACCTTGTAAAAATCTCCGTCTCACTCTCCCTTTCCCTATTCTTTATTTTCAGTGCATATATAAATTGCGTGGATGGTTTAAATTTGAAAATCATATAAACTACGTAGATTTGGAAATCAAGTAAACTTTAAGTTTGATTTTTGATTTGTGTTGTGGAAACCGAAAGTGAGTACGTTGGTTATACCATATTTTGCGAAAACCATATGAGAGTACATTACTTGGTTAACAACCCAAGGATAAATTAACTGAGAGTTTAGTTGAGTTCTGAATATTGATAAGAGTGCAGATATTGTGTTGATTGGGTGTTATATTGCACATCATATTGAAGAAGCAAAACCATCAATACAGGGTTTTATATCAACAAGTACAAATTTCATATATACAGGGCTTGGTTCAAATTCATATTAACAACGAGGCCACACACAAGATGAGAATTCTTACGATTGTTTGGTTTGATCATCATGGTAAATTGATTGGTTTGGTTGAAAAGTTGATTATTTGTTTGGTTAAGCAATAATTGTTGTGGTTGAAGATTGAATGTTTACTTAGTTCTTGTTTGATTGACAAAATAGATAAACAAGTAAAAGAATTGGTTAAATATTAAAAGAAGTTAAGGACTTTAAAAAGAACTAAAAACAAAAGTTTTAAAATCCAATTCACTCCCCTCCCCTCTTAGGAAGTTATTCCAAATTTCAATCACCACACCCAAACTCTATACCTGAGCTCTCTAGATCCTATCTGATGTGACTCTGAGCTACAACTGCAGACACAGTCGTAGTTTCTGACTTCCGACTCAACATATCAACCACCACATTAGCTTTCCCCAGGTGATAACTGATGGTGCAATCGTAGTGCTGAATCAACTCAAGACACCATCTCTGCCTCATATTCAACTCCTTCTACGTGAAGAAATACCTGAGGCTTTTGTGGTCAGTAAAAATCTTGCACCGCACACCATACAAGTAGTGTCTCCAGATCTTCAGTGCATATACAACAACAGCTAACTCTAAATCATGCGTAGGGTAATTCTTCTCGTATTCTTTCAGTTTCTGAGAAGCATACGCTATTACCTTATCCAGCTACAAAAGCACACACCCTAGACTCTTCAGAGATGCGTCACTATAAATCACAAACCCGCCATCCCCCGAAGGAATGGTCAAAATCGGAGTAGTAACCAGTCGGGGTTTCAACTCCTGCAAACACTACTGGCAATCACTGGTCCATTCAAACTTCACTCCCTTCCTGGTCAATTAAGTCAGAGGCCCAGATAATTTAGATAACCCCTCCAACGAATCGACAATAGTAACCTGCCAGTCTTAGAAAACTTCGAACCTCCTACATATTCTTCGGCCTTGCCCAGTCAACCACAGCTTCAATCTTGCTAGGATCAACTGATATACCATTTCCAGATAACACATGGCCTAGGAATGCAATTTGACCCAACCAGAACTCACACTTCTTCAGTTTAGCATACAACTTCTTCTTCCACAGAACCTGTAATACTAACCTCAGATTGTTCTCGTGCTCTTCCGAACTCCTTGAGTATACCAAAATATCATCAATGAACATCACTATAAACCGGTCTAGGTACTCATGGAAAACCCTCTTCATAAGATCCATAAATACTGCTGGAGCATTCGTCAACCCGAAAGGCATGAATAAAAACTTGTAGTGGTCGTATCTGGTTCGAAAAGCAGTCTTCGCAACATCTTCAGATCAAACCCTCACCTGATGATATCCTGACCGTAGGTCGATCTTCGAAAATACTTGCGTACCTTGCAGCTAGTCAAAGAGATCATCTATACGAGGCAAAGGGTAGTGATTCTTCAAAGTCACTTTATTAATTGCACGATAATCAATGCATATATGCATCGACCCATCTTTCTTCTTCAAAAAAGAGTACTAGAGCTCCCCAGGGCGAAACATTAGGACAAATGAAACCCCTGTTCAGTAATTCCTGCAACTGCTCCTTCAACTCCCGAAGTTTTGCTGAAGCCATCTGGTATGGAGCTTTAGAAATTGGTTCCTGACTCACTCGAAAAATGAGCAGCTCGGAAGCTATCCCAAGTATAGGAGTTCTGTCGTGTAATATTAAGCCCAAGGGCTAGATCGTCTCCTCAGGGAATGCGTTTTAATCTCAATTTCACGTTCGTCCAATCGAAAACAAAAATGCACTGAACTTGGTTCAGATTCGGGGTTTTTCAAGATTGTTCAATTTCACTTTTGATGAATTAAATGACACGTAGTTTAAAACTCTAAACTAACATGCACTAAATAAAAGAAAACAAGAATAGAAACCCTATCCTACTTAAGGAAACATTAAAGCACATGTCAATTAAAGAAGGAAAATTTGAATATGAAATTAAAACACGCAAGGAAACTTAACTAGATATGAATACACACGATAAAAAACGAACCTTTAACAAGAAGAACCTCAAATTAAAACTAAATTATTAATGAATTAAACAAAAACAAAACACGATAAAAACACAAACTTTAATAAAAACCGACCCAAAACTAAATCAAGCTTCGAAAAATAAAAATTAAATCTTGAAAAGATGACTAGCCTAATTTCTTGAACCAAAACACTTTTTTTTATTTTTATTCTTTTATATATATATTTTTAGAATACCGAATTTATGGAAATAAACCACTCCATCGCTAAATTACGTGAAAACAAAACAAAACGAAAACAATTAAATAGCTACTACAATAAGAATAAGACATTAAAATTCAGATTTTCTTTAAGTAACATTAACAAATCAAAACATAAGTATTATTAAATAAAGAAATAAAGGAGAGAGATAAAATAAACATCCATGGAGGCTGTGGAAGAGAGAGCCTTGGCTGGCAGCTGGAATGGTAGCACTCGGGTCTGCTGCAGAGGAGCTGAAGTGGAGTTGCTGGCCGAGGGTGGAGCTGGTCTGGGCTGAGCTGCTGTGCTGTGCAGCAGGGGCTGTGGTTGCGGTGCTGTTAGCAGCTGCTGTGTTGCAGAGAAATTCCGGCTGAGGAGGACTGCTATGGTGGTGTTTCACAGCTGCGGGAAGAGAAGAGGAGGCCGGCCGTGTACAGAGGGAGTTCAGCAGGAAAACAGAGGATGAAAAAACAGGGAAAGGAGAAGAAGAAACGAGAAGGAGAAAGCTAGAGAGTGAAAAGAAAGACAAGACAGGGAAATATTAAAGAAGAAGAAGAAAAATAATAAGGAGAACAGAAGAAGAAGAAGAAGAAGAAGAAGAAGAAGAAGGGGAAGAAGAAGAAGAGAAGAGGAGAGCAGAGGAGAGCCCTTCGGGCTGCCTCCCAAAGAAAAAAAGGAGAAAGAGAAGATTTAAAGGGGATGGGGAAAAGCCCTATGACCCGGCATGGAACAACCCGACCCGTTTGCAAAGGGTTGACCCGGCAACTTGATTTTTTTCTTTTTTTTTAATTCTTTGTTCGTTGCAAATTCTGCTCTTCTGGAGCCCGTATCTCATAAAACTCAAAACATGAAAGTTGTAGATAATCCTTTTGTATTTCTCCATAAATTTGAATCATATCGATCAAAGTTCGGACGGAAAAGTTATGCATAAAATACGAATAAGTGTTGGTTTTGATTCCCGGGAATTTTCCTGCGACAAAAAATTACCAAAACTTCATAAATAGTGTAATAAAGTTCAAGAATGATGATTTTGGCACTTTATTAAAATATTGGATAATTTTGGACATTTAATTAAAAATATAAACCGTAAAGCTCGGGTTAAACGTCCAATTACGTAGTTTCGGTGCGTAATCAGTTCCTTGCCAGGTAGAAATTCTATTGCGAACTCCACCTCACGATCTGGAGGTAAACCAGGTAAATAATTTGGAAACACGTTCGGGAACTTGTTGACCACCCGAATATCCTCGAGTCTCAACTCATCCGCGACGGTTCCTTCAAGCAAGTTACGTACCCCTGATATTCGTCCAAGAGTAACCTCCTTGCCTGCAGTGTCAATAGAATATGTGGCATCGAATGCACTCATGATCCTATAAACTCATACTCCTCCTTCCCAAGAGGTCTAAACACCACCACCTTCCTACGGCAATCAATTATAGCATAACTGGAGAACAACCAATCCATCCTCAAAATAACACTGAACCTCGACATGTCATACACCACAAGATTCATCGGTAGCAGTTTCCCCTGAATTACCACTGGGCGGTCTTCCAACATCCTCCTACAAAATGATACACTCCCATATGGTGTAGCTACGGACAATTCTTCATCCATGACTTGGGTCTCCACCCCACACAATTTCACAAAATTAATAGAGATAAAGTAGTGGCTCATACCCAAATCAAATAAAACTACAACTCTATTTAAAAACAACATCAAAGTACCTGTCACCACATTCCCTGAATGGTCGGCATCCACTGGAGTAAGCGAATACACTCGTGTCAGAGCTGTGTTCACTTGATATGTCCTTTAGGATACCTGATTACTTCCTCGATTGTGACTCGAAGAAGGCATACCCCTCTTTGGTGCATGACAATCCCGAGCCATGTGACCTAACTGATCACAGTTGTAGTAGTTACCCCCGAACGATGGGCACTCACCACTATGCCATCTACGGCACCTGGTACAACGATCACCCCAACTGGCTCACCTGAGAATTCTGACGCTTGGTATTCTAATAGTAACCCGAGCCTCTATTCCTCCTCCTCTACGATCCCTAATAAGATCCAGACTGAGAACCAGAAGGTGCTAGCCTCTTCTTCAGCTCCTGATCCACCTCGTCCTCTCGGATACCATTCTCAGTCATAGTGGTCTTATCCACCAAAACCGAGAACTCGAGGATCTGAAGCATACACACTAATCTGCGGATGTCCTTCCTTGAGCCATTCTCGAATCTCCGAGTCTTCTCATACTCGCTCAATATCAAACACGGTGTGAACCTGGACAACTCTATATACCGAGCCACATACCCCTACACCGTTATACTCCCCTAAATTAGAGTAGAAAACTCATCCGCCTTATCATCACGTACAGAAGTCGGGAAGTATATGTCGAAGAACACTTCCTTGAAATGGCTCCACGTCATCTCCACTGAACCGGCTCTCTGCTTTTTTAGCAGACTCACTACAGTCCACCATCGACCCACCTCCCCAGATAGCTGGAAGGTAGCATAGAGGACTCGCTACCTATTCGTGCAGTACAAGACCTCCAAGATTCTCTCAGTCTTCTCCACCCAGTCCTCTGCTATAATTGGGTCATGTCCCCTAGAGAACGTCGGAGGATGCATGCGTGTGAACCTCTCAATGGTGCACCCTACAGCTGTAGGAGGGTGTTCGCGTCTCCTGACACTCTACCCGATCTCCCACAAAACTTGCCTCGTCAGTCCTCGAGGCAGAGTAGGAGACTCATCACTAGCTGTCTCCTCTGAGCCACTTCCCACATCGTTATCCTTGGGCTCCATTCTGAAAATACAATAAAGTTCTATCAAGACTCCTATAACACATACAGTTAACACAGTTATCTAGCACTAATCATGTTAACTACTCTCTGCCAAGTCCAGGTCTGTCCTATCACACCAACACGAAAGTCATCAATGGTCTGCCCTGCTTTTACCGAAATCATCATTCTAAGAAAAATATGGAATACTGCCGACAAGTCCCGGTCTAGCAACGGAACACCCCTCAACTAAATTTACCCACATCCAACATCCCATACTTTGGTATGTACTCACAGCTAAGCCTAACCAAGTCTACAAGACCTAACAACCTAGTTAGCTCTAATACCAAGCTGTCATGCCCTGAACCTGGTATTGGGACCCAGGGGTGAATTAATAATCTAACATGTCCCTGTCTCATACAAATCATCCAAAGATATAGTACAATTAATGAGGGTCCAACCTCGTGGGGTTCTCAGGCACCCTATACACATCCATACACAACAAAATATACGTAACGGAAAAAGATTATTCTATACATAATTTGTACCATACCAGAGTCTATACACAGGAGTCCAAGCTCCATAGCACATAACATACTCGGGTTATCAACCATACCCCAAAATGACAACCTGAAAACCATAGTCCTAGCACTTACTCAAGCGCTACCCTCGGTACACCGACCACTACGCTCCTACCTCAAGAAGCTAGCTCCGGTTACCCGTAGGACCTGAAAAATATGTACGTATAGGAGGAGTGAGAAACCTCTCAGTAAGGAAGAATGTAGGTGATATCGGTGTGTGATATTTGAGTGTTATCATGATACACAATACATATACAGTTAAATGCAATTCCAGTACTAATTTCAACATAGTGCATACAAGCACACACACACACACACATATGATAAAATTCGGTGTTGTCACACCCCTTGGCCCGAAGCCAGCCCGCTATATCCAGCGTTCAGCCCGTAGTCGACCCACAGTATTTGGGGTCCTCGGTACATGGCAAGTCCCAGACTCTCATGGCATCGTACCAGTACAAACTGGTGGATCCACACCCTTCGGTGATCAGCCGATAAGGCTCATGCCCTCAGATATAGAGTCGAACACTCTCGCTAAACATGGCCTAGCTATTTCATACGCCCGTGGATATAGAGCCAGACACTCTCAGTACCTGGAACAACTCAGAACCTAATTCCAATTGCATTCCACAGAAACACAACTATGCATGCTCATATAACCAAACATACCACACCCATTTGGTAATCTAAAATCATGGTTTTTGAAACATAAATAGTTTAAACAAAGTCAAGGAACGGCCATCCCTATTACACAGTACAAATCATCATATACATACGGTTTTTCCAACAAAACTAGGGATGCAGCCCAATACCCCATTTTTCCTAAAACTTTAATCATGAAAAACTCATAGTTTTACCCATTAGATCCCCCTAAATGAGTAACCAAAATGCACACAGGAATGCGCACCACAGTTCCACCAAGTCCGATTTCAAAAATAACCGACATAAATTGAATCCCCTCACCTTTTCCTCGAATGGCGAATCCCGAACTCCAAGGCCCCTAAACCACAAACCAAGTTCCAAAACCTATAGATCCCAGTACAGAAAATACTCACAACACTGTTCTCTACAAAACTACCATATCAAAATTGAAAATCGAGCCTTACTTCAATTATACGCCAAAACATGAAAGGCGCCGAACCGAAAATCCGATTCATAGAACTTGTAGAGAATCCTTCCCTAATCCTTATGGTAACTTCAGATTAATGATTCTCGCGATGAATGGGGAAGAAATCTAGATAGATAGAGAGTAGGAAGAGTTTCTAGAGAGATAGAGAGAGAAAATGAGATTTCTTAACTGAGAAGTAATGAAATATCTATTTATAGCCCTTTAACCCGGCCACTTCTCGTCGATGAATTGCTTCCTCATTGATGAGGCCTTATAGTCTTCTCGTCGACGAGACCATGACCTCGTCAACTAGCCTTGGATTTTCGGATTTCTAAAACCCCTCGGCTTCTCCTCGTCGACGAGCTTTGAATTTTGTCGCACTTCACAATACCTCTCGGCTTCTTCTCGTCAACGAGTCCTTGAAACTCATCATCAAGTTTTCCTAAGACTTCGTCGATGAACTATGGATTCGTCGACGAGGCCTGCTTAATTCACATTTTTGCCCCTTTCTTAATTAATTAAACCCATATTCCATGGTTCAAGTTCTTACAATAAATTCTTACCATCTCGAAGTTAAAGAAGCCGCAAGCTTATTGGGATGTTCTCTTTAATTCATGATGGGTGTTTTCTGTATGAAATTTTCTAAGTTAAAAACAATGAGGTTTTTACTTTTTTATTATTATTTTTTTAAATAAAATATTAAATAACGGTTCGATGGAAGTTTTATTTCCCAATTTAATGCGTTGAAGGAAATCTCACTGGACCATCCAGTGAGTTTTAAATAATGAGGGCTTGCCACGCGTGGCAGCCAAAATTCGCTGGATGGTCCATTGAGTTTTCTTTAAATTTCGCTAGACCATCCAGCGAGATTTGCCTAGGAAATGAACCGTCGTCTAACGCATGAGCAAAATTTGCTACTCATGTTTTCAAAGTCTTCTTCCTCCTTCATTTTCCTTGCGAACTTGCAGAGTGGCAGAGCAGAGCAGATCTCAACTGAAGTAGTGACCAGACGATTGGACGCTCACAGCTGGTGATCGTTGAAAGGAGGAGCCTAACATTACTCATAGCCTCATCGAATGTTGGGAAGGAATGTATAAAAAAGGGAGATGAGGTATGTAATAAACCCAAAAATGGTTATACAATTAGTGGGGTGATTCCAAAAAAATAAATAAATAAATGATTAATCAATTAATTAAATTTATAAAAAAGGAAAAAAATAATAATTAAAATTTATTTTTATTTTTATTTTTATTAATAAAATATATTATTATTATTATTATTATTATTATTATTATTATTATTATATTATCATACCTCCTGAAGCTTCCTTCAAGAGGATTTCAAAAAAAAAAAAAAAAAAGCATCTAGGGAGGAAAGCTGCGCAGAGCCCCCCTCAGTCTCTCTCTCTCTCTTCTCGTTCTCTCTCCCTCTCTCCTCATTTTCCTAATAGATGCTCACCCAATCAAAAATCAGAAGATACCACTAGACTCCATTTTTCGCTGCCGTCATTTCTACCGGAGCGGATTGGTTGTAGGAGCAGCGTAAGCATATCTCCTTGGGTAAGCTAAATTTTCGCTTTCACCGCAATTTCTTGTAAATTTTAAGCCCAATTGACAATTGGACACCGCAATTTGTATTATTGAAAAGTCTGGAAATTCATGAAATGGGTTATATATATTATTATGAGAATGAAATGTGTATAGTGAGACGGGGAATTCGGAAATTATGAATATTGGAAATGTGGAAATTGTATTAAGAATTCTGCAAGGTAAATACTGAAATGTGAAAATGGGAAATATGAATATTGTAATGTAAATGATGCAATATGAATAGTTGAAACATGAATATTGAAATGAGTATACTGAAATGTAGATATGGCATTATGAATATTAAGTTGAGAATGAGAAAACGAGAATATTGCAACGTGAATACTGCAATATGAAAATTGAAATGTGATTTATGAAATGCCAATATCACATAATGATTATGGGTATGTGGTAATGATAACCCTGATGGATGGTTATGGAAACCATAATGATGGGTTGTGATATTGAGTATAGTACCGTTACTAGTGCTATAGTGCAACCACACGGACTCTTAGAGCGTGTGGCGTGACAGTCGACTGAGCTGTTTAGTAAAGTTGTTGTGCCCCCTGAGTCCGAATTAGGGCTATAGGCCGGCCAGTCGTACTAGAAACGTGAGATATGTGATATGATATTTTGATCTAACCGAGTCGGCCAACCACAGTTAAGTCCAGCCTTCGGGCTGCACAACCTTGACCATGGGGGGAAGCATGGCGTGAAAAGAAATATCCTCAGGGTAGCCATGAGTTACAAACGTGATGTTGGTACTAGATACCAAGGATATTCATGAGCCGGATAGTGAAATGGAAACGGAAAGTGAAAGAATGATAAAATGGGCTAAAGTGAGAAATGAAAGAAATAATGAAAATTGAGAAATAGAGAGTAATAAAATTGAGAAATGGATCCGTATGAGTTAATAATATAAATAATTAAGGTAAAGTGAAACTCTCCGTCTGAGGACTTACTGAGTAAGGTGAGTGCCCTGATAGGTATCAGATGTGGCCATACTTGATTGCATAACGTGTTAGGGTAGAGGGAAGCTACTTGTATGGGCGGGTAATCTTCCCTACTCCCAGGAACTTCGAGGGAAAATATATGTTGGAAATGATTGAATTTGAGGAATGATTTTAAAGCTTATAAAAGCTTGTGTTGTATATCTATATGATTATAAGAATATGCTTATCATTGTTATTTTCTCAAATGAAATGATGACTTGAAGTAAAATGTTCTATAACTAAACTCATATTGTCACACACTGTAAATAATTTATTCCTTCTTACTAAGATGTGTCTCATCCAAATTATCTAAATTTTTTAGGGAACAGAGATAGGCCAGGTGATAGAGCTCCGAGACCATAGGGAACTGAGACCCTGACAAATAGGGTGAGTTTTTGAACTAGGTGAGGTGTAATTCCCCTAGAATTGAGTTGTTTTTGAGTATGGGATGGTAACGTGTGTGTGTGTGTGTGTGTGTCTATATATATATATATATATATATATATATATATATATATATATATGTTGATACTCTGGATATTATATTCTAGTTGTTAAGTATATACTATCTTTCGCTGTTAGATTGTTTAAATGAAATGACTTTTTTACTCAGTACCCAGCGCAGGTGGGGTCATAAGAGTGGTAACAGGGTTGTTGGTGTTTCTGATTGGCGAATATGGTTGATGACGAGTGAATATTTATTATTGTTTAAAAAAATTTGTACGAAAATCAGGGCGTCACAAGGTATGTATTTTGCTTAAGCTGAAACTCTTATATTATTTCATTTAGATTTGTTAGTTTGATTCAAAGATTCGTTAGTTTGATTCATAAATTAGTGTTTCATACATTCAATTTTTTGATTGGAAACATAATTCGGAAACCCCCAATTTGAGGTTAGGGTTAATCATGTTTTTCATATTTTACTTATTTGAATTTGTTATATATTTTATGTGTAATTGTTTTTCGGTAATTTTTTGTTAGCTATAAGTTTGAAATTTAGATTTTAAATTTCATTTTGTACGAATTTGGATAAAATTTTAAATAAATTTATATTTAATTTTATTATGTTAGTGACACTTTTTCCTATTTAGGTGCTTATTGGGATGTTCTCATTAATTCAAGATGGGTGTTTTCTTTATGAAAATTTCTAAGTTAAAAACAATGAGGTTTTTCCTTTTTTGATTTTTTTAAATAAAATATTAAATAACAGTTCGGTGGATGTTTTATTTCCCAATTTAATGCGTTGAAGGAAAACTCACTGGACCATCCAACGAGTTTTAAATAATGAGAGCTAGCCACACGTGGCAGCCAAAACTCGCTGGATGGTCTAGTGAATTTTCTTTAAATTTCGTTGGACCATCCAGCGAGATTTGCTTAGGAAATGAACCGCCATCTGACGCATGAGCAAAATTCACTAGTTGAGTTTTTGAAGTCTTCTTCCTCCTCCATTTTCCTTGCGAACTTGCAAAGTGGTAGAGCAGAGCAGATTACAACTGAAGCGGTGGCCGGACGATTGGACGCTCACAGATGGTGACCGTTGGAGGGAAGAGGCTAATGTTACTCATAGCCTCACCGAATGTTGGGAAGGAATGTATAAAAAAGGGAGATGAGGTATGTATTTTGCTTAAACTGAAATTCTTATATTATTTCATTTAGATTTGTTAGTTTGATTCAAATATTCGTTAGTTTGATTCATAAATTAGTATTTCATACATTCAATTTTCTGATTGGAAACATAATTTGGAAACCCCCAATTTGAGGTCAGCGTTGATTATGTTTTTCATATTTTACTTATTTGAATTTGTTATATATTTTATGTGTAATTGTTTTTGGGTAATTTTCTCTTAGTTATAAGTTTGAATTTTAGATTTTAAATTTCATTTTGTACGAATTTGGATAAAATTTTAAATAAATTTATATTTAATTTTATTAGGTTAGTTATACTTTTTCCTATTTAGGTGTTTTAAATTTGTTATTGAAAATAAAAACTAAATTTAAGTTAATAAATTATAAAAATCAGAATGTTGAAGTGTTCATGAATTAACAAAAATTTTAGTTAAGACTTTTAATCAATCTTCCTTTTTTTTTTTTTTGAGAAAAGAAACTTGCTATCTCTTATACTATTTCAGTAACTAATTACTCAATTCGATTTGACAAACTAACCTCTAGTAAACAAATGTGTGTGTGCTATTAAAATAAAATTATTTTTTCAATTGCGTGAAAAAATTATGTCATTCTCCATAAATTTATTTATTTTTAATTTAAAACTATTAAAAAATAGAATTTGTTAGCTTTTGTGTATTCCCAAGAGGGGAGGTGAATTGGTTGTTAAAAAATTTCTCCCCTAGGTTCAACTAGTTTAGCAACACTATATTCACAACCTAGGCTCAGCCTGCCGAAATGCACCGATAAGTATAATATGTGGAATTTAAATCATGCGCATAATTCACACAATAACATACACGTGCAGTAAATATAAAGTGCGGAAATATAAATAGACACATGATATATTATCAGGGTTCGGCCAACTGTGCCTACGTCCCTGCCTCTAGCTCGCAAGCCCGATAATTCCACTAATGGCTCACTTAATGGGTGGAGCGGTACCGATTACAACCAGGTCAATTCAAAGAGTTGACCTCAACCAACATGCCTTAACACGATGGCACCTAGTAAACAAATGTGTGTGCTATTAAAATAAAATTATTTGTTCAATTGCGTGAAAAAAATTATGTCATTCTCCATAATTTATTTTATTTTTAATTTAAAACTATTAAAAAATAGAATTTGTTAGCTTTTGTGTATTTCCAAGAGGGGGGATGAATTGGGTGTTTAAAAATTTCTCCCCTAGGTTCAACTAGTTTAGCAATAGTAAATTCACAACCTAGGGTCAGCCTACCGAAATGCACCGATAAGTATAATATGTGGAATTTAAATCATGTGCATCATTCACACAATAACATACATGTGCGGTAAATATAAAGTGCGGAAATATAAATAGACACATGATATGTTGTCGGGGTTTGGCCAACTGTGCCTACGTCCCCGCCTCTAGCTCGCAAGCCTGAGAATTTCACTAATGGCTCACTTAATGGGTGGAGCGACACCGATTTCAACCAGGTCAATTCAAGGAGCTGACCTCAACCAACACACCTTAACAGGATGGCACACCTAACTTTCCTAACCGGGTCTAAGCCAATTCGGGACTATTTCACAGGGCTAGGCTCCCTCTTCATGCCCATGTCTGGAAATACAACAATATTTTTGTCAATCAAGTTGGTACAGTGATTGTGCTTTAATGTAAAGCAGATATGTACCCAATAAGGCGCAAGTAATGATCAATCCACACCAAACATGTAAGAATTATAAGCTCAGTGGTGTATATGTGCAATCTACACACAATATAATGACTTTATCTAATTAAGCACAAGAGTGTTCAAGCAAGCTAATATTTGAAAGTAAAGTAAATGAAATCTCAACATCAACTTAGTGTTTTAGAGATGCTAGCAATATTATTCAAACAAACTCAAAATATTTTCTCAAATTGTGTCAAGCACAATATTTGTTTGAAAACAAGCTTTGAAAAATATTTTGCACACAAAAATAATTACTCAAGGAATCTTGCAATGATAATGCAAAAATCCTCAAGCTAAAGATTTTTCCCAGCCCAAAATTTATCAAGTTAAATCCGTGGGAAGAACTCAAACCAAACTCTCAATGAAAATCAAACAATACAAATATCAATGAGAGTATAGGGCTTTGTAGGATCATTCAAGATATACTCACACAGAAAGATTTGGCAAGGGAATAATGAGTATATGAGATGTGTATGAAGAAAGGGCACTCAAAAATTCAGAGAGAATTTTCTTAATCTAACTCTCTAATCTCTTGTTAATTTTAGCAAATGATCTCATATATATAGACATGGGGAGAATTATGATTGTTAGGGACATGAAGGTTATTATTAGGATTGTTTTAAAACATTTAAGAATAATTAACCCCATTTAAAAAAGTTAACCGTGGTAAAAAATTCGGAGCACCTGAGAGCACCGGTCGACCAAGACAAGTTCGGTTGACCGAAGTTCTTGGGGTTCAGTCGACCGGGCATGAAATGAACTATAGGTTCGGTGAACCGAACTTGTATGTCCAAGGGCGATTTTTCATTTTTGCGAGGTTCGATCAACCTCGACCATTTTGAACTGAGCCGGTCGGTTGACCGGACAGTTAAGTTTCAGCACGTGGGAACTCAGTCGACCAAGTAGTTGGTGTGCATTTTACTCTCTGTTGACCAGGAAGTCAATAAAGTTGACTTCAGGGGAGTTTGGTCGATCGGGGTCAACTAAACTGTAAGAGTTCGGTCGATCAGTCTATGGTCAACTTGTTGACCCAACACTGGTTCGATCGACCAGGCATTTTTGTATAGGGAAGTTTGGTCGACTGAATATGTAAATTTTATACATTTCAGTCCTGTTTTAAGCATTCTGTTAGAATTGGTGTATTCCCAAGAGGGGGGGTGAATTGGAATTTTCAAATTTTCACCTAGGTTAAATAAAATACTCGTATAAAACAACCTAGGGTTGGTCTATATAATTCCAAATGCGCAGATATAAAAGATATGTGGAAATTTAAGTTAAGCGCATCATTCACATAATAACATACGCGTGCGGTAAATGTAAAGTGCAGAAATGTAATAAACACACGATATGTTATCGAGGTTCGGCCAACAGTGCCTACGTCCCCGCCTCAAGCTCGCAAGCTAGAGAATTCCACTAATAGCTCACTTAAGGGTGGAGTGGCACCGTTTACAACCAGGTCAAATTAACATAGGGCTGACCTCAACCTTAACCAGGTCAATTAGCTGGGCTGACCTCAACCTACACGCCTTAACAGGACGACGCACCTAGCTTTCCTAACCGGGTCTAAGCCAATCCGGGACTATTCCAGGGCTAGTCTCCCTCTTCAGGCTCGTGCCTGGAAATACAACCAAAGTGTTTTACAATCAAATGGTACAGTGATTGTGCTTTCGTGTAAAGCAGATATGTACCCGGATGCGAGCAATAACAAACACCACAGTATGATTCAATATGTAAGCTCAGTGTGGTTTATGATGTCTACTCTCAAATAAATTTACTATCGTGTAATGCGTACGTGAGAGTGTCAATCAAGCAGTCTTTGTATCACAAGATATTCAAGCAAGATGTTCGTATAAAGATACTAGCCAAACAAAATATATATGTATTATAATGAGCGGATTTTCTCAATCGTATTATGCTCTAGTAATGTATATGTTTGGTTTGCAAAAGATATCTAATCTTTGTATCCAGCAAACAATATGTAGGTCAATGAATATTGCAACAAAGATCAATATCACATAAACAAATATCTTTTCAAAGTTATATCAAGATAAATCCCACAAGATATTTGGAAATGTTTTGAAGAGATTTTGCAATCCAAAAACAAATACAAACTACACAAGATATTGCAATGAGTGTGCAATACTTGGAAGTTTAATATAAGTCTTCTTAGGAGAGACTTATTAACAAAGTCCCCTAAGAATACTTGGGTTGGCTCTCAATTAAAATCGTTACAAACAACTACCACACTTGGGAGAGCAACCCTAGAAAACAACAACACTTAAATCACACTTACAAAGTATATTTGAGTGGAAGATCTGGTAAGAATAAGTATTGGAGACTCAATAAATGAGTATTATAAACTTTGGGATTTTCAAAGAATTTTTTTTAATTAGATATCTTAATCTCTTACTAATTTTCTCAAATGAACTTGTATATATAGGCAAGGGAGAAAATATGACCGTTGGGGACCTATTGGGTATTATTAGAAAAGTTTAATGATGTTTAAGGCATTTTAACCCTGTTTAAAAAATATTAACCACGGTAAAAATTGGACCAACCCGAGAGGTCCGGTCGACCAGAAATGGTTCGGTCGACCAGGACTCAAGTGGCTCGGTCGACAAGGGGCATTTTGAACTGAGTGGCCGGTCGACCAGGTAAGGGCGATTTTCCAAAACTTCGAGGTTCAGTCGACCGGCCCTTTTTGAACTGCATGGCTCGATCGACCAGACCGTTGGGAATCCTTCCAAGATCCCTCGGTCGACCAGGTAGTTGGAGTACAAATCTGGTCGGTCGACCGGGAGGTCAAACTATTGACTCCCGGGTGGTTCGGTCGACCGAGGTCAAATGACCTATAAGGGCTCGGTCGATCGGGCCTGGGTCAAACAGTTGACCCGGACCGGTTTCGGTCGACCAGGCCAAATTGAACTGAATTGGCCGGTCGACCGAAAGTGCACCAAGTGTGCATTTCAGTCCCGTATCGACCCAAACAATCCCTATTCAAGTGCCTAACAAATATATGTGAATATGTGTGTATCTTAAGGTCACTTGGGGTCTAATTTGAGAGCACCGAAAAAATTCAGTGTCGGTCGACCTTAGGTCGACCGAAAGGCACCCTAAGGTCTTTCTACGGTCCTCTCTTATTCATGGTTCGGTTTGAGCTTTCGTAGTAAATCATACATTTGATGTGCGTGAGCTTATTACAAACCGAATGCCCTAATTACTATTACAGACCAATATAAATATATTACAAAGAATATGATTTGGTCTTCAAGCTTTTCTTGCTTTGTGCACATCTTGATCTTATTATTTTTGATTCCTGCACAAAACTCAAACGTTCATTAGATACAATAAGTATTTGTCATAATCAAAACCGGGCGTGACCAATCAGGTCAACACATTCAATCACTCATTTCAAATTATCATTCATATACGTGCAAGAGTGAGTGTTTAAGGGTCATTTTAGGCCTCTTTGAGTGCATCGAAAAAATCTAGTGAAAGTGGACCAAAGGGTGTTCCCTAAGGTATTTTTATGGTCATTTTGATTTTCAGGAGATGTATAGGGACCTAGAGTCGTTCTAAGGTCTTTGAGCTTTGTAGTTCCAACATGCAGGAAGTGCATTAAATATTATAGAGCTTTTCTATTTAAATATTACAAACCGAAAAGAATAGTGACGAATTACAACATAAATGATCTTCATGGTCTTCATTTTCCTCTAGGTCTCCAAGTGCCATCATATGATACCGCTAAGATAAATCTACACATCAACTTGGTAGACACTAAATACTTGAGTATTTGTCATAATCAAAATAGGGTATGATCCATATGGTCAACAATCTTTCCTTTTTTGATGATGACAAATGTTTGTCTACTTCTCCCCCTTTTGGTAATAGAAAAAAGGGCTATAAGAATTAAGAACTCTAGGCAATGGGTAAATATCATATTTATACATTATAAGTTTTGGAAAGTTTTTGAAAAATTTCGACAAAGTGCCATTTGAAAATGGGACTTTCCAAAACAAATCCTGTATAAATAACGACCTGTTTGAGTTTATAAATCCTAACAGTTTATCCACAACTACTCACATAGTTCCAGTATGATAAAAAACAATAAGCAAGAGCATAACTATCAACATGCAAGAGATATGATAGTCATGCATTTCAAAACATAAACAAATTCACAAAGCATGAAATAGAAGTATAAATTTTAGTCATTCAAAAGATAGAAGAGTCATAAAATGCAAAATGAATGACAAAGATAACTTCAACAAATTAGCACACAAACAATACAACTGATCATTTAAATGATTTAAATGATATGAGAAATAGAATTAGACCATAAATATGCACAAACCATTTCAATTGACGCATATCATAAGACCCGTGAAAGATTTGAGTTAAAAGCACATGACATATGATACCAAAAAGGAAGTTTGAGCATAAACATAGTCTAATTAGTTTGCATGCATTTTTATGTGAAATTACCGAACCAGTTATGCAACATCCTTTGTAGATTTTTAAAACAAGCATAGCTAGTACAAGTCATGAAAGCCTTTAGCACACAAGCAAAAACTAAAACATGTTTAATTTAAAAGAATTTCTTGCTATAATATAGTAAGTATATATAAAATATATATACAGGTATTAAAAATATATCCCCTTTGATATTTGCAAAAAGTACTGGGGGTTGCTTGCTCGAAAAATAAAATTTTAATTTAAAACTTATGCAAGCATAATTTTTCTGGTAAATATTTAAGCATAAAACGTGTCATGACCAGAAAAATACAACCATATGAAATTTAAAGATATATTCAAAGATAAAAACAAAATCATATGGCAAAGTTGAATGACTATGGAAAAACTACATATTTCAACTTACGATTTTCAATATAACCATGCCGCCATTGATTCAACAACATATCTAAACTCAAAATATTTGTGAACAAAACAAGATAAGAATTTATGCTTAGATGCTCCCCCTTTCAATTTGAGTACGTGCTTAGATTCTTTAATTACTTATACTAACCAAAGATTAATTTCATTATGCTTAGTAGTATAAGCCATAAGTCCAAATCTTTAAATTCAACTATATCGAGTATTTGTCAATTACATTTGTCACTTGATTAGTATAGATGTCCCTATAGACCATGGATGTATCAGAAAAGTGTATATTAAAGCATGTAATAACGTTCATGACCCAAGAACATTCCATATCAAACCATAATACTATAAGCGCAGGATATAATGTTCAGGGATTTCATAAGAGCCTCAATATTCAATAGACGAAAGTGATGCATATGAATCATTTATGCACTTCCTATAGGGATGGATCTGAGCCTTCCTAAAAGGTTTATGATTATGCTAGGATGACGTTTAATTATCTATTAGGTTTCACTCATCCTTTCAAAAATATTTTAACGTTAATTTTATTATAATCATCTTTAATACAAGGTTTTATATGGGAAAATCCTGACGAAATTTCGGCAGTATGCCGTTTGTATATAGGATAATTTCCTATAAAATCTGTACCTGATAACCTCAATCAAGCAATTTATATTTCAGTTCAAGGCACATGAAAACCTATATCCACTATCAGCATGCAATTCTCATCACTACATCCGCCATGCAGGAGGCATTCTAAACTAAGCATGCAATCAGGTAGCAATAAACTAAATATAAACTATCCATTAGAAGATATACTTATTTAACTCATAATGAATAGTAGGAATTCGGTGCTTTTCATATGAAGGCATATGGGCATAAAAGATAAAAATCATGAGAGCATTTAATGTATAAATATATTCATGAAGAAAAATGCTCCCCCTGAGTTATGCACTTATTCAATTTATGCCTTTTCATTTTCTAATTACTTAGCCAAGTTTTTAGGTTTTTTGTGATTTAATCTTGGCTAAACATGCTTAGGCTTAGAGGACCGAAGATTCACATGCAATACTTTTTCAGGGTCATAAGCTAATACATGCCTCTTTACTTATGAATTTCAATATATGATAGAAACCCAAGTTCAAATGGCTCTTCTTTCTTAACATTCATGCATAGGTTTCTTAGTTATTGTATTTCCATATATGTTGAAACTTATGTCCATCATATTAGCCATTTAACTTATTTCTAAGGACATGAAGCTCTAAAGAATATAACTTAACGTTTTGAGAGCTATGCGTGTGAAGTAGATTAAGTACTCTTAAAGATTATAATTTCTGTTAAGTTCGAAGAGTATTCAATATAAGTGGACATGATTCAAGATATTTTCATGGAAGGGGATATGTCCAACTGCTTAGGCAAAGAGCATTTATGAGAATTTGAATTTTCTTGAACAATGCTCTTCGAAGAATGGAAAGTATCCTATAAATATAATTACAATCTAAAGCAAGGATACAAGTAAATAGGTGAAACCTTACCGAATATGATCATCGTTTGGTAAGGATTTCCTATGGACGAGATAAACCAAAATTAAAGGTTTTACAATTTAAACTCAAAGGGGCCATTCCCCTAGTGGATACCTCTAATTTGGTTATAGCTATGAGAAACGCTTAATATATATTAGTCATTTATGATCAATAGTGCTTTAAATAATTAAGTGGTATTAATTTGCATCCGAATAATAGTGCCAAGATAAATTTGCACATTAACTCGGTAGACATTAAATACATGAGTATTTGTCATAATCAAAACAGGGTATGACCCATAAGGTCAACAAAATTGAAGTTTTGGAGATTAAAGAGAGTATTCTTTTGGTTTTATAAGTATAATAAGTAGTTTTACTTAAGATTATTATTTTTTTTTAAAGGAGGGCAGCACCTCCAATTATTTATTGATATACCCTCACTTTTGGCGGAGGAATACTGTGATTACAAGACAAGCATTGGGAGATTACAGATAAAAAAAAAAAATTAAAGGCCTCTCAAAAAACAACACCCACAACCAACCAAAATCGGACTACAAATCCAAACGAAGATAAATGAGAAACAAATCTAAACAGACCAATCGAAAAACAAAAATAATAAAATAAACTAACATAAAAAAATCTAAACCAAACCAAAAAAAAATCGAAAGGATGAACTAATGACGAAAGGAAGTGAGACCCAACCTATCCATCCAAAGGATACCTTTCAGAGAATGTGGTAAAAGATGTTGTTTTTCGTAGATGATATTGTTTCCCATTTCTCCTTCTCTAGCGAGAAAATCAGCCGCACTATTGCCTTCCCTATATTGATGGATCACCTTGAAGTTCACTCCCTCTAGTTCCACCATGAGGTCCTCCCAAAAATACCAAAGATACCACAAGATACATCTACCTTTCCGAAACCAATCAACAACAATTTGCAAGTCACTTTCAATAATCACATTAAAATAATGAAGTCGTTCATAAACAAATTCCTTCCAGAATTGCTTTTAATTCCGCACTATTGTTCATACCATTGCCTAAATAGCTTGAAAAGGTTGCTTTCACCATGCCATGATAGTCCTGAATAATTCCTCCACCTCTTGAAGCACCCATATTGCCCTTATAGCTCCCATCACAATTAAGTTTTATCCACCCTGTTGGGAGTTTAACCCACGAGATAATTTTTTTAGGCCTGGCACAAACTCCCTAATGCTGAATTTGAAACTCTTTCATAATCGTAATGTCTGATATCTCCAAATTTCAAAAATATTTAGAGCTCTAAGCTAAAAAACTAACCCAATATCAAAAACTTCTCCACGTTTGATCCACACTTTGATAAACTCCTTCCATTCTCGCTTTACATCTTTGATTCCATAGGCACCATATAATCAAACACGAAATCATACAGATTAAAATACCTTTAATAGATGATTTTTTAGCATAGTGGAACCAATTTACAATTTTGCTTTTCCAGGGAATGAACCGTTGGAAAGGAATCCCCAACATCACACTAGCCCAATGCCAAACCTCTGAAGCCACCTTGCCTAAAGAAAGGATGTGATTAGTGTTTTCCTGACTTCTCTGCACGCAGCAATCACGAGCCAAAGCCATCGATATTCCTTTGGCATGAATTCTATCATCTACTACCAAACATCTAAACCAGGATTTCCATAAACACATTGAGATTCTTCTAGGCAATAGAGAATGTCAAAAACATTCATTCCACTCAAAATTATCACTTCTACTCCTACTGCCTCAAATGCCGTTTCTGTAGAGAAATTGTCGTCAGGGGTAGGCTTCAAGATGAATATATCCCGACCACTTTTACCAGCTAGCACATTATGCAAGATTTCCATTGTTCTGTGGGCCCCAACCAAATCCATTAATAAATCCGAGTTCCAATTGTTATTCAGCCAGCAGTCCTTAATACACAGCTTATTTTTTGAAATATCCTCAATGCGCAACGCTAATGGGTCTGATGTAAGCCACCTATCGAACCAAAAAGAAGAGTTCCCACCTCTCAGTAAAATTTTAACATTATCCATAACTTCCAAAACGGTGGCCATCAATGATTTCTAGAACCGAGAGTCATTTGGTCTCCCATTCCTTATTAATAAATGATCATTTCTGCAATATTTAGCTCTGAAAAAACCTGACCATAGATGGTCAAAAGTGAGCAGTCTGGAGGCAAATTTCATGAGAAGCGATTTTTGGACTTCTTTGAGATCTCTCAAGCCCATACCCCCTTTCGAGGTAGGTTTACAAATTTTCTCCCAAGAGCGCCAATGAATCTTCCTTTTACCTTTCACCTCTCTCCATAAAAAATTAGTAAGAAGAGAGTTGATGCGAGTAAAAATGACCTGTGAAACATTAATAACTGACATCAAATGTATCGGCATGCTAGACAACACATGTCTTAATAAAATCAATCTTCAGCTTTACTTAAGACTTTATTATAGTTTCTATTTATATAAAAATTAGGAAATATAAAATTTTGTTAAAACACAATTAAAAAAATTTAAAAATAAATATTGAGGATGTGTTGAATAAACACAATAATGAGGTATGTCATGTGCTTATATATATATATATATATATATATATATATATATATATATATATTTGTTTTTTGTAAGTCTTTACTATTTCCTGAGGGTCGGTCTAAATGGCAGGTAGCTCAAGCAGTGTTCCGATGACTGTGTTGCTGTATGTTGGGGGAGGGGGGGGGGAGGGGAAATTATCATAGGAGTAGAAGGTGTTAGTTATAGTACTAAGCTTGTTCGAGCAATTCAAATTGGTAATAGGGATAAATTAAACAAATTGTATGTGAAGATATTCAAGTATTTGCATAGTAATCCAAACCAATATGCATTGCGAATGACCGTAGGGTACTCTATACGGGGGTTAAATGATAAAGTACTCTATGAGTCTGTTCCTAAAATAGATGACTATGGTCTACGCATTGTGTTGGATGCACGCAGTTCAGGCGCGGCACATATAACTGTGCAGTTATATGTGGAGACCATTCCTCAAATTGGTGTGGCCGCAAATAGGTAGACGGAGACGCCGGTCGAACATGTGGTTGAAGTGGAAGAAGACACCCAACAAAACCGTCGTTATGAAATGACTGCGTGTGGTATGGATGAGCAGTACAGAAGTTGGAGTTTGGTGTGATGTCTGCTAAATTTCATTATTTCAAAGTAAGGTTACATCATATGTATTTATTCTAACCCTAACAGTACTGTTAACTTGTATTCCTTATTTAGCTAAATAAAAGGAAATAAAAGAGAAATAAATAAGAAGGAATAAAGGAAAATAAAGAAGGAAAATAAGAAAAAGAAGGACCAAAACCATAGATGGTTTTCTGAGCAGGAGAAAAATCGTCTCCGATTTTGGGTCAACAGGGCGAGTCAACCACAAAATTGGCGACGATTTTGTGGAGATAGGGGAAATCAACGCTGGTTTTGTGGAGACAAGGGAAACCGGCACTGGTTTTCCTCTAGGCTTGCTCACCTATAAATATGTTTGAGTTCATTTTTTTTTTTTTTAGAGAATTTCAAATCTCTCTCTTCTCTCTGCTAGGGTTTCAGAACTTTTTCACCATAAGACTCTTCCGAGCTCTCCCTTGCTTCCTGGTTGTCTCCCTTATCCACCTTCTAGCAAATACACGTTTTTCCATCGGTTGGAAATTCGAGGGTTTTGCTGTTTCAACCGTTTGGGTTTGTTTTTCCGGAAATAGGTAAGGGGATTTGTTTACATTAGTTATTTTTTAAATCTAAACCATTAGAACTGTAGGTTATGATATTATGTACGATATGACTACTTATTTGGAAAATTTCACTAGGTGGAATTATTAGTTTTTTTCGGTTTTACAATTTTTGTAAAAACTAGGGTTTTGGGGTATGACCTCCATTTTTCATAAAACTCATTTCTTTGTATTAAACCTAAAGTAGGAGGTGCTTAAAACCCTTTTTTTCGATTTAAATAATATTTTACGAACCATATTTTATACTTTTGCTTACTAAACCAAATGAGTGTGACACAAGATGTTAAATGGAAATATACTGAATTGAGAAATATGATTATGAGATATAGGAACCGGAGTTCGAAATGGTTATTAAGAAATGTAGAAAAGAGATGTCGGTTAAATACCGAGAGATGTATGTACCAAGGTTAAACCGAGAGTAATGTGCTTCGGTTTATACGAATGACTAAAAGAATGAATGAATGAATGAATTGTGAAAAATACTGGAACTACTTAAATGCTTTATGAATGAAAATAGGTGAAATGAGGAATAGCTTCCCAAGAGGGGGGGTGAATAGGATTCTTTTTCTATTTAAATGATTTTTAGACTTTTCATTTTAACAACCTAGAAAACAAGATATATATATGAACAATAATCACACTTAAGAATACTAAAATTTTAAATTCACAAGTCAATCAATGAAATCGTGATAATTCAATCACCCAATCAAAATATAAAAACTTTTATTGATTTTCCTGAAAACTCATAGTATACACTTTACTTGATCAAAATTTCCGCAAATTAATCAACGTACTCCCTTTTTGGATTTCCGTAAACGATTAATCAAAACGTACTTTCTTAATATCAAGTACCTTTGTTTCTTTCTCAATTCATAACCTGCAACCTACACTTATAAATCATATAACAATAGCGAGTAAAAATTGTAGAGTAAAGCAGAGAGAAAGAGACAAGAGTTTTTACGAGGTTCGGCTTCAACACAGCCTACGTCCTCGCCTTTGGCAAAAACACCAAAGGATTCCACTATATCAGTTCCATTACCTGGTGGAACAATACCAATTTACAACCACTCCTTCTGCTAGGCTAGAGTCTGCCTCTCCAAACAATAAACCTTTGTTTGGTCCAACAATTCAACAGTTTTGAATCGTTTTTAAGAATGATGATAATCAAATTATGTGTACAAAAGAAAACTCTCACAACAGAGCAAATTAGTACAATGATCAGCTCACTTATACTCCAAGGTAATTCAAATATAAGAAATTTGAAGCTCAGTACTTAGTATCCATTACCAAATAATTTTTCAAAGAAAAATGAAAGATTCTGATTTTTGAAAGCTTTGTTTCAAAGTATAAATCAATAGTAAATCATAATTTTAAGCACAAGAAAGATTTAGATACCTTGAGAAATTTGAATACTTGAAGATTGCTTGATCCAAAAAAAAAAAAAAAACTTTCAAAAGTTGCTTGATCTAAAAACTTTGAAGATTGCTAGATCTGAAAACTTTGCCAGATTTGAAAACTCTTGAGAATTGCTTGATTTCAAAAAACCTTTCAATATTGCCTCAATGATGAACATATTAAACCTTTGAAGCTTTTGACTATTTATAGATGTTTTAGAAGCCATCCATTACTCCCAAAGATTTCTAAAAATCATTTCCAAATATCTTGAAATAAATATGTTTAAAAACGTGGTTTAAAAAATCTTCCCGTTGAGAGAATTAATGCCAAGGTTCGAGTGACAGTCACCTGCCACGATTGGCAGTCGCCTGTCACAGAGCAACTCTCAACACAGAATATAGGCAGTCGCCTGCCAGAACCAAGGCAGTCGCCTGGCTTGTACATGCATGCGCCTGGCTGGTTAGGCAGTCGCCTGTCTAGCTACTAACTTTTTGAAAAATCATTTTCTTAAAGTGGCAGTCGCCTAGCCCTTCATTATTTAAAAAAAATTTTCTCTTCTTAAGCCCTTTTTATTTATTGAAAAATACTCTTTAGAGTATATATGTTTAGAAACATATTTTTGATTTTCTATGAGCTTCAAAATATTTGATTTTAACCTTGAAGTACTTACATTTAGAATATCCTTAATATAACTTTTTTAGTCTTCAAACTAGGGTTGAGCATAATTCGGGGAAAACCGAATTAACCGAATTAACCAACCGAAATTGGTTGATTCGGTTCGATTAAAAAATTCGGTTCGGTTGGTTCGGTTATGTTTTCCAATATTTAGGTTAATCGGGTTTCGGTTCGGTTAATGGAGAATATTAATTCGGTTAACCGATTAACCGATTTATGAATTAATTAAATTTTAAATATAATTTAGTAAATTAAAATCCGATTTCACTCATTCCCTCTCATACTCTCAGTCTCACACTCTCACTGCTCTCAGTCTCACAGAAGTCAGAACATGTAAGTCTCTCACTGCCTTTCGCCGTCGTCGTCGCCGTCGCCATCGCCGTCTCCGTCGTCATCGCCGTTGCCGTCGCCGACCATCATCACCAACACAGTCACTTCTCTCTGAAGTCAGAAGCCATCGACGTTGCCTTTCTCTCGCTCACCCGAGCTCCTCTGCACCACCAGGCACCATCTTCATGCGATGCCTTCATCTGTGTCCATCGCCATCACCGGCAATCATTACCAACAGTGCAACACAGTAACTGCTCTCTGAAGTGAGAAGTCGGAAGCCCTCACTGAGTCACTGCCTCTCTCTCGCTCACCTGAGCTCACTACTCCGCACCACGGCACCACCATCTTCACGTGATGCCATCGCCGTCGCCACTGGTCAGCCATCGTCACCGAGAACCACCACCGACTCCTCATCGTCATCGGCGTCAAGCTCACCCGAGCTCAATCATCTCCCCCGACTCCTTCCTGACTTCCCCCTTCCCTTGTTCTGGATTTACCTTCCCAATTCCCCCTTCCCTCATTTCTCGGTTAAATTAGGTTAACCGAATTACCCGAAAATAAATTCGGTCGGGTTCAGTTCGGTGAGGCCCAATGGTTCATTCGGTTCGGTTAACACTATTGTTTAACCGAAATTTTTGGTTAATTCGGTTAATTAACCGAATTTGGCCGAATCGACCGTTTGCTCACCCCTACTTCAAACTTGTTCTTCCATCAGCTTTGTGGTTGCAATCTTTCCTTTGACATTTTCACAGTATAATTTTGTTCTTCATGTTCTTGATAACCCATAAGCTTTTCTTTGTGTTCTTCAAAGATTCTTTGTACTTCATGAACTTCCTTCTGCACTTTAACTTTACTATTTTCCTGAAAACTTTTGCTAGAAACATATTAAACATATCATTTGTAATCATCAAAATAAGAATTGTAAGCCTTTATTAGGCCAACAATCTCCCCCTTTTTTGATGATGACAAATCGAGAGCAAAAATACTAAGCTTTTAATAATTATGGCTCCCCCTATCAATATGCATGATATATTTAAAAGTATAATTTATGCACATAAGTAAGTCCATCCATATAAGTACAAAGAAACTTCCATGCATATAAGTACAAAGAAACTTCCATCCAGCGTATTAAGTCACAAACCACAATAAAGATTTACAAACCATAAGTGTATCATATTTGTATCATATTTTTGCACTCACAACTTCCTCTTAAACATTTCTCCCCCTTTGGACATCAATCAAAATGGAGAAAGAGATACAAAAATAGAGAAATGTTGCAAGTCAAAATACTAGTTTTAGAACACCAAAGATAGCCTAGCCAATAGAACTTGAATACATAAAAACACATAAAAGTGGTAGGTAAAAGCACATCAGCCAGAGGCTTTCATATTTTCACTTTCATCAGCTTCTTCTTCTTGTTCTTCAGATTCATTATTTCCTTCCCCTTGTTCATTGTCATCTTCTCCTTCTTCTTGTTCTCCAGATTCATCCTCACTAGATGTAGCAGAGCTGATACTCATAGGAGATTTTCCTTTAGAGGAACTAGCTAACTGTTGCTCAATCTTTTCAACTCGTTTATCAATTTGTGAACAGTGAGTTTCCATGGATGTAACCTTTTCTTGCAAAGTACCAAGAATAGATTTCATACCATCACTGAACGTCATATAATGGTTAAAAAATGGAACAAACCATGAAGGAGTGTCTGGAGCAAGTTGAACTGAAGGTGTTTGGATGGAAGATGAAGAAGGTGGTGGTGCTGATGAGACAGTCCTATGTCCTTTATGAAACCATCCTTGAGGAGAATTTTTATAGCCCATCCGTTTTAGAACGATGTCAAAAAATATATCATAGTACGTCTTGCTAGTAAAGTTAAATGATGGAGTTAAAACATTAAAATGAGTGAAAACCATATTCAACATTCCCGCATATGGTAGGACAACATGGGGAGCATCCACTTTCATGATAATCCACTGAATGATCACACTTGGAAGATCCATCTTCTTCCCTTTGAGGATGCACCACATTACAAAACAATTTAGAAACGAAATGTGATCGTGAGAACCAGATCTTGGTAAAATGTTGTTTGTAATAAGCTTATGCAAAATGAGTTCTTTCAAACTAAGCTGCTTATAGAGTGGAGGATGGCCAAAGTTAACAGGAGTGTCAGTCATCACCAGCGGCAGAAACTCTTGTGGTGTAAAACCTTGAGCCATAATCCATTGCTTCTCGGTAATGTGAATCTCAAAATCCCCTGACTTAATTCGAAGAATCTTTCCCAAGGATATTGAATTCAAGTGGATATCTTTCCCAAGTAAGTTTTTTTTTATTTCATTTTCGCATCGCTCCATGTTTGCATAAAAAATACGCACACCATTGGGATAATAGCCTTTAGCTTGGTAGGTGATAAACTTATCCCATCCAATGTTCTTGAAAAGTTCCAAGATTTCTGGAAAATAAGAATTGAAGAATGTTACGTCGAGTACCTTACCTAATATCGGTTCAGCTGAAGCAATTTGATTTTGGTAAAGGTGCTAGGCATGTGGAGTGACCAACCATTTCTCCACCTCATCGTTATTTATTCTTGTGGAAGAGGATGATCCTTCAACACCAACGGTTTTTGATCTAGGCATGTTTGGATGAGGAAGAAAATCAAGGAAACTCTAAGTTAAGCTCGTTTTTTTGTGTGGACAAAAGATTTGATACTAGGTTTCAAGATGTTTAGAGCAAGATTTTTGTATGGAAAGTGATGGAGATGAAGGGTTTCAGAGAGAAAAATGAATGGTCAGGTGCCTGGTGGGTTTTAAAAAGACTTAAAATAGGGTTTGAAACCCTACCCGCCGCTAGGCAGTCGCCTGCTTCAATGTGGCAGGTGCCTGTTTTTGTGGAATTTTGAAAGACAGTAGCCAGGTAGTCACCTGGTACCCTGGTGGCAGTCGCCTGCCAACCAGAACAATTTCTAAATAACTTCACGAGTGAAGCATGCCCAATTCTCTTCTTATAAATATGAATCTTTCTTCCGTCAAAGGTTTTGTGAAAATATTTGCTAATTGATCATGTGTATTTACAAATTCCAGTACTATATCTTCGTTGTGTACATGATCTTTTAAGAAATGATGTCTTATATCAATGTGTTTTGTTCTTGAGTGGGATACTGGATTTTTTGAAATATTAATAGCACTTGTGTTATCACATTTGATAGGGATAGTTTGATATTGTATTTGAAAATCTTTTAACTATTGTTTCATATACAATGTTTGAGCACAACAACTTCCTGCAGCAATGTATTCTGCTTCTACTATAGACAATGCTACAAAGTTTTTTTTCTTTGAAGACCATGAAACTAAAGAATGTCCTAGAAAGTGACATATTCCACTTGTGCTTTTTCTATCTATTTTGCATCCAGCAAAGTCTGCATCTGAATAACTAATCATTTCAAATTCAAATTCCTTTGGATACCATAATCCTAGTTCAAGTGTACCTAGGAGATACCTAAGGATTCTTTTGACTGCTGTTTGATGTGACTCCTTTGGGGCTAACTGAAATCTTGCACACATACATACACTAAACATGATATCTGGCCTACTTGCTCTTAAATAGAGTAGGCTTCCTATCATTCCTCGATAGTGCTTAGTATCAACTTGTTTCCCTTTTTCATCTTTGTCAAGACTAGTTGAAGTACTCATAGGAGTTCCTATGGGTTTACTTTCTTCCATATCAAACTTTTTTAATATGTCTTTAATATATTTAGTTTGATTTATGAAAATTCCATTTCTTGCTTGTTTGATTTGTAATCCAAGAAAGTAGTTTAGTTCTCCCATCATACTCATCTCAAACTCTTTTTGCATACATGTGGCAAATTCTTTACATAGATCTTTATTTGTAGCTCCAAATATAATATCATCCACATATATTTGAACTAATAACATATCTTTGTTTTTAGTTTTAATGAATAAGGTACTATCAACTTTTTCTCTTGTAAATTCATTTTTAAGTAAGAATTTACTTAACCTCTCATACCAAGCTCTTGGAGCTTGTTTCAAGCCATAAAGAGCTTTTGTCAATTTGAATACATGGTTTGAATTTGTAGAATTCTCAAACCCTGCTTGTTGTTTGACATATACTTCTTCATTTATATATCCATTCAAAAATGCACTTTTCACATCCATTTGATATAACTTAAAATCTTTATGGGCTGCATAGGCCAAAAGCATCCTAATGGCTTCCATTCTTGCCACAGGTGCAAAAGTTTCATCATAATCAATTCCTTCTTCCTGATTATATCCTTGTGCTACTAACCTAGTTTTATTTCTCACAACAACTCCATTTTCATCCTTTTTATTTCTGAACACCCATTTAGTTCCAATGATTGATTTATCTTTGGGTTTTGGTATTAGTTCCCATACTTGACTTCTTTCGAATTGATTTAATTCCTCTTGCATAGCTATAATCCGAAAATCATCTTTTAAAGCATCTTCAAAATTTTTTGGTTCATCTTGGGAAAAAAAAGCATAATGATTACAAATATTATTTAGTGAGGCTCTAGTGGTTATTCCTTTTGATGTTTCACCAATAATTTGTTCTTTTGGGTGATTTTTGTCATATTTCCACTCTTTAGGAAGTTTCAGTTTCTCTAAAAGGTTTTCATTTAATGCATCATCGTTCTTTTCTTCTTTTATTTCAAGAACTTCTTCCTTTTGCGAAGTGACTTCTTTTTCATCATTCATATCTTTAATGTTATAATGATTTGATTCATCAAAAGTTATATGCATTGATTCCATAATTGTAGAAGTTCTTTTATTATAAATCCTATAAGCTTTACTATTTGTAGAATAACCAAAGAAAATACCTTCATCCGATTTTGCGTCAAATTTTCCTAGGTCATCTTTAGTATTTAATATAAAACATTTACAACCGAATACATGAAAGTAGGATATGTTTGATTTTCTACCTTTCCAAAGTTTATATGGTGTTTTATCTATTTTTAATCTTATTGATATCCAATTTACAATGTAACATGCTGTATTTACAACTTCTGCCCAAAATTATTTAGGTAAACTATTTTCATTGAGCATTGTTCTTGTCATTTCTTGCAAGGTTCTATTCTTCCTTTCAACAACTCCATTTTTCTGTGGAGTTCTAGGTGTTGAAAAATTGTGAGTTATTCCATGTTCATTACAAAATTTATCAACCTCCTTATTTTTAAACTCTCTTCCTTGGTCACTTCTAAAGCTTGTTACATTATAACCTTTCTCATTTTATAATTTCTTGTATAAGGTTATTAATTGATTGCAAGCTTCATCTTTGTTTGCTAAAAAGATTACCCAAGTAAATCTTGAAAAATCATCTACTATTACAAAAGCATATTGTTTTCCACCAAAGCTTAAGGTTCTAGTTTGACCAAATAAGTCTAAGTGCAGAAGTTATAGGGGTCTTTTGGTGGATATGAACTTTTTTCTTTTTGAAACGTGTTTTTACTTGTTTTCCCTTTTGACAAGCATCACACATCTTGTTTTTTACAAACTTAATGTTTGGTAATCCTTTTACAAGATTTTTCTTAGATAATTTAGATAGTAGGTCCATACTGGCATGTCCTAATTTCCTATGCCATAACCAACTTACTTCATTCATAACTGCTAAACAAGTTATGTTTTGATTTGTTATTTTCTCGAGATTTATACAATAAACATTATTTATTCTATTAGCCATAAACAAGGTTTCTTTATTTTTGGGATCCTAGATAACACATTTTTCTTTCATGAACATTACTTCGAATCCTTTATCACTTAATTGACTAATACTTAAAAGATTATGTTTTAATCCTCTACTAATAGCACATTATCTATAGTGAGTGAAGATTCTTTACGAATTTTTCCGATTCCAACAATTTTACCTTTGGCATTGTCGTTGAAAGTGACATATCCCCCATCCTTTTGTGTTAAGGTAGTGAACTTGGTCTTGTCACCAGCCATATGCCTTGAGCATCCACTGTCCAAGTACCATTTGTCTGTTGTCGTTGTTGTCCTAAGACAAACCTATAATGAGGGACACTATGTGTTAGTTTTTGGAATCTAGATTCTTTTGATTTTCATTGTTTTATTGTTGGTTCCACTATTTGTTTTCCATTCTCCTTGAATTTTAACATATTTTTTCTTTAATAGAAAATTGAACATTATATGACCTTTAGTCTTACACATATAGCAAGTTGTGTGTTCATGTTTGTTATTTGATGAAGTACTAGCATAAAACTTAGCTTCCTTAGCAAAATATCCCCTGTATAGCTTTTTATTCCTTCTATTTGTTTTACCATTATAGCCTATTCCTTCTTTGTTTTCCTGAAGTCTTTACTGTCCAATCAGCTTTTCAAAGTTCTCTTTACCTTTAGTAAAATTATAGACAATCTTTTCTTTATCCTCAACTACCTTTTTGAGTTCTTTTATTTCTAAATCTTTATTTAAATCATTTTTATGAGTTTTATCTAACTCTTGTTTTGCTACGTTTATTTCTTCTTCCAACTTCTTCATATAAGGGTTTCTTTCTTCTTCAATATCTTTGAATGTTTCAAGCTACTTTACTGGTTCTTGATTTTGATCTTTCAAAGTTATATTTCTTTTAGACACTTTTATAAATCTTTTATGTAGTGAAAATAATTCAGTTTGTAATTCCTTATAAGAAGGCAAACTATCACATGACTCATCACAAGACACATTTTGAGATTCTGTTGAAGAGTAATAAGAATTTACCTCTTCATCATTTGCCATGAAGCATATATTTGTCATCTCTTGTTCACTTGATTCAGTTTCAGTTTCACTGGAGCTTGATTCATCCCAAGTAGCTTTCATAGTTTCCTTCTTTTTCTTCTTGTCTTTCTTGAATAATGGACACTCCGGTTTAATATGTCTTGGCTTTTTGCAATGATAACAGATTGGTTCGTTCTTACCTTTATTTTCTTTCCTACTTGTATTTCCTTTTTCAGTTTTCTTTTTATAGAATTTTCTAGGAAACCTTTTATTTCTTCTGTAGAATTTTCCTAGTCTCTTAGTAATGAATGTCAATTCATCTTGATCTAGGTCACTTGTTTCGCTTTCTTCTTCACTAGAACTATGGCTAGATGCTTTTAGAGTTATGGATTTTTTATGCTTTGGTTCGAGATTCCTTTCTTTCAGTGCCATTTCATATGTAAGAAGTGAGCCTATAAGTTCTTCCAAAGAAGTTGTCTTAAGATTTCTACCTTCCGTGATAGCTGTGGCCTTTGGTTCCCAAATTGGAGGTAGACCTCTTAGAATTTTCCTGATCATTTCATATGTAGTATAGGTTTTTCCTAAGGCACTTAGAGAGTTTATTATGTGGGTAAATCTAGTATACATGCTTGATATTGTTTCTTCAGAATTCATTTTGAAAGTTTCGTATTCACTTGTCAGCGTGTCTATCCTATTGTCTCTAACATCAATAGTTCCTTCATAAGTTACTTCTAGTTTATCCCAAATCTCCTTCGCTATTTTGCAGGCCATGACTCGATTAAACTCATTTGCATCGAATGCACAATAGAACGCGTGTATAGCACTTGCATTTATTTGAAGCATTTTATAATCTAAGTCGGTCATGTCTTTTTTTTCTTTTGGAATATGTTTTCCATCAACTAACTTAGAGGGAATAAGATTTCCATCCATGACAACTTCCCAAGCTTTCCAATCCATGTGTTGGAGATATATTTCCATTCTCTTTTTCCAAAAAGTGTAATTGTGTCCACAAAAGATTGGTGGACGGGTTAAGGATTGTCCTTCACCAAAGGGTGCTACTCCAATGTTTACCATTTGATATTTTTATAGTTTCTTGTTAAGAATTTCTATAACTAGGCTCTGATACCAATTGAAATGAGGAATAGCTTCCCAAAAGGGGGGTGAATTAGATTCTTTTTCTATTTTAATGATTTTTAGAATTTTCATTTTAACAACCTAGAAAACAATATATATATATGAACAATAATCACACTTAAGAATACTGAAAATTTAAATTTAAAAGTCAATCAATGAAATTATGATAATTCAATCACCCAATCAAAATATAAAAACTTTTATTGATTTTCCTGAAAACTCATAGTATACACTTTACTTGATCAATATTTCCGTAGATTAATCAACGTACTCCCTTTTTGGGTTTCTGCAAACGATTAATCAAAACTTAACAATTAATCAAAACTTACTTTCTTAATATCAAGTACTTTTGTTTCTTTCTCAATTCATAACCTGCAACCTACACTTATAAATCATATAACAATAGCGAGTAAAAATTATAGAGTAAAGTAGAGAGAAAGAGACAAGAGTTTTTACGAGGTTCGGCTTCAACACAGCCTACGTCCTCTCCTTTGGCAAAAACACCAAAGGATTCCACTATATCAGTTCTGTTACCTGGTGGAACAATACCAATTTACAACCACTCCTTCTGCTAGGCTAGAGTCCGCCTCTCCAAACAATAAACCTTTGTTTGGTCCAACAATTCAACAGCTTTGAATCGTTTTTAAGAATGATGATAATCAAATTATGTGTACAAAAGAAAACTCTCACAATAGAGCAAATTAGTACAATGATCAGCTCACTTATACTCCAAGGTAATTCAAATATAAGAAATATGAAGCTCGGTACTTAATATGAATTACCAAATAATTTTTCAAAGAAAAATGAAAGATTCTAATTTTTGAAAGCTTTGTTTCAAAGTATAAATCAATAGTAGATCAGAATTTTAAGCACAAGAAAGATTTAGATCCTTTGAGAAATTTGAATACTTGAAGATTGCTTGATCCAAAAAAAAAAAAGAACTTTGAAAAGTTGCTTGATCTAAAAACTTTGAAGATTGCTGGATCTGAAAACTTTGCCGGATCTGAAAACTCTTGAGAATTGCTTGATTTCAAAAAACTTTTCAATATTGCCTCAATGATGAACATATTAAACCTTTGAAGCTTTTGACTATTTATAGATGTTTTAGAAGCCATCCATTACTCCCAAAGATTTCTAAAAATCATTTCCAAATATCTTGAAATAAATATGTTTAAAAACGTGGTTTAAAAAATCTTCCCGTTGAGAGAATTAATGCCAACGTTCAAGTGGCAGTCGCCTATCACAGAGCAACTCTCAACACAGAATGCAGGCAATCGCCTGGCTGGTTAGGCAGTCGCCTATCTAGTTACTAACTTTTTGAAAAATCATTTTCTTAAAGTGGTAGTCGCCTGCCTCATCATGGCAGTCGCCTAGCCCTTCATTATTTAAAAAAAAAAATTTCTCTTCTTAAGCCCTTTTTATTTATTGAAAAATACTCTTTAGAGTATATATGTTCAGAAATATATTTTTGATTTTCTATGAGCTTCAAAATATTTGAGTTTAACCTTGAAGTACTTACATTTAGAATATCCTTAAGATAACTCTTTTAGTCTTCAAACTTGTTCTTCCATCAGCGTTGTGGTTGCAATCTTTCCTTTGACATTTTCACAGTATAATTTTGTTCTTCATGTTCTTGATAACCCATAAGCTTTTCTTTGTATTCTTCAAAGTTTCTTTGTACTTCATGAACTTCCTTCTGCATTTTAACTTTACTGTTTTCCTGAAAACTTTTGCTAGAAACATATTAAACATATCATTTGTTATCATCAAAATAAGAATTGTAAGCCTTTATTAGGCCAACAATAGGTTACCATGCTTTCGATATAAATTGTATGTATGATATATGAACCGCTTGAAAAAGCTTGTTACCAAGAGAGTACGGTATCGCTGCTAGCATGAGAGATATAGTGCAGCCGTACGTTATTCTTGAGTGTGGGTATCGAACAAGTCAACTTGGCAAGAAGGGCCACTGGTTGATCATGGACCAGGGTGGTGTGGGCCAAGTCAAATTGGAGAGAGTAGTGTGACTAGCCTGGGGACCCCAAGACAAGATCAGAGTATTATAAATGCACATCTCGTGCCATGAGGGAAGTAAATGGTGTAGTTATGATGTTTCAAAGTTGAGATGAGTTCATTATTCATATACATGATTTCAAAATAAAATGGCCAAAGTTACAGCTTTGAGTACCAAGCTGAGGGATTGTACAGTGTATGGGACTATACCCTACCCCAACCTCGGAGACTTTCACTTGTAATGAGCCGAATTATCTTATGCAGGAATTATATAGATATCTTCTATATTATAGGTTTGTGAATGATTTAAATGTGTAATTGGTTTCTACTAGAATAAACTTATATGGTCACGCACAAATGTAATATGATCTATCTTACTGAGAAGTGTCTCACCTCAATATACAAATCTTATTCCAGGTCCTACAAGAAATCGGTTCTAGCGTTCTAGAGGAATTCTGGAGCGTAATGGTTTTGGTTAGTTTATGTAAGTTCTTGTATATGTACTCGGCTTTGACAATGTTATCTTTTTTGGGTTTGTAATGGCAGGTTATGTTTTTAGTTTTGTATGGCTGTATTTGAGGAACAGTTAGAAACTCTTGTAAGTTTTTATTAGACAATGTATATATTTTCGATGTGTATGATATACAGAATAGTATGGAACACCCGTTTTCCCCTTATTTGGGCGGGTAGTATATGTATGGTATTAGAGATATGCATGTTATGTATGCATAGTGGCACTTTGGGCCCACCTAGAGGGTAAGGGCATTGCAGTTATTGTTTATTCTTTATTTACTTGTACTACATTTGTACTCCACTTGTACAATACTTGTACTACACTTGTACTGCATTTGTACAACACTCCATGCCTCCTATATAAATAAACACCCATGTATACTCTTATAGATAAGAAATACAATAATACTTGTTCAGTATTTCTAACATGGTATTAGAGCCACTCCTCTGACGTTTTCTTCGCAGTCTTGTTTTCTTGGTGTTGCTCTTTCCCTATCACGCTTCTGCCGCTATCAAGGAACTACACCACACACCACTGCATCCTTAATCACCTGCACCCACACGTTAGCTTGCCATGGCAGCACGCCACGTTAGCACTACTGATCGTTGACCTCCCAAGCGTTGACCATACCGTTGATCATTGACTTAGACTGTTGACTTTTCCAGGGTTTTTTTTTAAATTTTTAAATTTTTTTTAGGTCAGGTTCTTCTTAACTAATTTTTTGCATAGATTTGGTGTAAAAGTATTAGAAAAATTCCTCAAATACCTCTTACTGTACCGTAGGGCGTTGCCCTCACACCCACAACTCATTTATCGTCCTAATCAATAAAATAATAATTTATAAGCCCGATATCAATTTGCTTTCTCTATATACACGTGTTTCACTAGATATGAACCAATACTACGGTAGAACTACATGATCTCATCAAGTCAATAAATCATTATCTTCCTTTTGCATTGTAATTTGATTTGCACCAAATACTACGGCAGAACTACACGACCTCGTCAAGTCAATAAGTCATTGTCTTCCTTTTGCATTGTAGTTTGATTTGCATGTGTGTGATTGCCTATAACTTTATTTCTTTATAAGATGCGATAAGGTTCTCCCTCCCCGCACTAAAAAAGAAAAAGCAAGAAAGAGGCAATTGCCAGCAATAATCCATGGAAAAGCTTCACTTCCACTGTCCTCTGTTTTTCCTTCTCTTCCAACTCTCACCTCTCCTACTTGTTTCATCGGATGACACTTACACGAGGCCGGACAAGTACTTCATCAATTGTGGCTCAGAATTGAATGCCTCCCTCGAAGATGGCCGCACCTTTGTTGGTGACCGGAAAGCAGGGTCCTTCTCCTTCTTCCCAGGCAAGAGCGAACCTGTCCAAGACAGCAACCCAGAAACAAATGCATCCCTTTATCAAACAGCAAGAATTTACAGAGTACCATCTTCCTATGCCCTTGCAATCCCTGAACATGAAAATGACACTTACGTGGTACGCCTACATTTCTTCCCTCTCTCTTCTCATCCAGATCTCACCGGTGCTACGTTCAACGTTTCAGCATCTGGGTTTTTGCTTTTATCCGATTTCAATGTCCCAAACGGTACCAAATCCCCAGTGATAAAGGAATTTTTACTCGCAATCACTGCAGGGAATTTCAGAATAGATTTCATTCCTAAGCTAGTGCAGCCTGCTTTGGCTTTCATAAATGCCATTGAAGTCTTCCTTGCCCCTGAAAACTTGACCCTTGTCAGCGCAACTCATGTTACTCCTGCAGGAAGGAATGGTAGCTACACTGGTTTGCATCCTCAGGCTCTAGAAACTGCTTACAGGTTAAATGTTGGAGGTCCCACCATCACGCCGGCCGACGATCCTCTTTGGAGAAATTGGATTCCAGATGATGAGTATCTAACTAACCGGGCTTCTGCAAGGAATGCTAGTTACTTCAGTGGAACGCTGCAGTATCAGCCTGAAGGAGCGAGTAACTATACGGCCTCAAACCTTGTCTACAGAACAGCCAAAATATCAACGAGCAGAAACATAACATGGAGTTTTGGTGTGAGTAAGAATGCTAGACATCTTGTGAGGGTTCATTTTTGTGACACTTTTAATCCGACAGTAACGTCAGATACATTTAATCTCTATATCCTTGGCAAGTTCAATCTGGGGATTAGTTCCTATCCCAAATTTTACCAAGGAGCTGTTCCCTTTTATCTTGATTTTGTCGTTGATTCCAATGATTTGGGGTTTATGAGTATCAGCATAGGTCCGTCACATGATTTCCCAAACCTAACTGCATATCTGAATGGACTCGAGATTTTGAAGTTTTCGGTTGCTGCATCAGGCCAACAGAAGAAGAGCCATTGGTTTGTTATTGTTGGTTCAGTAGTTGGAGGTGTGGCTCTCATCTGCATTTCGTTAGTGGTAGTTTTGATGGGTTTGAAATGCAGGAAAGAAAAATCCACTGACAATCAACTGCCACTTGAGCTTCTTTACGGTGGTGAGATTTCTTATGATTCAGCAATAGAAAGAAAAGCCAGTGCTTTCCTGGTTCATAACTTGAACATTGAGCTAAAGAAGTCATTTGTTGAAATACAGAAGGCAACTAACAACTTTGATCCGGACTTGATGGTAGGCAAAGGAGGGTTTGGAAAAGTCTACAAAGGACGGCTTAGCAATGGTGACATAGTGGCTGTGAAACGGCGTGAATCAGAAAGCGGCCAGGGCCTTCACGAATTTGAAAGAGAGATCACAATTTTATCCAAAATTTGCCATCGCCATCTTGTTTCCTTGATTGGGTATTGTGATGACAATTTTGAGATGATACTGGTTTATGAATTCATGGAGAAAGGGACACTTAAAGAGAATCTGTATGATTCAAATGGGAATCCCCTAGGCAAATTATCTTGGAAGCAAAGGCTTGAAATTTGCATTGGCGCTGCAGAAGGTCTACATTATCTTCACACTAGTGCTGAGAAGAGAATCCTTCATCGCGATGTTAAGTCAACAAACATCTTGCTCGATGGAAATTATGTGGCAAAAGTTGCTGATTTTGGTCTTTCAAAGTCAGGTCCTATCGATAAATCCTCAACTTACAATCATCTAATAGGCACGCCTGGATATCTCGATCCTGAATTTTTGAGAAACCTGGAGTTAACAGAAAAATCTGATGTGTACTCTTTTGGAGTCGTCCTTCTCGAAGTGCTCTGTGCAAGAGCAGCCATTAAGGAGGAAGTGAACCTAGTTGACTGGGCAATGCCCTGGATAAAGGAAGGCCAACTAGAAAAAATTATGGACCCATTTCTTGTGGGCACACTAAATCCCAAATCGTTGGAAACATTTGTTGGAACAGCTGAGAAGTGCTTAAATGGTTTGAGTGTTCTTCGGCCTACAATGTATGCTGTATTGTGGGACTTGAAGTATGTGCTGGGGCTCGAAGAAAATGTAATGCACAAACGGCCGCATGAAGATAGCACTGCAGATGCATCGTTGGAGCTGGCGCTGCCTTTTGGTAAGCATTTTCCTTCTAACAGCCTCCCTGGTGGCGAAGAAAGCTTGGTGCAAATAGGATTACCTGGTGAAGATGGTTCGGATACAACAGCTAGTGAAGTGTTCTCCCAGTTGAGGATTGATCTTCCCAGATAATTTCAACACTTCAAGTACGTCCATGCATTTTTAGCTGCTTGAGTATTATTCACTGTTGTAGGCAGAGCTTTTGCTATTTGAATTCAGAAATGGCAGGTGCAAGAAATAGCACGATTGACTTGATAGTAGTTGGGATAAAGGAAAGGAGCTCTATCTAATTAAATATATGATTTATTTATTTATTTAGTTTTTATGTAGAATGATGCTTTAACTTGGGATAAGGTAGGAAACAAGTATCAAGTAGAATGGCCACTCCATTTCAGTGATATTGTTTGTAGACGGACCAATGATCTAATCTATAATTTATTTCTTTATTAATCACATCTATTTCAAACCACTGCAATACCAAATATTCTTCCCCTTAGTTCAGGAGCTTTCGTGCATGGATTTGGACAAAAAGTATATTACCTTTCATTTAAATCTACACAAATCGAAATATGTAGTTTGAAATCCTACCTTCCAAACGCAGTCTTTGAAGTGCATGCGAGTACTTGAGATTTTGCATGCACCTGTGGTGATTGTGTGCATCTTGACTCTAATATTTTTTATAAGCATGTTGAAGAAACACCTTTATGCTCTGGTTTTGGTTTACTGATTGAATGTGTTAGTAGCTTCATTTTACTGATTGAACGTGTTACTAGCTTCATTTTAATACATGCGCACCTCTGGTCCTCTGGATGTTGGTTGCAGGAAGCAAACCCCACTAGAACTCTGGCAAGAACTTTTCCTGCCTGCATATGGAGGAATCCGATCTTTTGGTGCGACTTGAAGGAGCCTGTATTGTCAAATCTCACCATCTCGAGGTTAAAAAAAAATGCAAGCCTCTTTGGATGTTCTCCTTAATTAATCCAAGATGGGTGTTTTCTGTGTTGAGGATTCTTCGCCTTAATTTTAAGAGAATATTATATATGTATCTTTCTTTTGTCTATCCTCTAATTAATAAGGAATTGATATGTAATTATTGCGCTAGCTATCCAATCAATTTTCAGATGTTTAGGGCAGTTGGTACCATTTCAAAAATTAAAAAAACCAAAACAAAAGATAAAAATAAAAAATAAAAAATAAAAAATAAAAAATAGAAATCATAGAAATCAACAACTTATTTGATTAATATTTATAAATCTAATACAAATTAAAAACTTACTTAAAAATGACTCATTTTCATCTTTAAATTATGTAATATCATTAAAATTGATTGAAATAATAAAATTGCAAACAATACACATTAAAGAATTTACTATTTTAATAATAAAATTTATTATAATTATTTTACTTAATTATTCTACTTTTAAAATTGACTATACAAAAAAAAATTTATTGGATATGACAATTGAAAAATAGTAAAAGTATTTGTAATTGGCTTTATTATTATTATTTGAAATTTATGCATATTTTTATTTTTATTATATTTAAATTCAAATGATCATTTAATTTTTATTTTAAATTTAAATTACATAAAATGAATAATTTAATCCAAAAAACTACTTCTGAATATTAAAATTTTTGGCAACAAATTGTCAAAACAACTAAAAATCATAAAATTTGGATTTCAATTTTTTGACAAACAACTGAAAATCAGTGACAGAAGTAGATACTAACAATATAAACAAACATGTTTTTTATTATCTATTTATTTATTGTGGAGAAATAGAAATATAAAATAGAAAACAATTATGATACCAACAGAGATCCTTAACTTTTTTCCATATGACGTTGACCTAATATTTGCATAGCTTGTGCATTTTATACAAAAAGCAAGAGGAATTGAGTATTTTATTTGAGAGGGAGTTATTTCTAAGGGGTTTATTTTATAGGTGCCTTTCTAGATCACTTGTAGTGTGAAAGAGCATAATATTTTAGATACTTCTATATTCTTTCCACTTCCCGCCGCAAAGTCCTCCTGTCATCTTTGCCCATGAACATTGGCTATCGGCTGAATTACATAATTCTTGTGTCTTTTTGGCATTTACATTCATTATTTAGTTCTCTTCATTCTCATACTTTTATATCCTAACATTAACTCTTAGCCTGGGTGTGCTCTTTGGCATTACAATGCTATGACTTGGATTTCTTTTGATAGAAAGAGCAATTTGAGAAGACTCTCCATAATGACTCACTATGAGCAATGGATTCTAAGTTTCCAACTATGAAAAAGGGTAGGAGTTCTATTTAAATAAATATATGTATTTATTTGTTAGATTTTATGTAGACTAATGCTTTAGCTTGGGATAACGCAGTAAATAAGTAGTATGGCCACTGCCATTTCAATGATATTTTTGGTAAATAGACCAACATTGTAGTCTATAATTTATTTCTTTCTTAATGACATTTTTTTCAAAGAAGCACTGCTTAACCAATTACTCCTTCCTTGAGCTCAGCAACTTGGATTTTGATTATGGATTTAAATAAAAGTAGTACAAAATTATACTAACTTCCAATTAAATCTACTCAATTCAAATATATAGCCTGAAATTCAACCTTCCAACTAGTCTTTGAAATGCAAGGTAGTGTTGGGGATTCTGCATACACCTGTGTTAGCCTAACATGACTTTCGAATCTTATTTTGATGACAATAAATCAAGATAATTTAACATGTTGTGGTTTAAGTGATGATGTTTCAGGAAATAAAACATATGAAAGTTCAAAAAGTTCAAGCATTATAAGTTCAAGTTTAAGGATAAGAGTCCAAGATCACAAGTGTTATGAAAGATTGCATTCCAAAGCTCAAAAGGTCAAAAACAGACAAACCTTATGAAAGCTTAAAAAATATTGAAGTTTAAGACAAGATGGACTCAAAGGAAGATATACATGAAGACTTCAAGACTAGAAAAGTTTTAAGTCTTAAGGAAGTCTTGTGTAAGTACTTCAATTAAAATCAATATGAATGCTTTGAAGCTCATTAGGGTTAACCATGGACTTAGAGACCATATTTTAAAAACCCCGGAAAATACTTTCAAAAGTATCAAAACAAGTTGGCAAGAGTTTTTTGGAAACAAGCTTAAAAAACATTGTTTTTACTGCCCAGATGACTGACCCTTGACTAGTTAGGCGGCTGACATTTATGCTGAATTAAAATTAGGAAGATAGTATAGGCCCAGACGATTGACCCCTGAGAGTCCAGGTGCCTGACCTTGTTTTGACCTTGATATTACGCTGAAATTCAAAGTTTAGACGACCGACCCTGATGAGTCCAAGTGACTGACCTTTGTAACGGCTATTTTAATATAACATTTAAAAGTTTCCAAATTATGTTACTTGTGCCCCAAACTTTGTCAAAACTTGGGAAACACTCCAAATAACTTAGGCAACACGAAAATATGACTTTTTAACTCTATAAATACATGATTTCACAACTAAAATCAAACCAAGAATTCAAAACAACAATCAAGCTTATAATTCTCATACTCTTCCAAAAGCCTTCTTGCTTACATACTTCCTAGAGTTTTTCTGGGATTTGTTGAGGTATTTTTCTCCGATCTTTGAGCATAAATTCTGAGTTTGATCAATCAAAAGAAAATCCCGATGATATATTCTATGGATTTCAATTCTATTCTTCATTGATATTTAAATTGAAGTATTCTTAGCTATGCTATTACTTGTACTAATCTGCTATTTTTTAGAGTGATTCTTTTACGCAAGAAGTTTTCTTATTTTCTTGACAGTTCAAGGTTGTTGAATTGTTGTACCGAACGTGGGGTATTGCTTGGAGAGGAGAGCTCTATCCTATTGAAGGAGTGTTGTAAAGGTTTGCTTCGCCTGTAAATGAGTGGTATAGTGGAATCCTTAGGTGTGTTGCCTAATGCGAGGATGTAGGCGGGTATAGCCGAACCTCGTAAAAACTCAGTCTCACTCTTTTCCCTACTCTCTTGATTTTATGCACACATATACTGAGCGGTTGTGTATTAAATTATCGAAAATTTATCTTTTTTTTTGGAATTGTAGAAACTGAAAGGAAGAATGTTGATTGATCAATACATATTTCGGAAATCGTATAGGAGTACGTTGATTGATTAACACTAAAAGCTTATTAATATTCAAAGTGGGTTGACATATTCAAAAGCTGAATCTTGGAAGCACTACTGCAATTCATACATTGTTTAATAAATTAACTTGTTGATTGTGCTAGCTTATTGATTGGGCGTTAATTTAAATTGCTACAGGATCAAATTGATATACTCTTTCATAAAGATTTAAAAGTCAATTTGATTCTCAGCTGATACTGTAACTGAAATTCAAACCATCCTTGTGTGACTACTAAATATACAATAAGTTGGGAAAAGAATATTTAAAAAAAGAGTTTAAGGAAACTTTTAAAACCCAATTCACCTCCCTCTTGGGACTATACCTTACTTTTCAACTTGTGGTGATTGTGGGCATCTTGACTCTAATATTTTTTTTGTTTAGGGTGTTGAAGAAAATCCTCCATGTTCTGGTTTTGGTTTACTGATTGAAAGTGTTAGTTGCTTCATTTTAATACATGCACACCTTTGGTCCTCTGGATGTTGGATTGCTGGAAGAAAACCCTGCTAGAACTCTGGCCAGACCATTCCTACCAACGTACAACGGAACTTAATCTTGCAATGCGACTTGAAGGAGACTATATCGCAAATGTCATGCCCCGAACCCGGTATTGGGACCTAGGGGTGAGTTAATAATCTAACCTGTCTCTGTATCATACAAATCACCCAAAGATATAGTACAATGAATGAGGGTCCAACCCCGTGGGGTTCTCAATCACCCTACACACATCTATACACAACAGAATACATGCAGCGGAAAAAAGATTATTCTATACATAATTTGTACCATACCAGAGTCTGTACACAAGAGTCCAAGCTCCATAGCACATAACATAACCGGGTTATCAACCATACCCCAAAATGACAACCTAAAAACCACAGTCCTAGCACTTACCCAAGCGCTACCCGCGGTACATTGACCACTATGCTCCTATATCAAGAAGTTAGCTCCGGTTACCCGTAGGACTTGAAAAATATGTACGTATAGCAGGGGTGAGACACCTCTCAGTAAGCAAGAATACAGGTTATATTGATGTGTGGCATTCGAGTGTTATCATGATATACAATGCATACATAGTTAAATGCAGTTCCAGTACTAGTTTCAATACAGTGCATACAAGCACTCGCACACATGATCAAATCCGGTGTCGTCACATCCCTCGACCCGAAGTAGGCCCGCAATACTCGGCATCCAACCTGTAGCTGACCCACAATATCCGGGGTCCCCGGTACATGGCAAGTCCCAGACTCTTATGGCATCGTACCGGTACAAACTGGTGGATCCATACCCTTCGGTGATCAGCCAGTAAGGCTCACGCCCTCGGATATAGAGTCAGACACTCTTACCAAACATGGCTTAACAATTTCATACGCACACGGATATAGAATCAGACACTCTTAGTACCTGGAACAACTAAGAACCTAGTTCTAATTGCATTACACAGAAACACAACTATGCATGCTCATATAACCAAACATACCACACCTATTTGGTAATATAAAATCATGGTTTTTCAAACATAAACAGTTTAAACAAAGTCAAGGCATAACCATCCCCATTACACAATATAAATCAACATATACATATGATTTTTCCAACAAAATTAGGGATGTAGACCAATACCCCATTTTCCCTAAAACTGTAATCATGAAAAACCCATAGCTTTACTTGTTGGATCCCCCCAAATGAGTAACAAAAACGCACACAGGACCGTGGACCATAGTTCCACCAGTTCGATTTTGAAAATAACCAACATAAACTGAATCCCCTTACCTTTTCCCCGAATAGCAAATCCCGAACTCCAAGGCCCCTAAACTGTGAACCGAGTTCCAAAACCTATAGATCCCAATACAAAAAATACTTACAACATTGTTCTCTACAAAACTACTATATCAGAATTGAAAACTAAGCCTTACCTCGATTTTACGCCAAAACCCAAAAATGGCCAAACCGAAAATCCGATCTATAGAACTTGTAGAGAATCCTTCCACGATCCTCATGGTCTTCGGATTAATGATTCTCGCGACAAACATCAAAGAAATCTAAAGAGATGGAGAGTATGAAGAGTTTTTAGAGAGATAGAGAAAGAAAATGAGATTTCTTAGTTGAGAAGTAATGAAAATATCTATTTATAGCCCTTTGACCCGACCACTTCTCGTCAACGAATTGCATCCTTATTGACGAGGTCTTATAGACATCTCGTTGACGAGACCATGACCTCGTCGATGAGCCTGAAATTTTTGGATTTCCGAAACCCCTCGGCTTCTCCTCATCGATTAACTCTGAATTTTGTCGCACTTCACAATACCTCTCGGCTTCTCCTCGTCGACAAGTCCCTAAAACTCATCCCTGAGTTTTCTTAAGACTTCGTCAATGAACTATGGATTCATTGACGAGCCTGCTTAATTTACATTTTTGCCCCTCTCTTAATTAATTAAACTCATATTCCACGGTTTAGGTTCTTACAACCTTCCCTCCTTACAAAAATTTCATCATCAAAATTTGTCATCTCTCATTCACAAACTCAACATACAAGCAATAAGATATACCCAATACTAAAGAGAACCGACGACCACTAAAACGCAACCCTGTCACAACAGATACATACCCTCACTTATGGCGGAGGAATAACATGGTTACATACACAACCGTTTTAGGAGTTCACACTATCATACACTCCCAATGATTAACCACCTATCCCAACCCAAAGTAGAGAAACATACACATACTCAGAACAACTATGGATACTTCCGGCGTATTCCGTTTCCAGTTCCGAAGAAGCCTCCTCAACCTCGTGATTCCGCCACAATACCTTCACTAACGGTATATCCTTGGTACGAAGTTTCTAAACTTTACGGTCTAGAATCTGAACAGGCATCTCCTCGTATGCTAAAGTATCCCCAATCTCCACATCCTTGTAGCTAATAACATGTAAAGGATCCAACACGTACCTTCTCAACATGGATACGTGAAACACATCGTGGATCCTCGAGAGTGCTGGGGGTAGTGCAATCTTGTAGGCTACAGGACCCACTCGCTCAAGAATCTCGAATGGTCCGATATACGTCGGGCTCAATTAGCCATTTCTTCCCAAATCTAATCACTAGCGATTCTAAAAAATACCTTACCCCCCACCTCGAACTCTAACTCATGGCTGCGAACATCTGCGTAGCTCTTTTACTGACTTTGAGTTGATTTAATCCTTTCTCGGATCAAACCCACCTTCTCAGATGCTCGTTGCACAAGTTCAGGTCCTAACACCTGACATTCACCAACCTCATTCCAATATAGAGGAGATCGACAACTCCAACCATACAGAGCCTCGAATGGTGCCATCCCGATACTAGCCTGGAAACTGTTATTATAAGCAAACTGTACTGGTGGCATGAACTGTATCCAGATACCACTAAAGTCTAAGACACAAGCTCGCAACATATCTTCCAATATCTGTATCATCCTCTCTGACTGTCCATCAGTCTAGGGGTGGAACGCAATACTGAAAGTAAGTTTTGTCCCTAGTACTTCCTACAAGCTCGACTAGAATCGAGAAGTAAACCTCAGGTCTTGATCTGATAAAATGAATACTGGTACTCCGTGCATCCTCACAATCTCCTGCACGTACAAGTCTGCTAGCCTACTCAAAGGATAGCTAACCTTTATCGGTATAAAATGAGTAGATTTCATCAATCTATCCACAATTACCCAGATAACATTCAACCCTTGAAGTGCTGGCGGCAATCCAATCACAAAATCCATTTAAATATGCTCCCATTTACACTCCAGAATAGTTAAGGGCTACAACAGCCCTGTCAACCTCTGATGTTCAATTTTCACCTACTGACACGTTAGACACTGCTCCATGAACTGAGCAATTTGCCTCTTCATACCACTCCACGAGAAGATCTTGCACAAATCCAGATACATCTTTGTACTACCAGGATATGCCATGTACAATGAACGATACGTTTCCTCCAAAATTGTCCTTCTGATCTTGTTGTCATTCGTAATACATAATTTGGTCCCAAACCTCAGCACATCTCCCTCATAGATGTTGAACTCCACAGCCAATCCTTACTGTACCTTTTCCCTGACCTCTGCCAACTCCGCATCACTAGCCTGCGCGGCCTTTATACGCTCAAACAAAGTTGGTTGGACCACCAAACTAGCAAAGAAATCCTAATGATCACCACACACAAACTCTATACCTGAGCTCTCTAGATCCTATTTGATGTGACTCTGAGCTACAACTGCAGATACAACCATAAGTTCTGACTTCCGACTCAATGCATCAGCCACCACATTAACTTTCCTTGGGTGATAACTAATGGTGCAATCATAGTCCTTAATCAACTCAAGCCACCGTATCTGCCTCATATTCAACTCCTTCTGCATGAAGAAATACCTGAGGCTTTTGTGGTCAGTAAAGATCTTGCACCGCACACCATACAAGTAGTGTCGCCAGATCTTCAGTGCATATACAACAACAGCTAACTCTAAACCATGTGTAGGGTAATTCTTCTCGTATTCTTTCAGTTGCTGAGAAGTATATACTATTACCTTATCCTGCTGTATAAGCACACACCCCAGACTCTTCAGAGACGCGACACTATAAATCACAAACCCGCCATCCCCCGAAGGAATGGTCAAAATCGAAGCAGTAACCAGCCGGTGTTTCAACTCCTGAAAACACTCCTCGCAATCACTGGTCCATTCAAATTTCACTCCCTTTCTAGTCAATCGAGTTAGAGGCCCAAATAATTTAGAGAACCCCTCCAATGAACCGACAATAGTAACCCGCCAGTCTTAGAAAACTTCAAGCCTCTTGCATATTCTTCGACCTTACCCAGTCAACCACAACTTCAATCTTGCTAGGATCAACTGATATACCATCTCCAGATACCACATGGCTTAGGAATGCAGTCTAACCCAACCAGAACTCACACTTCTTTAGTTTAGCATACAACTTCTTCTTCCACAGAACCTGTAATACTAACCTCAGGTGGTTCTCGTGCTCTTCCGAACTCCTCGAGTATACCAAAATATCATCAATGAACACCACTATGAACCGGTATAGGTACTCATAGAAAACCTTATTCATAAGATCCATAAATACTGTCGGAGCATTTGTCAATCCGAAAGGCATGACTAAAAACTTGTAGTGATCGTATCTGGTTCGGAAAGGTAGTCTTCGCAACATCTTCAGATCGAACCCTCACCTGATGATATCCTGACCGTAGGTCAATCTACAAAAATACTTGCACACCTTGCAGCTAGTCAAAGAGATCATCTATACGAGGCAAAGGGTAGCGATTCTTTAAAGTTTATTAATCTCACAGTAATCAATGCACATACGCATCGACCCGTCTTTCTTCTTCAAAAACAATACTGGAGCTCCGTAGGGCGAAACACTAGGATGAATGAAACCACTGTCCAGTAATTCCTGCAATTGCTTCTTCAACTTTCGAAGTTCTGCTAGAGCCATCTGGTACGAAGCTTTAGAGATTGCTGCCTTTCCAGGCAGCAATTCTATCGTGAACTCCACCTTATGATCCGGAGGTAAACCAGGTAAATCATCTGGAAACACGTCTGGGAACTTGCTGACCACCCGAATATCCTTGAGTCTCAACTCATCCTATGGCGGTTCCTTCATGCAAGCTAGGTACCCCTGACATCCGTCCAAGAGTAACCTCCTCACCTGCAGTGTAGATAGAATCTGTGGCATCGAACGCACACACGATCCTATAAACTCATATGCCTGCTCCCCAGGAGGTCTAAACACCACCACCTTCCTACGATGGTCAATTACAGCATAACTGGAGAACAACCAATCCATCCCCATAATAACATCGAACTTCGACATGTCGTACATCACAAGATTCGCCGGTAGTAGTTTCCCCTGAAATACCACTGGGCAGTCTTCCAACATCCTCCTACAGAATGATACACTCCCAGATGATGTAGCTACAAACAATTCTTCATCCATGACTTGGGTCTCCACCCTACATAGTTTCACAAAATTAATAGAGATAAAGGAGTGGGTCACACCCGAATGAAATAAAACTATAGCTCTATTTAAAAGCAACATCAAAGTACCTGTCACCACATTCCCTGCATGTTCGGCATCCGCTGGAGTAAGCGAATACACTCGTGTCGGAGCCGTGTTCGCCTAATATGTCCTCTTGGATACCTGATTACTTCCTCGATCCTGACTCGAAGAAGGCGTACCCCTCTTTGGTGCGTGACAATACTGAGCCATGTGACCTAACTGACCGCAGTTGTAGCAGTTACCCCCGAATGGCAGGCACCCACCACTATGCCATATGCAGCACCTGGTACAACAATCACCCAACTGGCTCGCCTGAAAACTCTGACGCTCGGTATTCTAATGGTAACCCGACCCCTGTTCCTCCTCCTCCACGATCCCTAATGAGATCCAAACTAAGAACCATAAGGTGTTGGCCTCTTCTTCAGCTCCTGATACACCTCGTCCTCTCAGATACCATTCTCAATCATAGTGGCCTTATCCGCCAAAACCGAGAACTCAAGGATCTGAAGCATACCCACTAATCTGTGGATGTCCTTCCTCAGACCCTTCTCAAATCTCTAAGTCTTCTCATACTCGCTCAAGATCAAACACAGTGCGAACCTAGACAGCTCTATATACCGAGCCGCATACCCCTGCACCACCATACTCCCCTGAGTCGGAGTAGAAAACTCATTCACCTTAGCATCACGTACAAAAGTTGGGAAGTATCTGTCGAAGAACACTTCCTTGAAATGGCTCCATGTCATCTCAACTAGACCGGGTCTCTACTTCTCTAGCAGACTCCCCGTAGTCCACCATCGACCCGCCTCCCCAGATAGTTGGAAGGTAGCATAGAAGACTCGCTGCCTATCCGTGCAGTGCAAGACCTCCAAGATTCTCTCAGTCTTCTCCACCCAATCCTATGCTATAGTTGGGTCATGTCCCCTAGAGAACGTCAGAAGATGCATGCGTGTGAACCTCTCAATGGTGCACCCTGCAGCTATAGGAGGGCGTTCGCGTCTCCTGACACTCTACCCGATCTCCCGCAAAACCTGCCTCGTTAGTCTTCGAGGCATAGTAGGAGACTCATCACACGCAGTCTCCTCGGAGCCACTTCCCACGTCATTATCCTTGCGCTCCATTTTGAAAATACAGTAAAGTTCTATCAAGACTCCTATAACACATACAGTTAACACAATTATCTAGCACTAATCATGTTAACTACTCCCTCCCAGGTCCAAGTCTGTCCTATCACAGAAATCGTCATTCCAGGAAAAATATGAAATACTACCGACAAGTCCCAGTCTAGCAACAGAACACCCCTCAACCAACTTTACCCACATCCAACATCCTATACTCTGGTATGTACTCATAGCTAAGCCTAACCAAGTCTACAAGACCTAACAACTTGGTTAGCTCTAATACCAAGCTATCACACCCTAAACCCGGTATTAGGACCTAGGGGTGAATTAATAATCTAACATGTCCTTATATCATACAAATCATCTAAAGATACAGTATAGTGAATGAGGATCCAACCCTATGGGGCTCTTAGGCACCCTATACACATCCATACACAACAGAATATATGTAGCGAAAAAAGATTATTCTATACATAATTTCTACCATACCAGAGTCTATACACAGGAGTCCAAGCTCCATAGCACATAACATACCTGAGTTATTAACCATACCCCAAAATGACAGCCTAAAAACCACAGTCCTAGCACTTACCCAAGCGCTACCCGTGGTACACTGACCACTACGCTCCTACATCATGAAGCTAGCTCCGATTACCCATAGGACCTGAAAAATATGTACGTACAGTAGGAGTCAGAAACCTCTCAGTAAGGAAGAATACATGTTATATCGGTGCGTGACATTCTAGTGTTATCATGATACACAATACATATACAGTTAAATGCAATTCTAGTACTAGTTTCAACACAGTGCATATAAGCACACACACACACATGATCAAATCCAGTGTCGTCACACCCCTCGGTTCGAAACTGACCCTCTATACCCAGCGTCTAGTCCGTAGCCGACCCACAGTATCTGGGGCCCTCGGTACATGGCAAGTCTCAGACTTCTATGGCATTGTACCAATACAAACTAGTGGATCCACACCCTTTGGTGATCAGCTGATAAGGCTCTCGCCCTCAGATATAGAGTCGGACACTCTCGTCAAACATGGCCTAGCGATTTCAAACACCTATGGATATGGAGTCGGACACTCTTAGTATCTAGAACAACTCAGAACACAATTCTAATTGCATTCCAAAAAAACACAACTATGCATGCTCATATAACCAAACATACCACACCCATTTGGTAATCTAAAATCATGGTTTTTCAAACATAAACAATTTAAACAAAGTCAAGGAACAACCATCCCTATTACACAGTATAAATCAACATATACATACGGTTTTTCCAACAAAACTAGGGATGCAGCCCAATACCCCCTTTTTCCCAAAACTGTAATCATGAAAAACCTATAGTTTTACCCGTTAGATCCCCCTAAATGAGTAACCAAAACGCACCTAGGACCGTGCACCACAGTTCCACCAAGTCCAATTTTGAAAATAACAGACATAAACTGAATCCCCTTACCTTTTACCCGAATGGCAAATCCCAAACTCCAAGGCCCCTAAACTGAAAACCGAGTTCCAAAACCTACAAATCCCAGTACAGAAAATACTCAAAACATTGTTCACTACAAAACTACCAAATCAAAATTGAAAACCAAGCCTTACTTCAATTTTACGCCAAAACCCGAAAGTCGCCAAACCAAAAATCCGATTCGTAGAACTTGTAGAAAATCCTTCCATGATCCTCGTGGTAACTTCGGATTAATGATTCTTGCGATGAATGGTGAAGAAATATAGAGAGATGGACAGTAAGAAGAGTTTCTAGAGAGATAGAGAAAGAAAATGAGATTTCTTAGTTGAAAAGTAATGAAAATATCTATTTATAACCCTTTGACCTGGCCACTTCTCATCGATGAATTACATCCTCATCGACGAGGCCTTATAGTGTTCTCATCGACGAGACCATGACCTTATTGATGAGCTTGAGATTTTCAGATTTCTGAAACCCCTCGACTTCTCCTTTCCATGAGCTCTGAATTTTGTCGCACTTCACAATACCTCTCGAATTCTCCTCATCGACGAGTCCCTGAAACTCGTCGCCGAGTTTTCTTAAGACTTCGTTGACGAACTATGGATTCGTCGATGAGGCTTGCTTAATTCACATTTTTGCCCCACTCTAAATTAATTAAACCTATATTCCACGGTTCAAGTTCTTATGGTAAATTCTTACCATCTCGAGGTTAAAGAAGCCGCAAGCTTATTGGGATGTTCTCATTAATTCATGATGGGTGTTTTTTGTATGAAATTTTCTAAGTTAAATACAATGAGGGTTTTACTTTTTTGATTTTTTTGAATAAAATATTAAATAACGGTTCGGTGGAAGTTTTATTTCCCAATTTAATGCGTTGAAGGAAAACTCACTGGACCATCCAGTGAGTTTTAAATAATGAGGGCTTGCCACGCGTGGCAGCCAAAACTTGCTAGATGGTCCATTGAGTTTTCTTTAAATTTTGCTGGACCATCCAGCGAGATTTGCCTAGGAAATGAACCGGAGTCTAACACGTGAGCAAAATTTGCTGGTCAAGTTTTTGAAGTCTTCTTCTTCCTTCATTTTCCTTGCGAACTTGTAGAGTGGTAGAGCAGAGCAGATCTCAACTGAAGCAGTGGCCAGACGATTGGACGCTCGCAGCTGGTGTTCATTGAAGGGAGGAGCCTAACGTTACTTATAGCCTCACCGAATGTTGGGAACGAATGTATAAAAAAGGGAGATGAGGTATGTAATAAACCAAAAAATGGTTATACAATTAGTGGGGTGATTCCAAAAAAATAAATAAATGAATAAATAATTAAATAATAATTAATTAAATTTATAAAAAAAGAAAAAAATAATAATTAAAATTTATTTTTATTTTTATTTTTATGAATAAAATATATTATTATTATTATTATTATATCATCATACCTCCTGAAGCTTCCTTCAAGAGGATTTCAAAATAAGAAAAAGGCATCTAGGGAGGAAAGCTGCGCAGAGCCCCCCTCAGTCTCTCTCTCTCTCTCTCTCTCTCTCTCTCTCTCTCTCTCTCTCTCTCTCTCTCTCTCTCTCTCTCTCTCTCTCTCTCTCTTCTCGGTCTCTCTCCCTCTCTCCTCATTTTCCTGATGGATGCTCGCCTAATCAAAAATTAGAAGATACCGCTAGACTCCATTTTTTGCTGCCGTCATTTCTACCGAAAAGGATTGGTTGTAGGAGCAGCGTAAGCATATCTCCTGGGGTAAGCTAAATTTTCGCTTTTACCTCAATTTCTTGTAAATTCTATGCCCAATTGACGATTGAACACCACCACGAGTATCTAGGGATAATTCTCTACAAGTCTAGCAGAGCGAATTTCTTGTGGGGTCGTCGTAGGCATAACCCCAAAATTTGGGATAAGAGGGTTATTAAGGGGCTAATTGTTATTTAATTAGTTTTTATTTAGAAATGCTAGAATATTGAGCATTCTGAGGTTGAAGTAGGGTTTTTGGAATTTAGGGTTTGGGTGAGCGCCGCGAGTGTAATTTTGGGACCCTACAAGCATAGTTCAAAAAACCAAGTAAGGGTGTTAAATATTAGTGTAAATGTTAATTTGGGGTATATGGAACCTAGGGAAGGTTATATGGGTATTATTTTAAAAAATAAGTTAATTAATTTGGGAAAAACGCAAATTGCAGGATTTGAGTTTCGGGCGCCAAGGGGGTAGGATTTGGGTTTTAACGACACTCTTAGTAAGTTAGGTAATAGGAATAAATTATAACAGTGTTTTGAGAGCTACTGTTTGAATTGATATGTGAAATGAGCATATGGTATTTTGTCTAGAAATTATTATGATATAAATATCAGAGAAATTGTGTGGCATTTAAGAAATATTAGATTATGATATTTTGGAATATGAAATATGATTATAGAAATATAGTCTATAATAAATGGGGAAATATGGGAATATGATTTGTATTATTGAAAAGTGTGAAAATTCATGAAATGAGTTATATATATTATTATGAGAATGAAATGTGTATAATGAGAAGGGGAATTCTGAAATTTTGAATATTGGAAATGTGGAAATTGTATTAAGAATTCTGCAAGGTAAACACTGAAATGTGAAAATGGGAAATATGAATATTGTAATGTAAATGCTGCAATATGAATAGTTGAAACATGAATATTGAAATGAGTATACTGAAATGTAAATATGACATTATGAATATTGAGTTGAGAATGAGAAAACGAGAATATTGCAACGTGAATACTGAAATATAGGAATTGAAATGTGATTGATGAAATGCCAATACCGCATAATGATTGCGGGTATGTGGTAATGATAACCCCGATGGATGGTTATGGAAACCCTAATGATGGATTGTGATATTGAGCACTGTACCATTGCTAGTGGTGTAGTGCAACCACACGGACTCTTGGAGCGTGTGGCGTGATAGTCGACTGAGTTGTTTAGTAGAGTTGTTGTGCCCCCTAAATCCGGATAAGGGCTATAGTTTGGCCATTCGTACTACAAACCAAGATATGTGATATGATATTTTGATTTAACCAAGTTGGCCAACTGCGGTTAAATCCAGTCTTTGAGCCGCACAACCTTCACCATGGGGGGAAGGATAGCATGGAAAGAAAGATCCTTAGTGTAGTCATGAGTTACAGATGCGATGTTGGTACTAGCTACCAAGGACACTTATGAGCCAGATAGTGAAATGGAAACGGAAAGTGAAAGAATGATAAAATGGGCTAAAGTGAGAAATGAAAGAAATAATGGAACTTGAGAAATAGAGATTGATAAAATTGAGAAATGGATCCATGTGAGTTAATAATATAAATAATTGAGGTGAAGTGAAACTCTCTCCCTCAGGGCTTACTGAGTAAGGTGAGTGCCTTGATAGGTATCAGATGTGGCCATACCTGGCTGCATAACGTGTTAGGGTAGAGGGAAGCTACCTGTATAGGCGGGTAATCTTCTCTATTCTCAAGAACTTCACGGGTAAATATGTGTTGGAAATGATTGAATTTGAGGAATGATATTAAAACTTATAAAAGCTTGTGTTGTATATCTATATGATTATGAGAATATGTTTATCAGTGTATTTTTCTCGAATGAAATGATGACTTGAAGTAAAGTGTGCTATAACTGAACTCATATTTCCACACGCTGTAAATAATTTATTCCTTTTTACTAAGATGTGTCTCACCCAAATTATGTAAATTTTTCAGGGAATAGAGATAGGCTAGGCGATAGAACTCCGAGACCATAGGGAGCTGAGACCCTAACACACAGGGTTAGTTTTTGAACTAGGTGAGGTGTAATTCCCCTAAAGTTGAGTTTTTTTTTAGTATGAGATGGTAATGTATATATATGTATATATGTATGTATGTGTGTTGATACTATCTTTCGCTGTTAGGTTGTTTAAATGAAATGACTTTTTTACCTGGTACCCAATGCGGGTCAGGTCATTAGAGTGGTAACAGGTTTATTGATGCGGCTAATTGGAGAATGCGGTTGATGACGAGTGAATATTTATTATTGTTTAAAAAAAATTGTACGAAAATCGGGGCGTCACAGTTTGGTATCAGAGCCTAGGTTGCTAGGTTATGTAGACTTTAGTAGACATCAGAATACAATACCAGTGTATAGGAGTGGATTTTGAGGGCAATAGGAGATGGGTAGATTGAAATGTGAGTTAGTGATTGTTAGAGGATAAGGTGAGAATTTAGGGTTCTATATATCTTGCGGCCTAGAGATAGGAGTATCGGAGTTGTTTTTGTGTTTTTTCTGGGGTGATGATTTTTGGAAAACCATGGATACTATCGCTAGGTCTCGTTTCTGAGTAGTAGGGCTGAATCCTAAATGGGGATTAAGGTTGTGGCCATAAAAGAGTAATTTATGAATTATAGTAGTGTATTGGTTGTGTGATAGTAATTGTATGCTGAGATTAGCTGCTTTCTTTACAGGATGGATCCAAGGAATAGTAACACGAGTGCTGGAGGTGATGGAGTAGGACCTTCCAGTATGGGTGGTGGAGACCCTGACGCAGTGTTGCGTAGCGTCACCCAGCAAGTGATGACTGAGATGGCCAGAAGCTCAAGTGAGCAGAGCTGCATGATCGAGTAGTTCGCGCATATGCGACCCTCGTCTTTTGCTGGAGGAGCGGACCCACTAGTAGCATAGAATTAGGTTCAGGACATAGAGGTTATATTGATAGTTCTCTCATGTACAGATGAGCAAAGGGTGTTATTTGCCACATTTAAATTGACCGAGGAAGCCAAGCGCTGGTGGAGGTCAGTGAGATTACTAGAGGAGTAGAGGCCTGACCCTATAACGATGACGTGGAGTCGTTTCAGGGAGATTTTTTTCGAGCAGTACTTTACCGCTATGGTCAAAAGTGTAAAGGCATCCGAGTTTATGTATCTGACACAGGGGCCTTTGACAGTGCAGCATTGTGCAGCAAGATTCATTGAGTTGTCTTGATTCGCCCCATATCTGGTGCTGGATGAGGACATGAAGACAAGGAAGTTTAAGGAGGGCCTGAGGTAGAACCTTTATAAGCAGGTGGTAGGTTTCCGAGCTCAGACATTCTTATAGATAGTAGATGGGGCTGCAGTGATTGAGAGCGGCCTATAGAGAGGTGCAGCAGCACAGAGCTAAAGGAAGAGGCCCGTGCCTTCTAATTTTCAGGCAGGGTTCAGTCGAGGGCCATTGAGGAGATATTATAGTAGAAAGGGACGATGACAGGGAGGAGGAGATCGAGTAGTACAGGGTAGACAAATGCCCCCTCTTTGTCCCAAATGGCAGCACCCAGGAGAGTGTCGAGTGAAGGAGGTTGTCTCCTATCAGTGCCACCAGCATGAACATATTGCGAGAAACTGTCAAGCACTACTAGTAGTAGCGGCTACTCCTCAACCATATAGAGGAGTCTATCAGGCACCTTGAGGTGGACAGTAGAGGAATATTGCTCCAGCGCATGTTTATGCACTAACACCAGGAGATGCTGAGGCAGCAGGAGATGTGGTGACAGGTACTGTTTCAATATTGTCATTTAAAGCTATTGTCTTGTTTGATTCAGGGGCGACTTATTCTTTTATCAACCGGGAATATGTTAAGTTATGTGGGTTTGAACTTCAGCCATTAAATATTAATCTGTCTGTTGCTATGCCGACTAGGGCAGTAAGGATATATAGAAAGGTACTCAAAGACTATCCAGTGGGTATTCAAGGGAGGTCTTTGTTAGTTAATCTGGTGGTTTTAGACATGCATGGGTTTGAGATAATCTTGGGTATAGATTGGCTAGCTACCCACTATGCTAGCGTTGATTGCCATCAGAGAGTGGTAGTATTCAGACCTCCAGAAGGACAAAAGTACAGATTCATCAAATCACGTGTGTGCACCCCACCTCTGTTGCTATCTGCTATTTAGGCACGTAGATTGCTATTAGAAGGCTATCAAGGATATTTAGCCTGTAAGAAGGCAGTATCAGAATGGGAGCTGAGGGTGGAGGATATCCTAGTGGTGAGGGATTTTCCTAATGTATTCCCTGAGGATTTTCTGAGACTAACTCCTGATCGTGAGGTAGAGTTTGTTATTGATTTGGTTCTAGGGACAGCGCCAATTTCAAAGGCGCCGTATAGAATGGCATCGGCAGAGCTAAAGGAATTAAAAGAAAAGTTGCAGCAATTGTTAGATAAGAGGTTTATTCAGCCTAGTGTGTCACCCTGGGGAGCACCAATTTTATTTGTGAGGAAGAAGGATGGGTTGATGAGGTTGTGCATTGACTACAGGGAAATAAATAAAGTAACTATTAAGAATAAATACCCGCTCCCACGTATCGATGATTTGTTTGACCAGTTATAGGGGGCACATATCTTTTCGAAGATAGACTTACGCTCCAAGTACCATCAGGTGAAAGTCAGGGCGGAAGATGTTCCGAAGATGGCATTTAGAACATGGTATAGACAATATGAATTTCTGGTTATGCCGTTTGGGTTGACGAATGCTCCTGTAGTGTTTATGGATTTGATGAATAGGGTCTTTCACTAGTATTTGGATCAGTTTGTGATAGTATTTATTGATGATATATTGGTATATTCGAAGAGCCCGGTGGAGCATGAGGAGCATTTGAATATAGTGCTTTAGGTGTTGCGAGAGAAGAAGCTATATATGAAGCTCAAGAAGTGCGAGTTCTGGCTAGAATAGGTTACCTTCCTTAGACACGTTATATCCAGGGATGGTATTTCTATTGATTTGAGTAAGATTGAGGCGGTAGTAGACTGGGTACGACCAAAGAATGTGCATGAGATCAGAAGTTTCCTCGAATTGGCTGGATACTACCACAGGTTTCTTAAGGGCTTCTCTAAACTGTCAGGCCCATTAACCAGATTGACCAGGAAGGGAGTGAAGTTTGAGTGGTCTAATGAATGTGAACAAAGCTTCCAGGAATTGAAACAGCGACTCATCATTGCACCTGTGTTGACGATTCCTTCAGAAGATGAGGGATTCGTAATTTATAGTGATGCGTCCCATAAAGGGCTAAGATGTGTGTTGATACAACGAGGGAGAGTGATAGCCTATGCCTCACGACAGTTGAAAGAATATGAGAAGAACTACCCTACCTATGATTTAGAATTGGCAGCGGTGGTTTACGCATTGAAGATTTGGATGCACTATCTGTATGGGGGTAGGTGTGAGATATTTATTGACCATAAGAGCTTAAAATATTTCTTCACATAGAAGGAATTAAATATGAGGCAGAGGAGGTGGCTAGAGCTAATAAACGATTACGACTGCACTATCAGCTACCACCCGGGAAAGGCTAATGTGGTTGCTGATGCTTTGAGCTGAAAATTAGTGAATTCATCTATATCTGCAGTGGAGATTCAACATCCAATCCGGATGGATAGTCATCCATATAGACAACTAGTGCATCAAAAATAGATATTAAGGCATTCTATGCAATTCATGACCCAAGAACATTTCTTATCAAATCATATAACTTTACGTGTAGGATATAATGTTCAGGGATATCAAAAGAGCCTCAATATTTCAATAAACGATAGTGATGCATATGAGTCCTATAAGTTCTTGCTATAGGGTAAGTGCTCAGCTCTTTAAGTGCCTGATGATTATGCAAGGATGAAACTTAATTTTCAAATAGTTTTCACTCATCCTTTCAAAAATATTTTAACGTTAGTTTTATCATAATCATCTTTAACACAAGGTTTTATATGGGAAAATCCTGACGAAATTTTGACAACATGCCTTTTGTATATACGACATTTTCCTATAAAACTTATACCTGATAGTATGTTGTTTTCAACAGCTAAATCATATAAAGCAAGTAACAACCTAATATCCACAACTAAAATGCAAATTATATCACTGCATCCGCCATGCAGAAGACATTCTAAACTAAGCATGCAATCAGGTTGTTCAATCAACAACTCATAAAAGAAATGAACTATCCAATAGATGATATGAACAATAACTAACAATGGATTGTTATGAGATTAGTGTAGAGTTGTTCTCACAAGAGCTTACAGACATATAAGCATAAATAAAGATTAAGAGCATTTTAATATATATATAGATATGAAAGATGAATGCTCCCCCTCAATTATGCACTTGACTCATTTAATGTCTTTTTCTTATTTTTCAAATTATTTAGCCAAAAGATCTAGATTTTTAATGATATATGCTTCACTTTGAGTTCTTAGGCTTCACGGACCAAAAAGTCACAATTGAATATTTCTTTAAGAGTTCTAAGCCTATATTTACCTCTTTTCTTATGATTTACAATACGTGAGAGGCCTAAGTTCAAATGGCTTTGAATGTTAAGATTCGTGCATAGGTTTCTTTGAATTTTGTTCTATCATCTAGATTGAAACCTATATTAATCATTTTAACCATTTAACTTAATTTAAAAAGCTGAAGCTCTAAAGGATTTGATTTAATTTTTGAGAGCTTATAAAAGAAATTTTGGATTAATACTTTTGAAAAATTAAAATTTAAGTTATGTTTAAAGAGTATTCATTATGAATGGACATGATTCAAGATATTTGCATGGAAAAGGAAATGTCCAAACAATTTAGGACAATCTCTCATTTCTTGGTACTCCAAGAAACAAAATTTAGTTACCTTATCCACAACCGAAGCAGAATATATTGCGGCTGGAAGTTGTTGTGCTCAAACTCTTTATATGAAATAACTTATGGATTTTAGGTTGCATTATGATACAGTACCGATTAAATGTGATAATTCTAGTGCAATCAACATCTCTAAAAATACAATCTCACATTCACAAACAAAATACATTGAAATTAGACATCACTTCCTTTGTGATCATGTGTAGAAAGGGGATGTGGCTCTTGAGTTTGTATACACTAATGAGCAGTGGGCGCAAAATTTCACTTAACCACTTCCAGAAGATAGGTTCATACAAATTAGACGTGAATTAGGTCTCATGCATAGTAGAGATGTTTCCTAGATATTTCATAGTTTGCATAAATTCAGGAGGAGCTTTCAAATAATTTTAAAGTCTAACAACTAATATAACTGTTGATATCTTTCATTGGCTTGGACTTTATGAAATTGATTATACTTTACGTAATGCACATTTCTCATATCTATTGCATGATGATGATTGCATTTATGTTTTATGTATTGATCATACTTGAACTGTTTGAGTTAAGTAGTTGTGGATAAACTGTTAGATCTTAAAAACTCAAAACATATCATTTTTATATAGGAATTTTTGGGAAATGTCTTATTTTCAAATGGCAAGCTGCCAAAATTTTTAAAAATTCCAAACTTCTCTTGTGTACTAATGTTCTATACCCAAAGGCTATTAGTTTCATGGCCCTTTTCGCTGTTGCCAAAAGGGGGAGATGGATAAGAGGGCAAAAATTGCAGAATTTGGTTTGACTTGAAAATTGGGTTGAATTGAACATAAAATGGAAAATTATTTAAAGTTTTACATAATGCACTATGTTAGGGGGAGCCTTCTAAGGCTATACCCATTTTTTGCATAATGTATTTGTCATCATCAAAAAGGGGGAGAATGCTGACCTTATAGGTCACACCCAATTTTGATAATGACAAATACTTAGGTATTTGATGATTTTCAAGTATATGTGCCGGCTTAGATGAGCATCTCAAGGAATGACACTTGAAGTAAGACATGAAGACCCTGAAGATTTCATTTCATATTGTAAATTCAATTTATGTAATATGGGTCTGTAATAGTAACTAGGGATATGGTTTGTAATAATTACTTGCATATCATGCATATAGGATATATGGTAAGCTCAATAAGAGTCTAGTATGACTCTATCCCAACACTCATGCACATATATCACACAAAATACAGGAGTGTTAAAATTGCATTTGATTGAATATTATTAGGGAATTTAAGAGAGCTCGGGTGACTGAACCTCAGTAGTTCAAAATTCCTCGGGCGCTCGAACTATTGAGAAGTCAACAGTTGACTTAAGCTCTCAAGCGACCGAACAATTTTGTGCATGCCTTTCATAGGTGCCCGAACCACCTGAAAGGACATTTCACCAACTCAGGCTACCGAGGGATTTAGTTCAAATTAAGCCCCGGGCGACAGAACACATGAGTTCGAGCTATCAAACCTATGACCGAGCACCTAAAAATCTGAAGAAATCTTTCTCGCTTTGATTCGGGCCACCGAACTGACACTCAAGCTTTCAAATTGATTTAAAAACCTTTTATTATTGTGTCTTTTCGGGTGACCAAACCACGATTCAGCCACCTAAACCTCATTGGGTTAAAAATATTTTAACTGTGATAAATACGGGTTATTTTGGGTTAATTGTGTTTAAATATTTTGGAACTTTTCTAAGAATTCCCAACAAGTCCCAAACGGTTCTAATTTTTACCCTGCCTATAAATATAGGCTCATTTGTGAGGATTAGCAAATTCATTAGTCAAAAATCCTCTTTTTTTCAAATACTCTTTTTGTCCAAATACTCTCAAATTTCCTTTCCCTTGATACATTTTGAGATTGTGAGAGTGTATATTTGTGATTGTTAGATTTTGCTAAAACTCCCATTTGCTTGTGTGATTATTGATATTCTTTGTGGGGAGTTTCACTTATTTTTATCCCACTGATTTCATATTATAAATCATTGTTGGGATAGACTAGCAAGCTTTGGGGTCTTTGCAAAATTGTTGCAAGACTTTCATAGCTTTGATTTTTGTTGTGCAAAAATATTTTCAACAAGAAAAAATATTTTCAAACTAGTAGTGTGCTTATTTCATTGAAGAAAATCTTCTTGAACTAGTTTAAATATCTGATTGATATCTTTGGAATCTTGATTTGCTATTGAAATGTGCTTTGCTTAAATTTCAAGATATGGCTTGTATTGAACACTTTTGAGCATTTCATTGATAATACCCTATTGAGTATTGTTAGCACAACTATTTGCATCACTGAGCTTACACTATATCCATATTATTAATGTGTTTGTGATTGAGCGTATTGGGTACATATCTGCTTTACATGAAAGCATAATCACTGTACCAATTGATTGAGAAAATACTGTTGTATTCCAGGCATGGCCTAAGGGGGCGGTAATCTAGCCCAATAAGGATTCTGTGTAAAGGTTGAGGTCAGCCCTGTGCTAATTGACCTAGTTGTTTAGGTGCCGCTCCACCCATTTAAGTGAGCATTATAGTGGTAATCCTTGTATTTGTCAGCCAAGGCGGGGACTACCGAACCTCGATAACACTTCTGGGTGTCACTTACTTTTTACTACTTTCTGGTGCATGCTTAGTTAATTAAATTGCACTATTTAATTTCTGCTACATATTGCAATTGATATTGACCTAGGGCATTAATTTTAAAAATACCAATTCATCCCCCCCCCCCTCTTGGGATCACGGTAAAGCTAATAGAGGCATTGTAGGCTTATGACATTGAAAGAAACATTCATTGTGACTTTTTGGTCCTCTAAGCCTAATCATGTAAAGCTAAGTTTGTATCATTGAAAAATCTTAGGGTTCTTGGCTAAAGAACTTGGATAATAAGAAAAGGCATAAAATGATTAAGTGCATAACTCAGAGGGGAGCATTTTGTTTGATTGCTATATTAACTAAAATGCTCTCATAATCATACTACATGTAGCGCTAAAATTTGTTCTCCATGATATAGTGACCAGTTAAGTATATTTTATGGATAACTTATTTTTATATGAACCATTGATTACTACCTGATTGCATTCATAGTCTAGAATGTCTCCTACATGACAGATGCAGTTGATATGAATTGCATGCTGGTACTGGATTTTAGGTTGTTGCATGATTTATATTGTAGAGACCCAAAGAATTATAGTAATTAAATAATAAAAGAAAAGAGAGGAAAAAGGAAATTTTAAAAAGGGACTCACAGGGTCTTGTCGATGAACGCAGGGCGCTCATCGATGAGCATACTTCTTGGGCTCATCGACATGGACACGTGTCTCGTCGACAAGAACTTACCAAGAGGGGGTTTAGCAGGGCCTGAAGTTTGTCGACGAGGGATTCGAGTTCGTCGACAAAATCCCTTCATGGACTTATCAACGAGGTGACGTGTCTCGTCAATGAATCCACACTTTATAAATAGGTATAACTTGGGTTCCAACAAGAAATTCATCTGGAAAATCCCTTCTCTCTCTAAAACCCATCCCTCTCCCTTCTTTCTATGATTCCGGCTTCATTTTTCGTCGATTCGACGATCGAAAGCTGCCATGCTATTCCTGGGAAGATTCTCTTCAAGTTTACAGGAGTAGATTGTTGGTTAGGCCAACTTGGGCACCATCCCAAAATCAGGGTAAGTTGAATATTTGGGTATTTTTAGAATTACGAAGCTTATCTGAGTTTAAATTTTGTGTTATATGGGAATACACTGGTGTTTTGTAGAGTAAAACTGGGGTATTTTGTTTTCAAGATTAGGGTGTTTTTGGGACCCTACATGTAACAACCCGAAGAATAATGATATTTAAATAATAAAGAGGGAGGGAAATGGAAACAGAAATAGAAGAAGGCAGCAGACTTGATTTGTCACTCTGGTATTGTATTATGTGTGGATTTATTTTATATGATTGGTTTTTCGCTATTTAGGTTAATGATTGAATTTAAAATTAGGAAAAAAAAAGATTTTATTTTATTAGCAAGTCGTTTCAACTTGGTATTAGAGCCTAGGTTGTTAGGTTCTGTGGACTTTAGAGTGCAGCGGAAGCAATACCAGAGTATAGGGAAGAATTTAAGGTTTGTTTTGTGGTCTGGGTATAGGATTTTCCATGGTATTTTCTGTGTTTTTCCTGGGGTGACGATTTCAGGAAAACCATAGTAAACTATCGTCGGGTCGTGTGTCTAGGTGGTAGAACAGGATTTTGAGTTAAGATTGGGGAGGGTAGTTAATTATAAATATAGGATTTGAGTAGAATAAAATGGATTAGGTCTATGCAAAAGATAAGGTTCTTAAGTGTGTTCTTGTTTTTCAGGAAGGACCCAGGAAGCAGTGGCACGAATACTGGGGGAGACAAGCCAGGGCCTTCGAGCATAGGTGGTGATACCGATGTAGTACTGAGTGGCATCACCAGTAGGTGATAGCTAAGATGGCCAGGAGCTCTGGGGAGCGTGGCTATTTAATCGAGCAGTTTACGCGGATGAAGCCCCCATCCTTTGCTGGAGGAGATGACTCGATTGTAGCTAAGAACTGGGTCCAGGATATTGAAGAGACATTGGCAGTGCTTCTTTGTTCGAATGAGCAGAAGGTAGTATTTGCAGCGTTTAAACTAACAGGGGAGGCAAAGCGCTGGTGGAGATCAGCGCGACTAATAGAGGAGCAGAGGCCGGTTCAAATGCCAGTGATTTAGGATCGATTCAAGGAGCTGTTCTTCAAGCAATATTTTCTTTCTGTTGTTCGGAGCGCGAAGGCAACAGAGTTTCTGCACCTAGTACAGGAGCAGATGTTGGTATCCCAATACGTAACTCGGTTTATCGAGTTGTCACATTTTGCTCCACATCTAGCACCTAATGAAGAGAAAAAGGCAAGGAAGTTTGAAGAGGGATTGAAGCAGAACTTGTTTGAGCAGGTGATTGGCTTCAGAGCTCAGACATTTATGGAGGTTGTAGACAAAACTGCGATCATTGAGAGTGGTATTTAGAGGGGTTTAGCAACTCAGAGCTAGAGGAAGAGGCCGGCGCCTCACGGTTACCATGCTGGCTCCAGTAGGGGTCCATGGAGAGGAGGCTGTGATAGAAGAGATCAGAGGCAGACGGCAGGACCTCGGGAGTACTAGGGTATATATACCTTTCCAGTGTGCTAGACATGCGAGAGACGTCATTTGGGGGAGTGTCTGGCAGGGAGAGATGTATGTTATCGTTGTGGGAGACCCGGTCATAGGGCACGGGCATGCCCAGGGCCGTAGGACTAGGTTCCAACTCCCAAGCCCTGACAGGAAGGATATTAGGCAGCTCGGGGAGGATATCAGGCGCCTCGTGGAGGCCAGCAAAGGAATGTAGCCCCAGCGCGAGTTTACACTCTTGTTGACCTTATAGGTCATGCCCGATTTTGATAATGACAAATACTCCTATATTTAATAAATATCTAGTTCATATGCAAGTTCATATTAGCATATCATCGATGGCAAGTGAAAGCTTAAAGCTTGAAGACAAATTCATGCTCTTATTTGTAATAATTTTTAGTGAAATTTGTCTGTAACAGTATTTAGGGTATTCGGTTTGTAATAAACACACACATCGCATGCATGATTTATTCTATAAGCTCAAACCAGATATAAACCAAAAATGACCTTAGTAAAACCTTAGGGTGTACCCTTCGATCGACCGACACCGTACTTTTTTGGTGTTTTCAAATTGGACCCCAAGTGCTCCTAGGACACTCACACTTTCACATATATTTGTTAAGCACTTAAATAGGGTTTGATTGTGTCAAGACGAGACCGAAATGCACACTTGGTGCACTTTCGGTCGACCGGCCAAATCAGTTCATTTTTGGCTTGGTCGACCGAACCATACCTGGGTCAACCGTTGACCAAGGTCCCGGACGACCGAGACCCTGTAGTTCATTTGACCCCGGTCAACCGAACCACTTGGGAGTCAACATTTTGACCTCTCGGTCGACCAACCACTTTTGTACTCCAACTACTTGGTCGACCGGAGGGTCCTCGGGAGAATTCCCAGCTGTTTGGTCGACCGAACCATACAGTTCAAAAAGGCCCGATCGACCGAACCTCGAAAGTTTGGGAAATCTCCCTCTCCAGTCGACCGAGCCTTTCAGTTCAAAAGTCCCCTGATCGACCGAAACACTTCTGGTCGACCAGACCTCTCGGGTTGCTCCTTTTTTTTTACCGCGGTTAATAATTTTAAACAGGGTTAAATTGATTTAAATGTCATTAATCTTTTCTAATAATCCCTAATGGATCCCCAACGGTCAAAATTTTCAGTATGTCTATATATACTCTTTCATTTGGTGGATTAAGGATTGATTAGCAAAAAGATTAAGAAAATCTCTCTCAAGCAAAAATACTTTATTTTGCTTCTCACTGCTCATACTCTTTTGGAAATCCACTCAAGCTTACCTTCTTCATCCATCTATATCATTTGTAAGTGTATTAAGTATTACTGCTTAGAGGTTTGCTCTCTTATTTGTTGCATATTTGAATCGATTTTTCTTCAAGAGCATAACCTAAGTTTTCTTAGGAGGCTTTCCAATAAACCTAGCCTAAGAAGACTTGTGGTGAACTCCCGAGTATTGCATTCTCATTGCAATAACTTAGGAAGTTCGTATTTGTTTGGGGCTTGCAAAAATACTTTCAAACATACTCAAATATCTTGTGGTATTCATATTGATATATTTGTGAAAAGGTATTTTTGTGTGTGTGTTATATTAATCTTTGTAGCAATATCCATACAAGTCTATATCATCTGCTGAAATACAAAGATTTCATATATCTTGCAAACCAAACATATACATTTCTAGAGCTTCATATACATATATGTATTGAGAAAACTTGTTGATTGAAATATATGAAGGTTGGATAATATCTCTGTTTAAGCACTTAGATTGAATATCCAGTGATACAAAGATCATCTAGGTTTGCACTCTCACGCACTCATTACAACGATAGCAAATCTATTTGAGAGTTGAAACTATTTAGACCACACTGAGTTTATATTTTAAATCATCTGTGGCGTTTGTGTCTATACGCATTTTCGGTACAAATCTTCTTTACATGAAAGCACCCATATATTGTACCGTTTGATTGTATATCTAAGAGATTCCAGGCGTGGCCTGAGGGGGCGGTAATCCAGCCCGGTAAGGATTGGTGTAAAGGTTGAGGGTAGCCCTGTGGTAATTTGACTTGGGGTTTGTATAGATGCCGCTCCACCCGTTTAAGTGAGCAAGTTATTGTGATAATCCTTGTGCTAGTTAGCCAAGGCGGGGATGTAGGCAATTGGCCGAACCTCGATAACATATCTGCGTGTCATCCTTTCTTTACTGCTTTCTAGTGCTTGTGTGATTGTTTAAACTGCTTTATTTAATTTCTGGTATAGTTACATTATTTGCACTAGATTGACTATAGGCTTGTGAACATACTGCTGTTAGGAGGAATACCTAGGAGATAAATTTTAAAAATACCAATTCACCCCCCCTCTTGGGATCACGGTAAAGCTAACAATCTGATGCCGGGTGATGCTGAGACTGCCACGGATGTGGTGACAGGTACATTTACTGTTTTATCATGTCCATTTATTGTTCTATTTGAATTAGGTGCCACTCATTCCTTTGTCTTTGCATCTTACGTTAATTATCTACAAGTAAGACCCAATTGTTAGATATAGCATTGTCAGTAGCTACACCATCAGTGTCAGTGATGAGATGTCAAAGGGTACTTAGAAGCCATCCAATAGAAATTTAGGGGAGAGTGCTACCAGCAGAATTGATTGTATTTGCTAATCACACCAGCATTGATTATTGTTAGAAAGAAGTAATTTTCAGACCCCCTGGTGAGTAAGAATTCAGATTCGTTGTGGGTACGTACTCCACCGCAGCTGGTGTCAGCTATACAGGCAAGCAGATTACTTTGGGATGGAAGTTAAAGGTTTGTGGCTTTTATAAAGGAAGCGTTAGAAAATGAATTGAAGATCGAAAGTACCCCAGACGTGCGGGAATTTCCAGATATTTTTCTAGAGGAACTACCAAGATTGCCTCCCGAACGCAAGGTGGATTTTCCTATAGATTTGCCTCCAGGGACAGAACCGATCTCTAAGGTTCCCTACCGTATGACTCCAACTGAATTGGGAAAATTAAAGGAATAGTTGCAGGACTTGCTGAACAAAGGGTTTATACGATCTAGTGTATCGCCATGGGGAGCTCCAGTGCTGTTTGTAAAGAAGAAAGATGGGTCTTTGAGGATGTGTATTGATTATAGAGAAATCAACAAGGTTACTATCAAGAATAAATATTCTCTACCCTATATAGACAATTTTTTTTATTAGCTCCAGGGTACTCAGGTATATTCCAAGATCAACCTCAGATCAGGGTATCATCAGGTGAGAGTAAAGGCAGAGAACGTTGCAAAGATAGCCTTCAAGACCAGGTACGGGCACTATGAATTTCTAGTTATGCCTTTTGGTCTTACGAATGCCCCAGCTGTGTCCATGGAATTAATGAATAGAGTTTTTCACTCGTATCTAGATCAGTTTGTGGTGGTTTTTATTGATGATATACTGGTGTACTCGAAAAATTTTGAGGAACATGAGGTGCATTTGAGACAGGTATTGCAGACACTCAAAGAGGAAAAGCTTTATGCTAAGTTTAGTAAGTGAGAGTTCTGGCTTGAGCAAGTTGCATTTTTAGGCCATATGATCTTAGGAGACGGTTTATCAGTGGATCCCAGTAAGATTGATGCAGTGGTGAGTTGGGCCAAGCCGAAGAACGTGTAGGAAGTCAAAAGTTTCTTGGGACAAGCAGGTTATTACTGTCGATTTGTGGAAGGATTCTCAGCCCTATCAGGACCTCTCACGTGTTTAACTAGGAAAAATTCCAGATTTGTGTGGGATGAAGAATGTGAGCAGAGTTTAGAGGACTTAAAGTAGCGGCTCGTCACTGCACCAGTTCTGACGATTCCATTAGGAGGTGATGGGTATGTGATTTATAGTGACGCATCTTTGAAAGGGCTCGGTTGTGTACTGATGCAGCATGGTAGGGTGGTAGCGTGTGCATCCAAGCAGTTGAAAGAATATGAAAAGAACTACCCTACTCACGATCTAGAATTGGCTGCCGTTGTACATGCACTGAAGATCTAAAGACATTACTTATATGGTGAGAGGTGTGAGATATTTTCTTATCACAAGAGTCTAAAGTATTTATTCACACAAAAAGAGTTGAATATGTGGCAAAGGAGAACGTTAGAACTCATTAAGGATTACAATTGCACCATAAGTTACCATCCTGGTAAAGCAAATGTGGTGGCTGATGCTTTAAGCCGTAAATCAGAGGGTACAGCGCAATTAGCAGTAGCAATTCAGCACCCGATTCAAATGGACTTGGAAAGGCTTGGTGTAGAGTTAGTGGAAGATGATCCTCAGGCATTTATTGCCAGTCTGGTTGTACAACGTGCATTGTATGAAAGAATTAAAGCTGCTCAGAGAAATGATTTTTGAATTAGTGGAGGTGCTAGCCATAGTTTAGGATGGTCGAGGAGAGGAATTCAGCATTTTCAATGATGGGGCTCTCAGATTTCGCACCAGATTGTGCGTGCCTGTGGATGATAGCATTAAGAGAATGATTCTAGAATAGGCATACAGATCTCTATACACTATTCATCCGAGCAGTATGAAAACGTATATGAATCTGCGGGAGTATTTTTGGTGGAGTGGTATGAAGAGGGAAATAGTAGAATTTGTAAAGTAGTGCTTGACGTGCTAGCAGGTTAAGGCTGAGCACTAGAGACCGGCAGGATAGTTGCAGCCACTTTTCATTCTTGAATGGAAGTGGGACCACATATCCATGGATTTTGTTACTGGGTTACCACCAGCGCCGCATGGTCAGAATACCATTTGGGTGGTGGTTGATAGGCTGACAAAGACAACTCATTTTCTACCCATTAAAGTTAGCTACCCTATGAACAGGTTAGAAGAGATTTACATACAGAAGATTGTTCGACCCCATGGAGTGCCAATATCCATAGTCTCAGACAGTGATCCACGTTTTACATCGCGGTTCTAGAGGAGCTTGCAGGAGGCATTGGGGACTCAGCTAGCATTCAACATTGCTTTCCATCCTCAAACAGACGGTCAGATAGAGAGAACGATTTAGGTACTTGAGAATATGTTGCGAGCGTGTGTATTGGATTTTGGGGGTAGCTGGACTCAATTTTGGCCTCTAGTTGAATTTGCTTATAATAACAGTTATCAGGCTAGCATCGGCATGGTACCATACGAGGCATTCTATGGTAGAAGATGTCGATCTTCTCTTTTCTGGGATGAAGTCAGCAAGAGGCAAGTTTTGGGTCCAGAGATTGTTCAGCAGGTGTGCGAAAAAGTTCAACTCATTCGAGATAGAATCAGTGTAACATAGAGTCGGCAGAAGAGCTACGCGGATACTCACCATCGGGAACTGGAATTTGAAGTGGGTGATCATATATTTCTGAAAAATTGCACCATTAAAGGGGATCATGAGATTTGGGAAGAAAGGTAAGTTGAGCCCTAGGTTCATTGGCCCATTTGAGATACTCGAGAAGATTGAGTCAGTTGCCTATCAATTGGCTTTGCCACCATCTCTATTCAAGATTCACGACGTGTTTCATGTTTCAATGTTAAGGAAATACGTCCTAGATCCTTCTCATATCATTAGCTATACAGAATTGGAACTCAGTGGTGATCTAGCATACGAAGAAGCTTCGGTGCGGATCCTAGATAGAAAAGAACATGTATTGCACAGCAAGAGGATACCATTAGTGAAAGTCTTGTGGATGAATCATGCGGTAGAAGAAGCCTTGTGGGAGCTTGAAGATGAGATCAGACAAAAATATCCCCACTTATTTAGTAAACACAACGGTGATGTATAGATTAGGGTAGTAGTAATTTTATTTTTTTTAACATAGTGTAATTGTAATGTAGTGTATAGGATAGGTAGTATTTTGGTTTTGGGAGAATTTTCTTTCATAATTGTAATCTCCTAGGACTACCCATGTAACCACGATATTCCTCCACCATAAGTAAGGGCGGGTAATAAAATAAATAGACCATTTTGCCTTTAAAGGATGATGAGATATATAAACATTAAATTTTGAGGATGAAATTTTATAAAGCGGGGAGAATGTAACGACCCAAAGAATAATGATATTTAAATAATAAAGATGGAGGGAAATGGAAATAGAAACAGAAGAAGGTAGCAGACTTCGTCGACAAACGCTTTGCATTACCCAAAGAATTTTCTCATGGCCTCGTCGACGAACACAGGGGATTCGTCGACGAGGGTACAAGAGGGTCTCATCGACGAGGGCATGTTTCGTCGATGAGAAGATACCGAGAGAATGTTTTGGGCGATTCTGAATTGCATTGACGAAAGGGAGAGTTCATTGATGAATTGCTTCTTAAACTCGTCGATGAGATGACGTGGCTCGTCGACGAAGGCCGCAGTATAAATAGTGTAAACCTTGGATATTTACGCAAAAAATTCAACAAAATCCTCTCTCCTCTCTCCTCTACGGTCCTTCCCTCTTCCTTCCCTCTTCTCTCTTCGATTCCGGCCCCATTAGTTGCTGGATTGACAATACGAGGCCACCATGACGCTCCTGGCGAAGTTCTCTCCAAGTTTACTGGGGCCGATCATCGGTGGGATTGAGTTGAATTTCTTCCCAGAATCAGGGTAAGGCCTTTTATTCCATTTTTGGCCTTCTGGCAGTTGTAAGAAATGATGAAGACAAATAAATAATGATATTTTGTTCTAACGAATGTTGTTTTCAAGGTGTTGAGTAGGAAGCCCTAAGGGTGTTGGACCAGTATACCATAGGGGCTTTCCAATAGTCAAGTAAAGGAAATATGTATTGCTAGGAAACCCTTTTACGATTTCAGTACAAACTATATGTTTTTATCAAATTATTATTCAGATTATATATATTTACAGTTTCCAGAACTTGATAATATTAATATTTATTTGTGTGACTTGAGTTGATAACAGAACAGTACTATATTTATAGAATTTGTGAATACCATGTTTATAGTTATTAACAAAAATACCATGATATTTGCATGTTTATAGAATGACGAATTTTTCAGTATATAGTATACTCAGAAATATGCATTTTCAGTAATTTTAGAATAACACGTTTATCAGTACCATAACGCCCCAATATACAAAAATTCAGATAGCAGTTCAGTTATACAGAAATCAGATTTTCAGTTAGTTTATTTAGAATTTTAGATAAATTCTATGGGGTTATGGTTTTTTTAGAAACCACAATAAAAATAATATATTACAAATATCAGTTACCTATATAGTATCAGACCCTGGTGGATCAAATAGCAGAGCACGGTACCGTAGCTACAAACATTCAGTTCAGAGTGCAACCACTTTACTCAGATAGTAAGTGGTATGAGGTCGATCGTGCCCACATCGTGACAGGCTCTCCATCAGATATGGATTGAGGAGGCCGATCAGACTGTCGAAGTTCAGTTGACTTACCCTGGTAGGCCAACCAGGATAGGTCCTGCCTCCGGGCCACACAGCCCTGTCATGAGGGGTTAAATCATGACATACAACTATCTAAGGAAAGTTTCTTAGATATTATAAGTATAAGTAGATTTCTAGAAATAGTAGTAGTATTATGAAAAGTAATTTATGTAGTTTTAATATATGTTATTTATACCAGCATTTACAATTTCAGTTATCCACGATATTATTTCTAAATCAGATTATTAATATAGAAATATAACTCAGTAGCCACACACTAGTAATAACATGTTTCGTCTTACTGAGCATTGGCTCATCCCAGTATTGAATTGTTTTTTACGCGAGCAGAGTAGGCTCGTGGGTAGAGGGGCTGTTGTATTGCCCTTTTTGAGAGTGAGTATTTTTGGATGGCATGTTTTTTGTAATCCCTTGGTATCAGTAGGGGTAGTTTCGAGAGAACAATAATGATTGTATATCGTGGGTTGATTTGTCACTATGGCATTGTATTATGTGTGGATTTATTTTATATGATTGGTCTTCCGCTGTTTAGGTTAATGATTAAATTTAAAACTTGAAAAAAAAAGGATTTTATTTTATTAGCAAGTCTTTTCACTGCAGATATGGGTTGAGGACCCCAGCAGGTATATTTCCAGGAGCTCAGGTAAATTATAGTTTAGAAATGCTGGATATGTGGAGTTGGGGAAAATATGAATGTGATAGTTATTACGATAAATTCTGTTGTGTAACAGGGAATTATATGGGTGTTGTTTCAGGAAGTTGAAAATTATGAACATGCATGAAATTACGAGTAATATTTAGAGTCAGATAATCAGGTAAGGGGAATACATGTTATGCCAGCATTATTAGACCTTTTATCAGTATGTTATAGTATTTGATCAGAGTATGGAAATTATATAGTTTTGCAGAACATATTTATAGAGTTTTTATTGAATTGTGTGGCATGAGAAATACTGGAATATTATAGAATATGTTATACAGTTTTATAGAAGCATGATTATATAGTCTAGAGAATTATGAAACATAACTTATACAATTTTATATACAGAGCTACGGCTATACAAAATTATACAGAAATACAGTTTATATGATATACAATATTTCTTAGAATCATGCTTATATAGTATTTTACAGAATTATGATTACGTGGTATATTTCTAAGCATGATTGTACAGTATTTTACAGAATGATTATACGAAATTTTATAGAATCATGATTTACTAAATATAGAACCATGATTATACAGAATTTTATAGAATCATAATTTACAGAATATAGAACCATGATTATACAAAATTTTATAGAATCATTATTTAAAGAATATAAAACCATGATATACAGAAATACAAAATATAGAGCCATAACATACAGAATATAGAATTACAGTTACAACATTATAGAATATACAGATATACAGATATACAATTATTACAGCGTCATGACTCTACAGTTTATACAGAGTCATGGTTATACAGAAATACAAAATCATGGTAAAACAGTTAGATTTATATAGAAGTATTATTATATAGTATCAAACCCTAATGGAATATAGTAGTTTATAGAGCATAGTACCGTTGCGTTAGAGTATAGACAGTGCAACCATATGTCTCAAATAGAGTATGGTACATCCGATTGTACCCTTGAGTAGAGTTGTATGCTCCCTGGCGTCCTAACTAGGTGGAACGGGCCTTTCGTGCTATAGGCATCTAGATATGCATATAGTTAGGCTAGCACTGGAAGGCCAACGAGTGTTTAACCCTGCCTTCAGGCCACACAACCTAGTTGTGAGGGGGTAAGTCATGACATATAGCCATCCAGGGGGGAGTTTACAGATATATAGTTATGTATAGTGCACACAGAAAGCAGAGATTACATATTATAGATAGAAGTACTTTTAAATAGATAACTCAGAAATTTTCATATTCTATATGATATAAGCATGTGTTATTATACAAATGTTTTTCTTGATGTATATCGTATACAATATTAATTAAATGATATGTTGCCAACTAACTCATATGCCACACACTGGTGATAACATGTTTCTCCCTACTGAGAGGTGTCCCACCCCATAATTATTAAACATTTTAGGTAATCCAGAGAGGCGAGCAGGGCCGACTCAGAGGTAGAGTTGGTGTAAAGTCATTGTAGTTTTTGGGGTGAGTTTTGAGCTGGTCTGTAGAGCCCATAGTGTTTTTGGACTTTTTGGGAAATGTTATGTATATGTGTGTATGTGTACAGCTAAGTATATGGTACTCTGGTATTGTATTTTGGTATTTGTTGAATATGTATGTACTTCTTCTGCTTAGGTGTTATATGAAATGCACTGGATACCATGGTCCCACTTCGAGCCGTGATGATGATAGTTATGCTCATGTAAGGTTTCAGAACTCAAAATTAATATAGAAAAGGAAAAAAAATGGATGGAAATTTCAGGTCGTTACAATTTGATATCAAAGCCTAGGTTGCTAGGTTCTGTAGACTATAGAGTGCCGGAGAAAATAATACCTGAGTATAGTAATAGATTAGGAAGTTAGTGAATTAATGTTGGGGAAATGAAGATAAGTATTTCGGGTTTTGTTTAGTGATTGAGAAGCAGAATTTCTGTTGTGATTTCTGCGTCTTTTCTAGGGTGACAATTTCAAGAAATTCATTGTAAACTATGGTCGAGTTGTGTTTCTCAATTTCTGTACTGAACCTTAAATTAAGAGTAAGAACGATAGGTTAATTGGTGATATGAGATTTCAAGTAGATGAATATGTTAGTTATGTTATGTTGACTCTATGAGTCTGATCCCATTTTGATTATGAAAAAATCAATGTTTTTTACTTGTGCACTGAGCTTCTTGAACAGGTTTATCCTTAGCATGCACTGTTGGTAAGAACTCAAGCAAGCCATGCAGACTATGAAGATCAAGCTTCATTTATGGCGTTTGAAGAATCGAAAGAATGAAGACCTATTTTCTATTGTATTTGCATTCATTTTTATATTGGTCTGTAATAATTTATATCGGTCTATAATAATCTTTGCATGTCATGCATGTAGATAATTGTAAGCTCAACATGACCGTAGATTGACCATAGGGACTGAATGACCTTAGGGCACCCTTCGGTCATTCGAAGGTCGATAGACGCCAGATTTTTTCGGTGTCCTAATATGGCCTTAGAAAAGGCCATAGGTCCCTACACTTATGTACTAATAAGTCCCCATAATAACTTGCTCAATCAGAGGATCAAATTGAAATGAATTGGACCATATAGACATAAAATGAGAGAGGTCGGGTGACCAAACCCTAGGAGTTCAAAACACCTTGGGCGCTTGAACTATTGGAAAGTCAGCAGTTTGACTTGGGTTCGGACTACTGAACCAAGAATGAACGCATCGCCCTTGGGCCACCGAACCCTTAGAAAGGGACTTCTCACCTACTCGGGCTGCCGAAATTCTTAGTTCAAATCAAACCTCTAGTGACCGAATTGGTCAGTTTGGTTAACCGTACTTTGCACCGGGCACCCAAACTGCGCACCAATGTCTCTGACTTTGGTTTAGCTAACCGAATCCAATTTTGGGCACCCGAACCATTTAAAAATAAATTATTGGTTGAGTCTATTCGGGCGACCAAACTTAAGTTCAGCCACCCGAATCTTCTCGAGTTACTTAATATTTACCGAGGTTAAAATGTTTTTAAAGAGGGTTAATTTTTCTAATGTGTTTTAAAACTATCCTAATAATACCCTACATGTCCTAAACGGTCATAATTAGGCCTTGGTCTATATATATGGGTTCATTTATGTGGATTAGTTAAGAGATTAAGAAAATCATTAGCAAAAATCCTCTCTATTTCCAAAAGTTCATATTGCCCATTTTACTTCAAAACACTCTCAAATCTTCATTCCCTTGATATATCTTAGCTTTGTGAGAGTTCTATATTGGGTTATTGAATAGTATAGATTGCTCATACTCCCATTTGCTTGGCCTGAGTGTTTGATATTATTTTGGGGAGTTTAGCAAAGTTTATCTCATAGATTTGAATATAGTAAATCTTGTGTTGGGATAAACTCATAAGCTTGAGGATCTTCATTGCAAGATTCCTATAGCTGATTTTGCTGTGCAAAATATTTTTTACAAGCTACAATATTTTCAAACTACTCTTATGCTCATTTCATTAAAGGAAATCTTTTGAGATAGTTTGATTATCTGATTAACATCTTTGAAACTCTAATTTATTATTGATATTTGATATTTATTTTTTCAAAGAAATAGCTTGATTAGAACACTCTTGAGCATATTAGTGATAATACCTTGTTAAGTGTTGCTTGCACAAAATCACATCACTGAGCTTACATTTTCTATATTGTTGATGTGCATTTGATTGATTGTCATTGGTACAAATTTTCTTGTGTAGAAGCGCTTAAAATTGTACGCAAAATTTCATATTCATTGATTGTATTCCAGGTGTGGCCTGAGGGGGCAATAATCCAGCCTCGAAGGATTGTTTGTAAATGTTGAGGTCAGCCCCATGCTAATTGACCTAGTTGTATTAGGTGTCACTCCACCCGTTAAGTGAGCCTTAGTGTAATCCTTGTGCAGGTGTGCCAAGGTGAGGACGTAGGCAGTATTGGCCGGACCCTAATAACATTTCTGGTGTTGTCTCTCTTTAATGCTTTCCCGTGTATGCATATTTAAGTTACCTGCGTAGCTTAATTTCTGAAAAATATATATATATTTATTTTATATGCACTAGATTGACCTTAGGATTATGTAATACTGATGCTAGTGGATTGACCTAGGGGATAAATTTTTAAAATACCTATTCACCCCCCTCTTGGGATTGCACCAAAGCTAACATGTTATACAAACAGGGTCCTAGAATTATGTTTATTTTCCTTTTCAGGATGGATCCTGGAGGGAGTAGCGCTTATGCTAGTGGAGATGAAGGGGCAGGCCCCTCTGGTGCGGGTGGTGGGGATTCAGACACAGTCTTACGTAGTGTGGCTCAGCAGGTTATGGCTAAGATTGCACGTAGCTCTAGAGGGCAGGGAGGACCATCGACAAAGCAAGGTTGTACTATTGAAAAGTTCACGAAGATGAATCCTCCAACCTTTTTAGAAGGAGATGATCCTCTAGTGGATCAGAATTGGATGCAGGAGATCGAGAAAATACTGACGGTCCTCCATCACACCGATGAGCAGAGGGTACTTTATGCTTCTTATAAACTTATAGGTGAGGCCGAAAGGTGGTGGACAGCTACGAGATTACTGGAGGAATAAAGACAGGTACTAGTAGCTATGACCTGGTGCCAATTTAAAGAAATCTTCTTTGATCGCTATTTTCCCACCACTGCCAGGGAGGTGAAGGTAGCAGAATTAATGGGATTGAATTAGGGGAATCTTACAATTCAGCAATATTCAGCGAAGTTTATTGAGTTGTCGTGCTTCGCCCTTTATAATGTTCTAGATGAGGTGAAAAAGGCTAGGATGTTTAAGAGGGGTTTGAGACGGGATATTTATAAACAAGTGGTGGTTTTTAAGCTGCATGACTTCTCCGAGCTGGTTGATAGGGCCACTATGGTAGAGGAGAGCGAGCAGAAAGATGCAGGAGCCAAAGGGATGTAGGGACCTCGAGTCAGAGAAAGAGATCTACATCTTCAGGATTTCAGGCAAGTTCTAGATGAGACCGTTGGAGGGGAGATAGATCTGGTAGAGTTCAGAGACAGGAGAGAGGAGATTGCGGGTATCGAGGTGAGCAGGCATACCTTATTTACTCCATTTGTGGTATGAGGCATACAGGAGCATGTCAGTTGGGGAGTAATGTTTGCTACAGTTGTGGAAGACCTAGACACATAGCACGGGAGTGTCAGTGGTCACTGAACAGAGCACCAGTCCCTAGACAGATCTTGAGACATAATCCGGAACCCAGGGTTGGCTGCCAACTAAGGAATGTAGCCTCGGCGAGGGTTTATACTTTGACGTCGGGAGATGCAGAGACTGCCACAGATGTCATGATAGGTACTTTTACCATTTTATCATATAAATTTTTTGTTTTGTTTGACACAGGTGCCACCTATTCATTTGTATCATTGGGTTATGCTAAATTATCTAGGATTGAGGCACAACTATTAGATATAGAGTTGTCTGTTGCCACGACGACTGGATCAGCAGTGAGATGTAGGAAGGTACTTAGGAATTTTCTAGTGGCCATTCAGGGGAAAGTGCTACCAGCTAATCTTGTGGTACTAGATCTGCAGGGGTTTGACGTGATATTGAGTATGGACTGGTTGGCAGCTAATCATGCCACCATTGACCGCAATCAGAAAGAAGTGATCTTCAGACCTTCGGGTGAGCAGGAATTCAGATTTGTGGGATCGCGTGTGCGCGCTCCACCACAGTTAGTATCGGATTTACAGTTAAGGAGGCTGCTTCAGGACGGTTGTCAGGGATTCGTAGCTTATGTAAAGGAGGGGCCAGAGGGAGAATTAAAGCTTACTAATATTTTAGTGGTTAGAGAATTTCCAGATGTTTTTTCAAAGGAGTTACCTGGCTTACCACCTGATCGAGAAATAGAATTTGAAATAGATCTGCTTCCAAGGATGACACCAATATCTAAAGCGCCTTACAGAATGGCTCCAGAAGAATTAAAAGAGTTAAAAGATCAGTTGCAGGAGCTGCTAAAAAAAGGTTTTATCAGGCCTAGTGTGTCGCCTTGGGGAGCACCAATTTTATTCGTAAAGAAGAAAGATGAGACCATTGATTATAAATAAATAAACAAAGTGACGATAAAGAATAAATATCCTCTTCCTAGAATCGATGATTTATTTGATTAGCTCCAGGGGACTCAATTTTACTCCTAGATTGATCTCCGGTCAGGTTATCACCAGGTGAGAGTTAAAGCGGAGGATGTTTTGAAGATGGCCTTCAGGACTCGTTATAGGCATTACGAGTTCCTCGTTATGCCGTTTGGTATGACGAATGCACCGACATTGTTTATGGACCTGATGAATTGGGTGTTCCATCAGTATCTGGACCAGTTCGTTGTGGTATTTATAGATGATATACTGGTATATTCAAAGAGTTTTGAGGAGCATGAACATCATCTGAAGCTAGTGTTACAGATATTGAGGGAAAGGAAGCTATATGCGAAATTCAAGAAATGTGAATTCTGGCTGAGGCGGGTCATTTTTCTAGGGCATGTGATATCTTGGAATGGTATAGTAGTTGACCCAGGCAAGATAGAGGTAGTCGTATATTGGGCCAGGCCAAGAAATGTTCAAGAAATTAGGAGTTTTCTAGGACTGGCAGGGTATTGCCGATGCTTTGTGGATGGGTTTTATAGACTGTAAGGTCCCTTGACATGGCTCATGAGAAAGAATGCGAGGTTTGAATAGTCTGATGAATGTGAGCAGAGCTTTCAGGAACAGAGGCTGGTTACTGCCCTGGTGTTGGTTATTCCATCAGGAGAGGATGAATTTGTTATTTACAGTGATGCATCTCAGAAGGGATTCGGGTGTGTGTTGATGCAGCACAGGAGAGTTATTGCTTATGCATCCAAGCAACTTAAAGAATATGAGAAGAACTATAATGTGCATGATTTAAAGCTAGCTGCAGTGGAGTATGCCCTTAAGATCTAGAGACGCTATTTTTATGGAGGAAAATGTGAAAATTTCACAGACCACAAAAGTTTGAAATATTTATTTACTCATAAAGAAATCAATATGAGGCAAAGAAGACAGTTGGAACTCATTAAAGATTATGACAGCACTATTAGCTACCACCCAGGGAAAGCAAATGTGGTAGCTGATGCACTGAGCCGAAAGTCAGTGGGAGCAGTATTGTCAACAATGGAGATTCAGCACCCTATCCAGATGGATTTGGAGAGGTTAGGCATGGAGCTAATAGAGGGTGATCACCACGCATTCATTTCCAACGTGGTGGTTTGGCCTACTTTGCAAGAAAGAATTAAAGTCGCAAAGAGGAGTGATCCAGAATTAGTAGAATTGATGGATAAAGTACAGGATGGACATAAGGAAGAGTTCAGTATCTCAGATGACAGAGCTTTGAGGTTCCGTGCTAGACTATGCGTTCCTGTAGACTCTAAGATCAGGATGATGATTTCAGAGGAGGCTCATAGGTCCCTTTACACTGTGCATCTGGGTAGCACGAAAATGTATCAGGATCTACAAGAATCCTTCTGGTGGAACGGCATGAAGAGAGAGATTTCTGAATTCATGAAACAGTTCTTGACATGTCAGCAGATAAAGGCTAAGCACCAAAGACTAGCAGGGGCAACTGTAGCCACTTTACATTCCTGAGTAGAAATGGGATCATGTTTCCATGGTCAGGGTTACTGTCAATGTGGCAGGGGCAAAAAGCTATACGATTGGTCATAGATCGGCCGACAAAAATCACTCATTTTATCCCTATCAAAGTCAACTATTCTATGGATAGACTAGCAGAGTTATACATTCAGAAGATAGTACGCTCTCATGGTGTGCCAGTATCTATAGTTTCAGACCGAGACTCTCGATTTATTTTGTGGTTTTGGAGAAGCTTCCAAGAGGCTATGGGGTCGCAATCAGCATTCAACACCGCTTTTCATCCTCAGACAGATGGGCAGACAGAAAGGATGATCCAAATACTTGAAGATATGTTGCGAGCATGCATGTTGGATTTCGGGGGCAGTTGGACCCAGTATTTGCCACTGGTCGAGTTTGCATACAATAACAGCTATCAGACCAGCATTGGGATGGCACCGTACGTGGCTTTATACGGTAGGAGGTGTCATTCTCCATTATACTGGGATGAAGTGGGAGAAAGGTGAGTATTGGGACCAGAGTTGGTGCAGCATGCATATGATCAAGTCCTGCATATTAAAGACAGAATCTGTATAGCTCAGAGTTGGCAGAAAAATTATGCAGATACTTGCTGCCAGGAATTAGAGTTTGACGTGGGAGATCCAAAATTTTTTAAGGTAGCTCCATTGAGAGGAGTTATAAGATTTGGGAAGAAGGGTAAGCTAAGACCTAGGTACATTGGCCCATTTGAGATACTTGAAAGAATGGGATCAGTTGCCTACAAACCAGCTTTACCACCAGCTCTGTCTAGATTGCACGACTGTGGGCCTTACAAGGCTTAAAATCTTATTATCTTGTTTTGATGCTAACAAACAAGTGGAATTTAACGTATTTGTGTGAGTAATGTTATTTCAGGGCTCATATATGAGAAAGCAAGGTCAAAATGCTCACAAGGATCAAATGAAGCTTAAAAGAGTCAAAGCATGGATTTAAATATGATATATTAAACCTTGAAGAATATGAGGACATGAATGAGTTGTTGAAAGCCAAGGAATATTAAAGTCAAAAGAGCCAAAGAAAGAGCCAAAGATGGACTCAATCCAAGGACAAAGCATGAAGACTCAAGAACCTAGAATGAGAAAAGTCTTAGAAGTCTTTATGTAAGTACTTTACTTTAATGTTTAAATATCGTTTGAAATATTATGAAACTCTTAGGTTAACTTCTTGGACCTAGATACCTTTTAAAATACTTGGAAAATATTTTTATAAGATCAAAAATTATTTTATAAAGGTTAGAATCATTTTTTGGAATGAAAAGCATCAAAAAGAGTTTTTTCCAAATGCTGTCAGTTTTTATACATCTGCATTGAGGTGCATTTTTCACTATAAAAACCTCCTTATTTTAATTTGGAGTTATAAAAAAAAAGTTATGGCCAACATACTGAAGATTAAGTTCAGTCATTTGAAGATTTTTTGTTGAATTTTTTTTAGAGGCAGAACCACCTCAGATGACTGAACCCGAGACTTCAGTCATCTGAACACTGTTAACGGGCAGAAATTTCAAAAATTTTATTTTTTAAATATTGTTTGCTTGGCCTCCAAACTTTCTAAAAACTTGGGAAACACTCCAAGGAAACTTTAGCAACATGGAAACAAGTCTAATTGCCTATAAATACATGGTTTTCCAAATCAAAACTCAACAATGAATTGAAAAATCTATTTTAGAAGCTGAAAGCACTCTTGTTCTTCCAAAGCTCTCTTGTTCACTCATTGCAAATCTCTTTTGCTGAGATATTCTGAAGTGCTAATCCTTCCTTCTCTGAATTCCTATTGCTAATCCTCATCTAAGAAGGATATTGGTGAATTCTACACTTAAGCTTCATTCTATTTCATATTGATATTTTACATTGAAGTATATAGTGTTGAACTTGTACTAACTTGCTCTTTGTGAGAGTATATTTGTACGTATATTATATCTTGTTTCTTGTAGTTCTTTAACGTTCCAAGGATTGAATCGTTGGCTAAGCAAGGGGATATTGCTTAGAGAGGCGGGCTCTAGCCTAAAGGAGTGACCGAATGAGGGGACATCGTTTGGAGAGGCGGGCTCTAGCCTAGTGAAGGAGTGTTTGAGCGGGGCGTATCGCTTGTAAAGGTTTTGTTCCACCCGTCAATGGAACAGGTTTAGTGAATCCTTTGGTGGTTTGCCAAAGGCGAGGACGTAGGCTGGGTATAAGCCGAACCTCGTAAAAATCTCCATCTCATTGTCTCTTTCCTTATTCTTTATTTTCAGTACATATTTAAATTACGTGGATGGTTTAAATTTGAAAATTATATAAACTACGTATATTTGAAAATCAAGTAAATCTTAAAGTTTGATTTTGATTTGGGTTGCGGAAATTGAAAGGAAGTACGTTGGTTGAACCATTCTTTGCGAAAACCATACGAGAGTACGTTACTTGGTTAAACATCCCAAAGATAAACTAACTTAAAAGTTTATTTGAATTCTGAAGTTTGGAAAGAGCAATTGGATCTTATATTGAACATCACATTGAAGAAGCATTTTCATATATACAAGGCTTTGTTCAAACTTGCATTTACTACAGGGTTGAACACAATACAAAAGTTGAAAGTTACATATACCATTAATATATTGTGATTGTATGGTATAAAGCTTGAGATTAAGTGAACTTTTTTTATATTCAGAAAGTGCTAAATTTTGAATGATTTCATCAATCTAATAGTGCTAAAGTGAATTTATATTTGGCAATCAAATTGGTGGTTGGTTTGAGCATTGTGGTTGATAGGCTTGACTAGTTTAATTATTTGTATGGTTGAAGATTGAATGTATTATTAGTTGTCTTGTTTATTGTTTAAGAGAAACCAAGTTATTGTTTGATTGAAAAAATAGATAAACAAGTCAAAGAATTGGTTAAATATTAAAAGAAGTTAAGGACTTTAAAAAAGAACTGAAAAGAAAGTTTTAAAAGCCAATTCACTCCCCCCTCTTGAGATGTTATTCCTAATTTCAACGACGTATTTCATGTTTCCATGCTAAGGAAATACATTGGCATATAAGGAAGTACTAGTACAGATCCTAGATAGGAAGGAACAGGAATTGCGTACCAAAAAAATTCAGTTAGTAAAAGTCTTATGGAAGAATCATGTCATAGAGGAAGCTTTGTAGGAGCTAGAGGAGGAAATCAAACAGAAATACCCACACTTGTTTAGTGGGATATAGTAATAGTTAGTAATGTTCAGATAATGACAATTTTATTTTAATCAATACAGAAAGATGAATGTATAGTTGTATTTTAGATTATAGGATAGGTAGTGCTTTGGTTTTAGGAGAATTTTTATTTTATGGGTATCATTGTAATCTCCCAGAACAGCTTATGTAACCACAGTATTCCTCCGCCACAGGTAAGGGTAATTAATAAAATAAGTAACTCATTTTTCTCAATGGATGGTGTTCAATACAAATAGTAAATTTTGAAGATGAAATTTTATAAGGAAGGGAGAATGTAGATACCTAAAGAATTATAGTAATTAAATAATAAAAGAAAAAAAAGGAAAAAAGAAATTTTAAAAAGGGACTCACAGGGTCTCGTCGACGAACGCAGGGCGCTTATCGATAAGCATACTTCTTGGGCTCGTCAATGTGGACACATGTATTATCTATAAGAACTTACCGATAGGGGGTTTAGTAGAGCCTGAAGTTCGTTGATGAGGGATTCGAGTTCGTCGACAAAATCCCTTCATGGACTCGCCGACAAGGTGATGTGTCTCGTCAATGAATCCACACTTTATAAATAGGTCTAACTTGGGTTCCAGCAAGAAATTCATGCATAAAATCCCTTCTCTCTCTAAAACCCATCCCTCTCCCCTTCTCTCTACGATTTCGGCTTCGTTTTTCGCCGGTTCGACGATCGGAAGTTGCCAGGCTACTCCTGGGAAGATTCTCTTCAAGTCTGCTAGAGGAGATTGTTGGTTAGGCCAACTTGGGAACCATCCCAAAACCAAGGTAAGTTGAATATTTGGGTATTTTTAGTAATACCAAAGTTATCTGAGTTTAGATTTTGTGTTATATGGGAGTATACTGGTGTTTTGGGAAGTAAAATTGGGATATTGTGTTTTCAGGATTAGGGTGTTTTTGGAACCCTACAAATATGGGTTGAGGACCACAGCGGGTATATTTCCAAGAGCTCAGGTAAATTATAGTTTAGAAATGTTGGATCTGTGGAGTTGGGGAAAATATGAATGTGATAGTTATTACGGTAAATTCAGTTGTGTGACAGGGAATTATATGGGTGTTGTTTCAGGAAGTTGAAAATTATAAACGCCGCATCCGTGAAATTTTGAGTAGTATTTAGAGCCAGATAGTCAGGTAAGGGGAATACATGTTATGCCAGCATTATTAGATATTTTATCTATATATTATAGTTGTGACGCCCCGAAACCCGCCAAGTGGGGCCCGGGTGCCACGTGTTCTAATCACCTGCATCTGATACCATAATTATCATGCACACAGCGGAACATAATAAATAACCTCAAATAAATACTAGAGTTCTATATAACAACCCAAAAACAAACACTACAACAACCAGATATCTATCTCCACAACTAGTATTTAAAACATAATCCCATACAAATATATCTATGCATATTTCAGTATCTCACAATACCCCAAAAAGAAACTACCACAAACAGTCCCAGCCTAGGCCTTCAAACCCGGTCTCCAGAAGAACCTGAAAAATTGTTAATCCATTAGGGTAAGACACTTCTCAGTAAGTGTGGAATAAATTATAACAGTGTGTGACAAATGAGTTTTAATATTTACATATCAAAATAAACTGCTTCTCACATAATATCAATAACAACTGAGAAAATGTACCATTAATAACATTCTCGACATCTAATATCATACACACATCCAATATGCACAAGTACATAATTTTTATGCAGGTGAAAGTCTCCAAGGATAGGGAAGATTACCCGCCCATACAAGTAGCTTCCCTCTGCTCTGGTACTAAAAACTATCTACCAGAGTACTCACCTTACTCAGTAAGCCCTCAGGTGAAAAATTACCTCGCCGCCAATACACACATCTTTATTATTTTAAAGGCGAAGGTTATCGAGGATCGGGATGTCTACTTGCCCATACAAGTAGCATCCCTTTGCACTGATATCAAGAAACTACCTAGCAGAGCACTCGCCTTTCTCAGCAAGCCCCCGGTGGTATGTTTACCTTGCCGTATGCACACACATGCATTCACAATATGCTATACCATTATTTTTATGCTATAATTAAATTCACATGCGCACAACACATCCACACAGGAATCATACATCTCATACTTCATCTTCCAATGTCCTCAGTATGTGGCCCACATAGAGTAACTACGTACATGTCAGTACGTGGCCCACACAGGCACCTACGTACTTCTTATCTACACGTGGCCCACACAGAGTACATAACATGGCCCACACAGGCACTATTATCCACATAGGATATAACGTGGCCCACACAGGCACCACTACCCACACAGGGTATATAACATGACCCACACAGGCGCCATTATGCACCAGTATCCAATCCCCATGACCTACCCGTCATACATCAGTAGAACAAGCTTCTCGACCTACCAATGTCCTACCCCATATAAATGATAATATGACAAGCTCCTCAACCTGCCAACATCATATCATGATTTACATCTAGGCAATATAACAACCTCCTCATGCCAACGTTATACTGAGATGCATACGAATAACCACACTAGTTAGTTCACACAAACGCATCAAATCATTTCCACACAGGAATCCAACAGATTAATACATTCCCACACAGTAATCCAACAAATCAATACATTTCCACATAGTATCCTCACAGATCAATACATTTCCACACAGGAGTCAAAGATAACAATCCATTCCTCATGTCATCATCATTCCAAAAAACCTCTCATGTAAGCCCAAATACCACATAAATTCATATGCAATTTATTAAAAAGTAATTATTCTCATGCCACACGGTTTTAATATCATAAGCAATTATCCCCAAATATAACCTTAAACCAAAATCATCATTTTTCCAATAATCAAGTTATTCCGAAAAATCATATAGATAAATAATAAATTTCATACACTCGTAAATAACCGGTTCACCTTAATAAAATACTGATATAATTTTATTCTCCCTTACCTGATTCCCTGAATCACGCTTGCAGGGCTCCCAAAATTATACCCGCAGTGCTCACCCAAACCCTGATTCAATCAAATCAACCCAAAAAAAATATTATTTTAACATTTCCTCATTTATAATAATTAAATACCAATTAATTTCTAAATAACTCATTTATCCTAATTTTGAGCAATTTCTATAATGACCCTACGAGAATTTCGCTCCGCTAGATTTGTAGAGAATCATCCGTAGATTCTCGTGGTGGTGTCTGATCGCCCATTTGACTTAAAATTTAGGAAAAATTGAGACAATAATGAGAATTTGGCTTACCCCAGGAGATATGTCCACGTTACTCCTACGACAAATCCACTACGGTAGATATGTCGGTGGCGAAAAATGAAGTTCAGTGGTATCTTCGGATTTCCAATTGGGCGAGGATCCGATGCGAAATCGTAGAAAGAAGAGGAGTAGAGAGCGTGAGAGAATTTTTTTTTTTTTTTTTTGCTTTCTCTTTCTTTCTTTCCTTTCTTATTTGCGCATGAGAAGGAATTTTTTTTTTTTTTCTTCTTTCCTTCTATTTTGTTCCAGCAGGAAAACTTAAGCACTAAGTTTTCTTCTTTTCTTTTTCTTTTTTTTTCTTTCCTTTATCCTACTTTACTTACTTTATTATATACTTTTATATATATATATATATATATATATATATATATCCACAATCCTCGCATTTCTTAATTTAATTAATTTTCTTAATAATAATAATAATTAATTAATTAATAATTTTTTTTAATTAATAATTTTTTATTATTTATTTATTTATTTATTTATTTATTGGGTTGTTACAATAGTATTTGATCAGAGAATGAAAATTATACAGTTTTACAAAACATATTTATAGAGTTTTATTGAATTGTGTGGTATGAGAAATACTGGAATATTATAGAATATGTTATACAGTTTTACAGAAGCATGATTATATAGTCTAGAGAATTATGAAGCATAACTTATACAGTTTTATATACAGAGCTACGACTATACAGAATTATACAGAAATACAGTTTATATGATATACAATATTTCTCATAATCATGTTTATACAATATTTTATAGAATTATGATTACGTAGTATATTTCAGAGTATGATTGTATAGTATTTTACAGAGTGATTATACAGAATTTTATAGAATCGTGATTCACAAAATATAGAACCATGATTATACAAAATTTTTATAGAATCATGATTTATAGAATATAGAACCATGATATATAGAAATACAGATTATACAAAATATAGAGCCAAGACATATAGAATACAGAATTATGGTTACAACATTACAGAATATACAAATATATAGTTATTACAGCGTCATGATTATACAGTTTATATAGAATCATGGTTATACAGAAATACATAATCATGGTAAAACAATTAGATTTATATAGAAATATTATTATACCGTATCAGACCCTGATGGAATACAGCAGTTTATAAAGCATGGTACTGTTGCATTACAGTATAGATAGTGCAACCATACGTCTTAAATAGAGTATGGTACAACCGATTGTGCCCTCGAGTAAAGTTGTTAGCTCCCTAGCATCCGGACCAGGTGGAGCGGGCCTTTCGTGCTATAGGCATCTAGATATGCATACAGTTAGGCTAGCACTGGAGGGTCGACCAGTGTTTAGCCCCGCCTTCGGGCCGCACAACCCAGTCATGAGGGGGTAAGTCATGACATATAGCCATCTAGTGGGAAGTGTATAGATATATAGTTATGTATAGTACACACAGAAAGCAGAGATTACGTATTATAGATAGAAGTACTTTTGAATAGATAACTCAGAAATTTTCATGTTCTATATGATATAAGCATGTGTTATTATACAAATGTTTTTTTTAATGTATATCGTATACAGTATTAATTAAATGCTATGTTGCCAACTAACTCATATGCCACACACTGTTGATAAAATGTTTCTCCTTACTGAGAGAGGTGTCTCACCCCATAATTATTAAACATTTTAGGTAATCCAAAGAGACAAGCAGGGCCGACTCAAAGGTAGAGTTAGTGTAAAATCGATGTAGTTTTTGGGGCGAGTTTTGGGCTAGTCTGTGGAGCACACGGTGTCTTTGGACCTTTTGGGAAATGTTATGTATATGTGTGTATGTGTATAGTTAGGTGTATGGTACTCTAGTATTGTATTTTGGTATTTGTTGGATATGTATGTACTTCTGTTGCTTAGGTGTTATATGAAATGCACAGGATATCACGGTCCCACTTCGGGCCGTGACGATGATAATTATGCTCATGTAAGGTTTCAGAGCTCATTATTAATATAGAAATGGGAAAATTGGATGAAATTTTCAAGTTGCTACATATATGAATATTCTATTGAGAACAACCAGCTATTACGTATAGGTTTTGTGAAAAATGTCCGATTTACAGACGGCATGCTGCTGAAATTTCGACAAGAACTTTCCCAAAAGTAAAGCCTTGTACATAAATGATTATGATAAAATTAATTTTAAAATATTTTTGGAAGAATGAGTGAAAATAATTGAATATTAAATTTCATCCTAGCATAATCATCAAATAATTAGAGGAGCCCAGCTCCATCTTTATAGAAAGAACTTAAAGGATTCATATGCATCAATTCACATTCTTGAATATTGAGGCTCTTTAGAAAACCCTCAACATCATATCTAGTGCTTAAAGGTCTATGAATAGATATGGATTGTTCTAGGTTATGAGTATTAGTTCATGCCTTAATATATTTTCTAAGATGCATCTGTGGCCTATAAGGATGACCATACTAATCATAATATAGTTGATAAATTATCAGTATGGTTGGGTTAAAGGATTTAAAATGAATGGCTTATACTATTGACTTACCTTGTGAAATCAATCTTGATGAGTATAAGTAGCTTATTTCATGATATAATCATCTGGTCATATGGTGGTTTGTGCTGCATAACTATTATATCTCTTGGGAGTTATACTTATGTTTATTATCTTGATCATATTAGACTGTTTGAGTTGATTGTTAAGGATAAATTATACATTTGAACTCAATCAGATCATTTTTATACAGATATTCTTCTAGGAAATGTTTTATTTTCAAACGACATGCTGCAAAAATTTTTAAAGATTTCTCAAAACCATATTTGTTTTAAATGATCATTATCTTTTATTTGCCTATATACTGAAATGATTTATCTAGACCCTTTTTGCTGTTGCCAAAAGGGGGAGAAGTAGGCAAGTATTTGTCATCATCAAAAAGGGGGAGATTGTTGACCCTATGGGTCATACCCTGTTTTGATTATGACAAATACTTTGGTTCTTAATAGTTGCCAAGTGTGTGTGCAGATTTTCATTGACAATGTCATATGATGGCATTTAGAGACCCGAAGAAAAATAAAGACCTTATATGCTTTTAAGTGTTATAATTTTTATTCATTTGGGTCTGTAATAAGCATTTATTCAAAGGTCTGTAATAATCTGTATATCATGCATGTAGGACTATAAGCTCAAGACCTTACAAAAGACCTTAGGGATCACACTTCAGTTGACTGATGCCGAACTTTTTTTGCAAGTAAAACGACCTTAGAAAGACCCTAGCGCCTTGCACTTGCACTTAGGTAAGTCCTTACTTTCATATATGCAAACAACGAAAAAATCTAGCATAAAATTGGACTTAAAATAAAAAGTGTAAGGTGTTCGGTCGACCGAACCCAACCAAGCCTATCTAGCTTGGTCGACTGAACTGGTAAGTGGTCAACAGTTTGACCACAATATGGTCGACCGAACCCAGTCAAGCTTATTTAGCTTGGTCGACCGAACATGTCAAGAGTCAACGATTTGACCCTTCGGTCGACCGACCTTACAATGAGTTGTAATGCTCTGGTCGACCGAACTGACATGTGGGGAGATTCCAACGCCTTGGTCGATCAAATGTTTAGAAGAAAATTTGGCTGGTTGACCAAACATCCAAGTTCGGTCAATTGAACTAAGTCTGGTCGACCGAACCTCAGAGGTTCAGAAATCGCCTTATGAATGGTCGACTGAACTCATAATTCAAATTCTCTTTGGTCGACTGAACTGAGCACCACTGTTGACCGAACCATCAAGATGGGCGACTGGCCCTCTCAAGTTGCTCGGTTTTTACCGAGGTTAAAACGGGGTTATTTAGGTTAAACTTATTTAAAACTTTTTTAATTATTCCCCCTAGGTCCCCAACAGTTAAAATTAAAAGGGTCCCTTTATATATCACTTCATTTGCACAAATTAGGACAAATTAGCAAATATGATTAAGCAAAAACTCTCAAATTTTCAAATCCTATTTTGCTCATACTACTCCCATACACTCTCATACACTTATTCCTTGATTATCCAAGTATTGCGAGAGTTCTTAGAGTGCTTGTGATCCATTCTAATTTGCTTAATACTCTCACTTGTGTTAATTGTTGATTGTGTTTGATATTGAGAGTTAAGCAAGAGTTTACCTACGGATTTAATCTAATAAATCTAGTGTGGGGAAAACAGTGGCTTGTAGGTTTTTGCATTCTCGTTGCAAATTACCTTAACCCATTTTTTGTGTGCAACATCATTTTTATAAGCTAGGATTCAAACATATCTTGTGCATAATAAATTAAGAAAATGTTTTTGAGACTTTTTGAATGACCTTACTAGCATCTTTGAAACCCTAAGTTGATACTGAGATATTCTATATTGTGTTTCAAAGAAAAATTAGTTTATTCACTCTAATACTTGCTTGAAAATAATCATTAGATTGAGTGTTGATTACACACATTTACATCACTGAGCTTATAGTTCATACACTATTGATGTGCATTGATTATACTATGATATATTGTAGTACATACCTGCTTGTGTAAGAAATATTTTTGTGTACGTAAATTTTCATATATTTTATATTCCAGGCGTGGGCCTGAAGATGGAGACTAGTCCTGTTGAATAGTCTCAGATTGACTTAGATCCAATTAGGAAAACTAGGTGCACCATCCTAGTAAGGTGCGGTTGTAGGTTGAGGTCAGCCCCATTAATTGACCTGGTTGTAACCGATGTCGCTCCACCCGTTAAGTGAGCATTAGTGGAATTCTTAGGCTTGCAAGTTAGAGGCAGAGACGTAGGCACAGTTGGACGAATCCCGATAACATATCATGTGAGTACTTTACTTTTTCATAATTTACATTCCTACACATGTATGATATATTATGAATGTTGCGCATGATTTAATTCTGTATATTTTATTTATTTGCGCATTTGGGATTCCATATATAGACCTTAGGTTGTGTATTATCACTTGTGAAATTAAAATTAACTTAGAAAATTTTAAATACCCAATTCACTCTCCTCTTGGAAATACACCAAAACCAACAACAACAATAATAATAATAATAATAATAATAATAATAATAATAATAATAATAATTTAATTTTATATTTAAATTCATAAATATCAATACGATTTTAACCTTTTTTGGGGCTGCTTGATGACTTGGTGAAAGGTGTTGGCCCACGGAAGTAATTGTCGTGAAGTTTGGCCGACCTGGGCTACCCTACCGTAGAGTTGGAGTGGGCTTGAAATTGGCCCATGAACAGCTGGGGGAGCAGGATTTAATTGGGCGATGGGCCCAATGAGGGAGGGAGGGAGGACCTTCGTCCTTAAGAAATGATTTAGGCCGCGCTTAGTGGTTTTGGGTGGAGCCCATTCATCTTCCACGTTGGTCTGCCATGCATGCATGGTTCCTTCATGTTCACTTCCCTCTCTTCCTTTTTTAGATTAAAAATAAAAAAATAAAAAGGCTTCAAAATATATATGCTTGGCCACTCGCATTTTTAAACTTAAATAGAGTATGTTATATGGTGAAAACATAAATGTAAAAATAAAATAGACTGAATCATTTCATATATATATATATATATCAAAATGAGAATGGCTGGGGTCCATTAAACACTAGATTAATTTATTAAAATAATGGATCCATTTTCTATCTTTTTTTTACCTAAATACTAACTGATAATCAAAAATGGGAAGTTATAGTGTGAAGATGAGGAAAATGTTAAGTTTACCAGTTGAATCACTTTTGATGAAGAATTTTGAGTTTATCGCTTGAGCCACTTTTGACTATTTAATAAGTTGAGTCACTTTTGACCATTTAATCAGGAGAATCTTGAGTTTGCCACTTGATCTGTCACTTTTGTAGGTTTTGTTCATCTAAGAACTTAAAATTAAGGCGGAAAAAGAAAAAGGAAAAAAACAGGCAAATTCTATATTTTTACCAATAACATATCTCTTAACCATTTGATAAAAAAAAAAAAAAAAAAAAAGAGTAGTAAGAGAGATTGGAGTATGTGGGTGATGAATTCATCATCACTACTCCATGCATGCAAAACTTAATCGGGGAAGGAAAGGATGCCTGTTGGTATACGAAATTATGGAATATGTACCAGGAGAGAGAGAGAGAGTATATATTATATATGCAAAATATTCATCAATGAAGTCTTCGGACTTTATTTGCAAATTAAAAACCCTAATTCTCCGGACGACATACCTCACACACCTAGCATATGCTCCCTACCAGAATATATTTACACTTTTCACAGAGAGAGAGAGCTTTTTGAATCGTTTCATTAACATCATCTCTAGCTTTTTTTTCTCTCCAATCAAAGACACATCTTTTGACCTTTTTCACATCACAGTTCATACATTAATCTAGCTAAACACAGCTAATACCTTTTAAAAAAAAAAACATAAAACGAAAAACAATTCTACAAGCAACATATATATAAATATATATATGATCAGTAAAGAACAAAATAAGAAAGCAAATTAATTAACAGTCATTAATCCAAAATTCATCCAATTAAATGGGTTGTTGATCCATGTCGTATTACTGGGGAGAGGAATTTTTCATTTCTCACAGATAAGTATGTATTATATATTTATGCTCACAAAACCCAAACGAAAGCCGGTGCCGCCGTGGATGGATCCAACCCCGCACAGAGAACCACTTTAACTTTAATGAGAAAAGAGCGATCAAGAAGAAGATTGGCGCACCGAACAAGCCACCACCTGAGCCCACTGTCTCAGCCTTGTCTTCACCATCTCTGGATCATCCCCTTCATCCCAATTTAAACTTAATTTAATCAAATTAAAACGGAAATCATTATGAAATAATGATATATATTAATTCTATATATATACACAAACAAAAGGCAACAGTCAATTAATCTGTTGGTAAATTAAGGAAATTAATTAATTACCGGGGCCGAATATGGCGGGGGGGCTGCCCACCGGCGACAGTGGATCGCAGTCGGAGACCGTCGACGGAGACGAGGTTGACTTCGAAACGGTGCCGTAGTACCGCTTGTTGACAGCGTAGTAGAAGCCTAAAGCCGGCAGGGTATCCGACAACCTCTGCTCCGTTTTGTTATCGGACGAATCAAACCCGGACCCGAACCCGAACCCGAGCTCGATACACGCTTTGAGCTCGTCGACGTCCTCGTCCGTCACGCTCTTGCTGCGGCGGTCCCTGCGCTTGTTGTTGCCCTTCCGGCGCAGCCACGCCTCGTCGCGGAGCGTATCCGGCGACCACGACCGCTGCTTGTACAGCTGCAGCGGCGGCGGCGGTGCTGGCCCCTGCAGAGAGAAGGGCGGAGGGGCATCGGGGATTTCTGACATGGGCGAGTCCCGGCGGCCAACCCCGAGGACGGGGGCGATCGGCGACCGCCGGACCTGGCGGGGTGGCGTAGAAGGCCCTATGGGTTGAGGCTGTGCGGGTTTATTGTGGTGAGATGAGGACTATATGGGAAGGGTTTTGGTTTGGAGGAAGGAAGACTTTGGCTTTTGGTTTGTCCGCGTCATTATGACCTGTCAATTAATTATGCCCTTTAAAAAAAAAAAAAATGAATTGTTTCTTCACAATTTCTGCGAAAGTTAGGGAACCAAATCGAAGTGATAAGTATATAAACATATAAATAAATAAATCAAAATATTATATGCCCACGCAATTGCAAAACCCTTCCTTGCACATTATGGGCTCTAATGGGCGGGCTCCACGTGTAATTTTATATTTTGTGGGTCAACGTTTTTTTAATTTTTTCAAGTCTTGCCATTTTTGGGTACTAATGGTTCAATAAAATATCTAAGATGAAATATAATTTAAATTTTAGGAATAAAAGGAATAATTATTTCATATATATTTCTAACTATTTTATTAAACATGTAATAAGAAAGAACTAGACATCCCCATAATAATATTTAATAATATTTATTTTTTATCTCTTTCTTATTATGAACTAATAAAATATTCATATTATTACCTATTGCATAGTAATAACATTATTTATTGTATAACTAATTGTATTAACCTACTAAAATTAATCTTTTCTTAGGAACGGATGCTTTGCTAATCAAACATAATCTTAATTCTCAAGTTTTGATGGGAAGTACTTATATTTTGGTATGTGTGTGTGACAAAATTATATGTAAAGCAAAATTGTTTAATTTATACTTTTTATGTTGAAAATTTTATATTTTAATTATGTGAGGAGATAAAATGAGAGCTGCTGAATTGGGTTCTATTTATTTTATTTAATTTCAAACAATGGCCAATGTGACTATTTTGTGTGGGTGTTTATAAGTTTGAAGATGAAATTTAAATTTAGATTTGTGCTAATTTAATAAAATGTATTAATATAGTATAAAATTATATTTAGTTTCATTCAAATTTACATGATTTTAAATTCAAATCTTGAAATTAATGCTCTTAATTACAATCTAAGTTTTTAATTCATTTTAATCCTCTTAAATTTTTTATAAAGATGTAATAAAAGGAATGTGAGATAATGTTATAGAAATACAAAAAAAGAAAAAAAATTGAATGATACACCACATAAAATATTTACTTATCTATCTAATTATCCTATCTAAAGATATAGGACGTAACACATAATAAGTTTGAAAGATCAAAAAAAAGTCATTAGCAATTTATTATACAGTAATGCTATACTTATCTCCTAAACATTATACTTTTTCTTATACACTGTTTTAAATAATTAGGGGTGATCATAATTCGGTTTTAACCGAATTAACCGAACAAATTTAGTCGGTTAGATTT